>NW_018745684.1:9724221-10324221 GCF_001683475.1 Chenopodium quinoa
CAACGAGGATTTAAAACACGTTGCAGGCCATTTCATTTAGTAGAGATGATTAAAACTTTTTCAGATGATCAAATCAAGGCTGTTAAAGAAATTGGCTTTGGAGGTTTGTTATCTTTGAAGGTGAAACGAACTGCAACTGATATGCTATCATGGTTGGTAGATTGTTTTGATCATGGTAGCTGCATGTTTACTATTGATGGTAAAAAAGATTTTGTTGTGACTGAATTTGATGTGTATGATGTTTTTTGCCTTCCTTGCAAAACATCTAAGAAAGTTGAAGAAATTTCTCGTTGTGCTAATGTCATCAACCCTGATTATGATTTAAAGGTTAAATGGAGGTCTCATTTTGGTCTTATGGGTGAGAATGATCAGATTCCTTTGGGTTTTTTGGAATCTAAGATCCCTTTACTAGTAGATGGTGGGGAAGAATTCAGACAGCTTTTTATCATGCATGCTTTTTCAAGTTTTTTAGCACCTACGTCCAACAGAACTGTGGATTTGAGAATTGTAAAATGTTTGGTTGATGTTAATCAAATAAGAATTTATAATTGGTCAAAATATGTCTTAGATAGACTTTGTGAAGCTGTGAAGAGCTACAAAGAAGGAAATATAGAATGGTTTTGTGGTTGTGTTTTGATGTTAGAGATTATCTATTTTCATCGATTGAGGTTTAGGAATGTTGTGTTAAATTCTACAATACCTTTAATTCAACATTGGACTGATGTGGATATAAGAGATAGAATTAGAAATGAAAAGTTGTCCAAGGGTTTTGGGTGTGGAATTCTTGAGTTTGATACATATCCAGTGAGTGAGAAGTTGCAATTTGAGGATGGACAAGTTGTTTGTAATCAATTCAAGGAAGCTCCTGTGAATCAAACTTCTGGAAAAGAATCTGTTGTTTATGAAGGTGTCCGTAGCAATGTTAAGGGTGTTATTCAGTTTGAGCTACCTGCCAGTTCAATGTCTAATGAGGAAATCCGTTCAATTGCTATTGATGTAAGTATTTTACCCTTTAATTCTGTCTGTCTGTTTGGTTTTTTCTTTCTTTTTTTTTTTTTTTTGTCACAAATTATTTTATTAAATCTAAGTGGTACATTTTTTTTTCACAGGAAGTTTATGAGAAGTTTTTGCTCATGAAAAGAGATTTAGAAGTGGTATCTAACTTCTACATGAATGAGTTGAAAGTGTTATTTCAGACTCGTAAATCTAATGATGCTTCAACTTCGACACCTCCAATGTCCCAAACTGATTTATTCTTTATGAATCCTCGTGTTCATGAAATTGTTGATGAGATTGTGTCTCTTGTAAATTGGGTAAGCAAAGTGCCTAATGGTTTGGATGATGATGATATTGATGATAATGGTGCACCTGCAAAAGAGATTAATGTTGTAGTTGGTGAGGTTCCAAGGATAGGTTTTGAGCATGTTTTGAGTAATGGAAAATCTAAATGCTCCCTTGCTATGGATGTTAGTCTCTTTGGTGATAAAGTTACATATGTAACTGAATATATGAAGTCAAGTAATAAGGATATGAAGGTTTTGGATGCAGTTGTCCAGGAACTTGTTGACTACTGCATTAGTGATTATCATGGTTTCGATCTCAAGTAAGTCATGTCATTGTTCTTTTTGTTATTTATTTTCAAATTTTAATAATAAGTGACTATGTTAATATACATGTGTCTTTTTATTTCCTTGTACAGTGAGGTGTTGGTATCTTTTGGCAAACCATTTGAGATTACAAGGAATGAATTCCTTTCATTAGGTGCACCGGCTATTGCTATATCTTCTGTTATTATTGATTGTTGGGCTATGTTGCTTAATGAAAACCAGAAGAGTAGTGCACATGGACCTCAAAAACTATATTTTGGTGTTTCTCAAAGTGTAAGTATCTTTCGGCTATTTAGTTACTACATCATTATAATGGTAGTTGTTCATTATAAAAAATTCATAAATTAATTTCACTATGTATTGAAAACAGTCACTATGATTCATAAATTAATTTCACTATGCAATGAAAACAGTCACTATGTAATGCAAGTAATTACATTTAAGAAAAATAACTCTACCTTCTAATTTTTTTAATATTTATTAATGTTTGTTCTTTTTTAGGCTTTTTTACTGAAAGTTGCAAACACAGATAGTAACACACAAGACATTGACAAGCTATTTGACATTTGGTCAAGATGGTTGTTCATTCCTTGCAATGATTTTGATATTGCAAATGTTGAGTTGGTAATACATTGCAAATGTTGACAATCATTTTTCAACTAAGTACTTTTATATTAAGTTTTTCAAGCTTAATAGTTGTTTATTTATTTATTGCAGATATTTGTTCCTATACTCTTGAATGAACACTTTTTCCTAATTGTTGTGAATTTGAAGGAAGAAAAGCTTCAGTTCATAGATAATATGAGTTATGATACAAAGTACATGAGTGAGGTTGAGAAGTTCTCTGATGTTCTGGTAAAAATATGATATTTTGGATTTTATTTGTATTTTTCTAGTTAGGATATGCTTCATGGAACCTAAAGTATTAATTTATTTTGCCTAGAGTGATATGCTGAGTACTTTTCTTGATCAACGCCTTCCTCAAAGTAATGACTCAGTGAAGAACATGATTGAGTATACTTTGGAGTCACCTTCTGTAAATTGGAAGTCTGGAAAACAGAAGAATAATGATAGTGGCATTTATACTATGGTCAGCATGCTTTACTTTGATGGAGCTGATGTGTTCGACTGCAATGTTTTGAAAACGGTTATCTCGTCTCATTTTTTTTATTTGGCTTTCAATTTTTATTATATTAACTATTTCCTCCATGGAATTTAACTAGCTTTTTTATTCTAATTTTTGCTTAAATTTAGGTTTCAACTAGACGGACATTGAGAGCTCAAATTGCTGCTACTCTGGTATTATCTGATATGAACATTGTCAGAGATGAAGTTCTTGAAAAGCTATCTGAATTCAGATTAATAAGGAGTCAAGTTGCAAAAGATGTTTTTGATGGGATTAAGAAGAAAACAAAGCAAGGTAAAAAGGAAAAGAAAGTATAGGCAGACTAACGAATATGTGGATGAAGTTTTTTGCTCGGAAGTATTTGTATTTTGCACAGAAGTAGGAAATCTAATGTAATGATGTAGTTTGCATCAACAAATGGATAATCTGACAAAATTGTATAAGTGTTAATATAGAACAATATGATATGATTCCAGTTCATACAAAGCTTTTGAATTGGTGGTATTGGTAGTTCTTTTGATATGTAATCTTTAATTGACATTCAAGAAAGTTTAGTGAAATATATATTAGTTATAAATTTGGCGCCTATGTTATAAAAAAATGGTACCTATGTTATTTAAAAAGGTTTCTATATGATAAGGTCACTATGTATTTAAAAAGGTATCTATGTTATTTAAAAGGTTTCTATATTATAAGGTCACTATGTATTTAAAATGTTATTAGTTCAATGTGTTATATATAATTAAGTTATAATGCAAAATTATCACCATATTCATTATTATATTTTGTATACATATGTGACAAGTTTTCAAAGGACCTATGATAAATATGTACCTAAAAATGTCTAACTTTTTTTTATCTCTTAAAAAAGAAAAGAAAAACTTGAAAAAGGATATTATATTACTTTTTATAGTCATTATGTAAGTAAAATGGCATTATATGAGGTAAAAATTTCCAATTACTATGCGATGCAAAAGGATCACTATGAGATGCAAGAGCGTTACTATGTGATAAAAAAGATGTCTATAATAATCTGTCTCTATTTAAATAAAAGGTCACTATGTAAGGTAAAAGTGTCGTATTTATATTAATCTATTCTTAAGCTATTCATTTAGTATATCAATTAAAAGAACGAGCCCCTCCTTCCCTAACTTTGTATTGGCTTAATCGATGTGGATTAGAAGAATTGTTAAAATGTGAGTATTTTTTATACGGTTGTTATATCATAATAAAGGTCATTATATCACTAAAAAGGTTATCACGGAATAAGGTGTCAATACGATGAAAAAAAGTCACTATGACGTTAAAAACACATACTATAATATAAATTGAAGTTATCATATGCCAATATGTCACTACATCAAAATAACAATATAAAGGTCAATAAAAAGTTTAACAATAAAAGGTCACCCTATCAATAAAATTTGAGCAATAAAAGGTCCCTGTTTAATATATGTGAAACAATAACAATCACTATATCAATAAAAAGGGCACTATAGCACTATGTTCTTTCTTTCCTCTCATCTCCTCTATTTCAGCACTAGGCTGTCAGTAGCCGATGTTGCTTCTTGTAAATATGAAGTGGTTTTGCAGCCTTTCTACTCTTCTTTGAAATCCTGAAATCATGTACACGAACATATATAAAGTGAAAATCTAGTGGGAAGTAAACATAGTACAAAATTTATTTATTTTTTTCTACAAAAATACCTCATTCAAGTTGGATTTTTTTTTGCGGACAATTCCGACTATCATGGTTTGTTCTCTGACCACAAGTTCTACAAAGTCTATCTTTCCTTTGGCTTTCCTCAATAGCTATCTCTTTGTCAGATTTTTTCCTTTTTCCACTACCACTACCTTTGTTGGAAGACTTGTTTGGAGGAAGAATATCAACAACTATGTCATTAGATCCAACAAATAATTCGATGTGTTTATTTTTTGCCTCACGTTTATCAACTGGACTTATAGAATCCAAGTCTTTCATCTCATTTTCAAAAGATATTAGCTTAGACAACAATGACTCTAGGCATTCAACTTTCTCCTCACAAAGACTTACACATGAAAAAAACCTGCACCATAAATCACCAACTAGCTTTTGCTTCTTATCCTTCTCTGCCCCATCAAGCAAGTTGTTTAAGCCAAAAATTGGTTTCTTCATAGCTTCTTTAGTCCAACGATGTAAAACATATTGCCTTGGAATCTCAAATAAGAACTTTCCTTTCATGACAAAGAGAATGTGACGACATAATATTCCAACAGATTCAAACATTTTACAAGAGCATGAAGCATCATTAGAACACAAAACATATGTGACATGATAGCTTTTTTTCCTTGTGTTGTCAACAATTCTATATTGCTCAATCCCTTCTTCTTCTTTGATGGTAACATTACTTATACCACAATTGTACAAAGCATGCTTGAATTCCTTTTGGAATATGTAAAATACATTATGAGTGTAAGCAAATGCAGCATGCTTTTCCAAGTACAGGGGGGTGACAAGTTGGGGATGTGTAGTTTTTGAAGTAGCATTCAACTTGTCTTGTGTGTGCCTTTGAGCATCGATTGCAGATTCATAGCGAAACCACAACTCAACCAATAACAAATGCTGATTGGTGAAATTAGTGAAAAAGCTATTTTCACTCTCTGATCTTTGAGTTGACCTTAAAATCCCACCCATAAAAAGGTCACGAAAGTAGGAAGGAATCCACATATTCCTTATATTATACATATTTTTGAACCAATCTTCATTCACTAAATCAAATTCAGACATCACAGACTGCCAACCAATTTCAAATTCTTCTGGTTCAAGGTCTCTATTCCACACAACAGAGTTTAGTTTATGAAGAAAATCAGTTTCTAAGCATAATTTGGGCCCTACCTTTTGTGGCACTTTTTTCATAATGTGCCACATACAAAACCTATGTTTTGCCTTATCAAGAACTTTTTCAATTGCCACTTTCATCGCAGGGTCTTGATCTGTCATGATACAGGTAGGCTGACAGTTATTCATTGCCTTTAAGAAAGTTTCAAATAACCATTCAAAGGATTCAATATCCTCCTTTGCAAGTAAGCCTATCCCAAAAGTCACACACTTACCATGGTGATCAACACCCGTAAATGGGGCAAAAACCATAGAGTATTTGTTGGTGTCAAATGTTGTATCAAATGTAATCATATCACAGAACAACGAATAATTTTTTCTACTAATTGCATCTGCCCAAAATACTCTTGTCAAGCGTTGATGTTCATCCATACAATGCTCAAAGAAAAAGGCACCTTCACTGTTTTCAGCTTTTTCTTTCAAATTGTTTATAAACATCGAAGCATCTTTCTCTTGTATGTAAGCTTTCAAGTCTCGATTAAAGTTCTTGAAATCATTCAATGTTGCACCTATATTATCATAGCTACCAAGATGTTCTTTCATCAACTTATAAGACTTGTTTGGACCAATGTTCAATCTAGAGTTGTCAAAAATGAATTTTTTCTGGCCAAGTTTAAGGTTTCCAACATTTGCCAAAAAATTCATTGTGTTGGGAGAAGCAAGATTGTGGCTATGAGATTCATGAAAGACATAAACCATCCATTTTCCATCTGAACGTTCTCTAAACCCAATCATTGCATTACATCCAACACGATTTATGGTTCTTTTTCTAGCTTTAGGATTTTTATCTTTGTTAGAAACTTTTGCTTTAGTTTCACCATCCTTCGTAAACCCTTGTTTATTACAATGTAAATATTTCAAGTAGACTTTATCACTATCTTTAATTCTCTTTTCAGTACCTAGTCTTACCACAAACCCACCAAATCTAGCATATTGCTTATAAAAATCAACACCTTTAAGTAAGGAATCAAAAAGCATACCAAGTGTAGGCTTTAGTTCAGGGGGACAACACGGTATAAACTCTTTTGTTCCTCTGGGAGTGTAACACACACTTGGGCCCTTTAGTGACGGTAAGTTTTCAGCAACATTGGTAGTTGTAGATGTATTTGAGCAACTACCTTCTTCTGACTCCTCTTGCATTGTCTGCATATAATATCAAATATATGGTTTAAAATGGGTACTATAATAAAATAATCCATTCCATGGTGCAACTAACTGGACACCAACAAAAACAGTCTAAAATATATGGTTATGGTATCATAAAAAAGAGTTACTATATCGTATTAAGCAAGGTGTTAGTCATTTAAGCAAATACACAAACACCTTATGTGCAACAATTTCTCCTAGTGTTTAATATCATATATCCAGGAAAAAAAAACTTTAATATAAAAAAAATATATATATATTGCAAATATTTATACAAAAACGAAAAAAGAGCATATTGTTGATGAGGATTGAAACTACAAGTTGATGAGATTGAAACTAAAAAACAGAGCAATCAAATAGAAATTCAAGAAATTCAGCTTATATACAAGGAAATAATCACAGTTATATCGGTATTGTAAGCCGCAATCAACTAGAAATTCAGCTAAAAACAGAAATTAAAGAATGAAGAACACTTACTAAGATTATTGAGGAAGCCCCAAATTATTGAAGAATCACGAGCCCTCAATTTTGGGAGTAAATAATCAAAGTAGCCCTAAAATTTGACGAATTGAGGAATTGACGATTTGATAATGAGATGAAAAGAGGATTTGCTGAAATTTGCTGAGATTTTGCGTTTTTCAGCAAAATTAACAGAGGATTTGCTGAAATTTGCTAAGATTTTGTGTACCTTGTATTTCAACCGTTAGATTATATCATTAATAATCAATGGCTGAGATTTGCTGTTTTTAGTTTTCACCATAAGCCCTGTTTTTAGCGGAACCCTCCCGTATATATATATATATATATATATATATATATATATATATATATATATATATATATATATATATATATTTCTATGAAGTATAAAGTCAGATAATGTAATTACAACGTAAATAAATTAGTGCACGAGTATTAAGGGAGAAGGTGAGATCATGCATAAAGTGAGAGAAAGAAAATAATCCCAATCCACTTTTCTTTGAATTTCAAGTGCAAGAAGCCATTGCAATTTAATGTCTAATAACTTCAGGTGAAAATAGAATGCACCCTTATGTCAAATAATTGGTCAAATTTAAGTTGCAGACGAGTCTATATATGACCAACTTAGTGCAAAATATGATGAAATAATTACATCACCATTCGCAAAAAATAAAAATTCATTTAAACCGTCTAAAAATAAACTTTATCGTCACTACATAAAAATCTCTCCACACCCAGTCCCGATCCATGAGCATACTATTATACTAGTGAAGAATTAGGAGACGGCTATAAAATCAGGTCAAACACGCTATAGATACAACTCAAACAAGAAGATTTGGATACACAAATTGGGAGAAAACAGCGTATAAAGACATGTTTTGTATACGAATTGAACAAGAGAGAGTGTTGAGTTGAAAAGGTCAGTGGGAGTGCAGTATAACCCAGAATTCTCGGCCTTAACTTTTGACAAAAATGAACATTGAAAGCTTAATTAACTACTGTACTTAATTACTGTTCTTAATTATGTCATTGTCATTTAAGTCTGCTACTATAAGCCTATCCACTCATTTTTTTAATTTTTTGTTTTTGTAGATATAAGCCCATAGAATATATTTTATGTTCTCTTATTATTGTCTGAGATTTAAGATTTTTCATAAATAGTGTGCATCAATTTTAATTATCTAGATAAACAAACAATATGGAAATATCTGATAAAAGCCGCCTCTTCCAAATATTTCTTGATGAGGATTGATACAACCATCTCGAAAATTAATACTCATAGCTAGACTTGGAGTTAAACTATTCTCTATACTTATTCTATTTATTTTTGGTTGTAACGCTTTGACTTTTACTTTATGTTTTCGTATTTGCAGGCCTGACTCTATATAATAGCCTATACGAATCATCAGAACATGAGGAAAATTAATCATTCTCCATTTGATAAATTGTCTAGCATTGTAATTTATTCGATCACCAAGGTTATTTGAAAGTAGGGCTAAAGTAATATCAACTATCAAATAAGGGTAGTATTATCATACATGCACTTTAATTTCATTAATATTGTTGTCTTTGAGTCGTTGTATGTCATTTGAAATAGGATTTAAAAGTATGTTGCCTAATTTTCTTATTATTTTTCTTTTAGTTTAAAGTGATTTGATTTATTAATTTGACTAAATTTTGACCATACCAATTAACAAATTCAATTAGATCTTGTTAATTATTAGACTTGCCTTACCCTGTAATTTTTCAATAATGTAGTTCTCATTTATTTTTTAATGCGCAGTTATAGATATTTAGCAATAAGTAAATGAAAATTAAAAATTTTAATTAAAATATGTCTAATGACTCAAATCTGATCTGATTTTGACAAAAATAAATAACAACCAACAAGTATTTGAAATAAGTTGAAGTGAACAAATCCTTAATTACATGTGAACCGTCTAAACTTCATTGAAAAGTAAATTACATGACGATAAAAAATTCAAAGAATTCTTGTTTTAGTAGTGGAGGTGACTGGTGAAAGGAAGTGACAATAACTAAGATGATGGTGTTTGAGTTTGGGAAGAAGTTATTGTGATTGGTCAAGCAAATGTGTCAAATGTCAATAATAATACAAATTAATCTCTTGTAATTTAGGTTAGCTATTCATTTGTTCGACTTTTCTACTTTTAGTTCCCTTTCGGGTAGTAGTGTAACTCTCTCCTTATAATCATTAATTTTATTCCTGGAATAAGTCTAGAAGATTGGTCACTCTTAGCTTCTTTAGGATTACTCCCTTCATTTCGTAATAATCGTAATAATTGACTTTTACACTATTTACAAAACTTATATATTGATATGTAAAATATTTTTGGATTAGTCATTATTGTCAGAGGACCAACTCAACCGAAAGTTTAAGCTGATGATTGAGGCCCAATATTATGTTTTATACTCTATCACGCCCCCTCACACGAGAGTCCGTTGGGCTTGAAGTGTGGATGCAGCATGAGCCCTCCTCATACCCAGCGCTTAATATTCCACTTAAAGGTGGGGCGTGGATGAGATTCGAACCCGTGACCTCTATATCACGTTGGCTCTGATACCATGTCAGAGAACCAACTCAACCAAAAGTTTAAGCTGATGGTTGAGGCTCAATATTATGTTTTTATACTCTATCAATTATCCTTATGTATATTTTAATTATAATAACCTTTTATATATTTCTTAATAATATATATTACAAATATTAATGATCAAAGTTGTGCATTGACATCTATGTCAATCAAAGTGTTGTGATGATAATGGTATGAAACGGAGGGAGTAAATACAAACTAAATTCCACTGCAACTTTCTTTTTTCTTATATAAACAACGGTTATGATACATATAGTTTTTCGCACCAAAAAAATGATACATATAGTTTTGAGGGTTGCATATAAGCAATACATACTTATTCTAAAATGGTACTCATATAATTAAGTTTGGAGTTTTATGAAAAAAATTCGTATAGCTAAGTATTATTGATGTATAGTAATTCTTTATCTATCTCTTTCAAAAGGTTTCAACTTTCATTTTCTATAAAAATAAATAAATATAAAAATCTTAGATCAATAGATCCTTTGTACTTAAGTTAGGTACTTCTACATTCCTCACCTACTCAAATTTAACGATTTTAGGTTGGGACATTCATGGGAAGTAAATAACGGTTTTGACTTGTATCTTAAATTCATAGACAACATTCTTATGTTTAGATTTTAAAATTACTCATCTAACCATCCTCTAACGAAAATTACATTTTCTGGATGTCTTCGATATATTTAATACATTTTGAGAATAATCTAATCAGATTACAAATGAAATATACTATGGAGTATTTCTTATATTTATAAGGGTTCTATTTTCTTCAAATGAAGTCTTCAAATAAACAAAAGGAATAATAATAATAATAATAATAATAATAATAATAATAATAATAATAATAATAATAATAATAATAATAATAATAATAATAATAATAATAATAATAATAATAATAATTCAACAAAAGTTGAACCACAAAACTGCAATAAGTTTAAAATAACTAAACTAGATTAAATGAAACCGAATTAAAGACCTTGGAAAAGAAAAAAGGGTATGTGTTGTCTTTCAGGTCTGACTTTTTTTTTTTTTGACGAACAGGTCTGTCTCGATTTACTTTGACTATGATAAGAATAAGCGACACTTATATGAAATAAGGTGAAGAGGAAAAATTCTTAATTGCCTTCTTTCAAGCTGTACACAATACAAAATAATTTTGAATGTCAAAATCGACCTTGAATTATCAAAACCTGAACTTTATATTCACTACTTTTATTGATGCATCATTTTCAGCAAACTGTTTTGATGCAGCCAAGCCAAGATATATATTGTGAGGTTTTTCTCCAAGGTTGGAGACACTTCATATGTTGAGCGTGTTATCTATAATTTGGACCTAATTTTAGTTTAAGTGATCAACAACACAATAAGATATGATCTAATGCGTTGTCAAAATTAGTACGAACAATAAATCATGATGATCCCACATCAACTGTACTCATATTATATTTCTCTAGTCTCAATATTGAATACCAATTATCTTTGTTGATAAAGTCGTAGAAGCGATGCACAAAATATAAAATTAAATTCCACCAATTCTTTATCACATTGAATGTGAATTATTATTTAGTCGTCGAGAAGCATTTGTATTTAATCCGTATATTTGTTATACTTTGTATATATACGGGAAGGCGTATACGCAATTTAGTACGGATTCTTGTTCTAGAAACTACGTTGGAACCTGTATTTGTTCTAAGCATTGTACTCCATATCTGCATTACATCGATATTCTTTACATATCCTTGTTTGAATATTTTTAATTTGGATTCCATTCGCAGATTAAAGTTTCTATATTCATGTTTTTCCCATAGAAGTAGCTAGGTAAAATGTGTTGTGCTTATACAAGTATCATTAAGCTATGTTATCAGACTTGTCACATTCACAATCAATAATTGCACCCTAAAACAACATTCACAATCAATAAGTATAATTAAGTTCATGTTTTTATGAACTTAACTGATCTAAACTGAAATGAGCTGAACAAAATTGCATTATATGAAGCTAAATTGAACAAGTATTGCTATACTAAGTGCTTGTTTGGTTGGAATTGAAGGTACTTCCCTAGGCAATAGCTAAAATATGTTGTGTTTGGTTTGAAATTTCCTAGGAAATGTAAATTCCCACATAGCATGGGTATAACTCACCAAGGCCCCCTAGGTGAGTGAATTCCTATAATTTATAGGACGTTATTTCCTAGGAAATAAAAATTCTCATGATGTCAACCAAACACTTTTGCACAATTTTTATACAATTAGCAAGGGAAAAAACTTCCCATGCATGGTATATGAGTTCATGTGGGAAATAATTTCCCGTATTGAACCAAACAAGCACTAAGTAGAGTGAATTAATAAGAATATCCTAAAATAATACTTCCTCCGTTTTTTTTTTTTTTTTTTTTTTTTGTTGCATCACTTTCTAAATTGCGGATTCCTAGGCAATTTTTGGAGATGAGAGAGATAGAGATAATAAAAAATAAAAAATGGACCCATGTGATAGGAGAGAGATAGAGTTTGTTAACGAAAAAGTAAAGTGATGCAAATAAAAAGAAACAGAGGAAGTAAGTACAACAGAGTAGGCCTAAAACATATTCTATGAATCCCATGATAAAAAAATTTAATTTATCAAAAAGTGATGTGACTAGCCATACACAAGACTTAATATTTCTTTTATTACATTTGATCTATCAGTCAAATTTATATACACAGTATATCTATCAGTCAAATTTAACCAACCAAATTCCACTCTATTATTTTATTCACCTTCCTAATAATATTTCACTAATAGAAGAAAGTAAATGGGCACCAGTTCAAAACGGTCTTAAGGCACCCATTTTGAACCAGTGTGGCAGTGGTTGGTGCCAAAACGTTTCTTTTGTGCACGTATGTCAATGCAAAATTTTGACAGATGATAAAATCTTTAACTATCAATAAGTAAAAGTTATAAAATTTTATATTAATAAACTACTCATTGAGACAATTCCAACAAGTACCTACAAGATTATATTTATTCTTACGTATAAATCACAAACATTAGTCAAATTGAATTACTCGTATATGCGTAGTGCAAAAAGTCAAAAAATTTCACTTATTTAAATACGAAGGGAGTATAAGGCACCGGTTCAAGGGCCAAACCGGTGCTCTTTACATCGATCAAATAATTAGCTATTGGAGTTCATACATTTAACAATCTGATTGAATATTTGGGACACAAAGAGAGGATTAAGGACTAGGTGATAATCACCATTTAAGTGGTAAAATTAAACTAAACAAAGTCAATGTATAATACATACATTTGAAAAAGAATTGATGGTAATAAATTCATCATTGTGTCAACCCTTAAGCCTAATGCCCCATAAGCATTAATTTTTCATGTGTCATAATTTACACAAAATTTAACAAGATTCAACTTGATATATGTATTTTTTTCTTATATAAGTTTGTATACATAAAAGTTTAAAGTTTAGACAAATCAAATTTCTAGATTAAAAAAATAATAATAAAAAAAAAACCTCAATTCAAATCAGATTACAAAAAATAATTTCAAATTAAATAATCAAAGATAAGGTGACTTAAACATAGCCTTAGTAGTTCATTACCACGCACTACATCAAGCTATGCTAGGGTTACTCATAAGTCATACTTTAAACTTTTAAGACTTGGGTTTAAATTCCACCAAGGACACTTTAAGGGTGAAACTAATACACTTTTCACCCACTCTCAAATTATTTAGCTCGCTAACCCAAGCCAAGTTGATCCATGCCAAATTTCGATTCAGTAGGCTTTTTATTTTATTTTTATTTATTTATTTTATTTTTTATTTATTTATTTTATTTTTTTGAAGAATTTGATTCAGTATGCTTAAACAGACATCATCTTCATTGTATAAAAAAAATAATTTTTTAGTTTATTATGCGATCTTAATCTAATAGCTTTTTGATTGATCTTGGAGTTAATACTGTATCAACATGATACAAGTGTACAACCGAAAGACACAATTAATTAAGTAGAGTTACGTTTCCAAAAACTGGAAAGATAGTAAAGCATAATCGCGTTATAGTACGTAATTTATTAATTAATTAAGATATAATATGATTGAGAATATACGTGTTATCACCACAATGCAAACATTTAGTAGAATAATTATCTCATATAACACGTGATGCTCCAATTCTAGAACAAATGAATTGTATTTGTAATATAATACACACTTAATCACTTGGGGTTATCCAAATCTACATTAATTTAAAATTCTAATTAGCAAAAGTCTTAAAGAAATAGTAGCGTATTATATACATACACAAAGTACATATGCCATGGCAAAGCGTGTAGATGTAAAATATGTTGCTATTTGTTAGCTTAAAAGCAATTTTTCTAAAAAAAAAAAAAACTTTTTTTTTTTTTTTTTTTTTTGGGTTAATGACTTTATTTTAAGCCCCCCAAATCCCCAATCAAGAGTTTGGTAGATTAATTTAGATTAGGTCCTAGGCTCTACACCGTAAGATGCGCCTCAAATTGGATGCTGTGAAGGTGTACACGTATATGGATTAAAATCACATTAAAAAAATAATAAAACATGATCAAACTATCAAATCCGTGACAGAATTGGAGGCACTAAAATATGTAATCATTTGGAGGAATTTGGAATAATTCATTAATTAAATAATATTATTATGTTAGAGATACACATTCTTTGTTGAAAACGATGTATCAAATTTAGAGTTTAGGTATAGCATGTGCGAATAGAATAATAGAGATTATGTGTTGTTTAAGAATATGTTTTACGGTGTTTCAAAAAAAAAAAAAAAAAAAAAAAGAAGAATGTGTTTTACGGAGTAGCTTTTAACATGTTACGAATTATGGGTAAGATTACTCTATAATCTATAAATTGGTTGAACTTATGTATGTCCCATATAGTTAATTGATAGTAAAGTGAATTCATTAATCTAACGCTGTATGACATTTACAAAACATTATGCATTTAACATATACATTTTTAAAAGATTCAGATAAATATTTTTTTATCAAAAATATAAGAGAATATTTAGTTCGCAAAGTGATATGGGGTTGGAGTCAGGAATAAAATCATAATGAAATATGTTTGGAACTTGAGTTTTAATATCATATATTTGGTTTGGTTGTACAATTAAGTTTTTTTATTTTTTTTTATTTTTTTAATGATACCTAGAAGGGCTTTATATATCATTATTCAAAAATTATTGGCATAGCGTATAAGTTAAACAAATTGCAAATAGAAAGAAGAAAAAAGATCAAAGAGAGTATAACTTAAAATACGGATAAAGTGTATATTGTATTTACTCTACCAATTATTACCGTTAACACAAATTCTTGATTAAGGAGAACTTTTATAATAAAATTTTAAAGGTTAAAGTTAACCTAAAAGTATTTAAAGTTCATTAGACTAACATAAATTTTCCCTTAAAAAATACTTAGGCCATGTTCTTTTGAGCTTCTTGGCAAAACAGAGCAAGGATAAACAAAGCTGAGCAGATTTTAACAGAGCATATTTCAGTAGAGCAGAGCAGAGCAGATTTCAGTATTATTATTATTGTTGTTGTTGTTGTTGTTGTTATTGTTGTTATTATCATCACTATTATTATTACTGAATTTTTATTAATATTATTAATATTATTATTAAATATTAATTATTATTATTAATTATTATTATTATTAAATATTAATTATTATTATTAAATTTTTATTATTATTATTATGATTATTATTATTAAATATTGTTTATTTATTACTATTATTATTAAATATTATTTATTTATTATTATTATTATTATTATTAAGTATTAATTATTATTATTATTATTATTATTATTATTATTATCTTTAAATATTAGTTATTGTTATTAAATATTAAATATTATTATTATAATTATTATTAAATATTAATTATTATTATTATTATTAAATATTAATTATTAATATCTTTAAATATTAGTTATTATTATTAAATATTAATTATTTTTATTACATATTTATTACTATTATTAAATATTAACTATTATTATTATTATTATTATTAATTATTATTTTTAAGCAGAGTAGAACAGAGCAGATTTCAGCAGAGCAGAGTAGAATAGCTTAAAAGCACAGGGTCTTATATTATATTAGATTAATAATTTTACTCTTTTTAGCCTTCATATCATGTATCCATTAAAAGAAGAAAAAAAAAATTAAACTCCTTACAAATTCAAAGTTACCCTTACCATATACTTGTAAAAAATGTTAAAGTTACTCTCAAATTGACCATTCTACAATAAAATTAAGGAAAAATTGCATTAAATAATACGACCTTTGCTCCGTCCCTACAAGTCCACCTTTTGTTTATTTCAGAATAATACGACCTTTGGGGGGTGTCCGCTTTAAACAAGTTGTAACCTGTTGGTAACTTGATTACACGTGTCATCATTTTATTGGTCTGAAAATAAAATTTGTTTTAATGTTTTAAACTTTTTAAAATTATTATTATTATTAGTTTAATTTATTTTTTTAAAAAAAAACACCAGCCACCACATCTTCCACCTTTCAGCCACCTCCTCTCCCCCTCCCCCACACGCAACGACTCCGCCGACGCCCAGCTCCACCACCACCGGCATTGAACCCCTACACAACAGCCCCACCAAACGCTACTGCCACTCGAACACCTCGCAAAAACCTCCAAGACCTCGCAACAACCTCCACCTCCGCAGCGTAAAAGACCGCACTCCACCTGTCGCCGCCCAACTTATCTCTCTCCGCCGCACCGCCGCTGATGCCGCTCCTCGCCTTATCCAAATCGAAACCCTTAAATCCATCACCCACCCTAAAAAACCCTAATCGAAACCGTTGACGACGGTTGGGGAGGTCCGGCTGGGGTTTTTCGAGGGTGAGTAATGGATTTTAGGGGGTTTGCTAGTTCGAGGGTGGGTAATGGAGATGGATTTTGGGTAGCAGGGGTTAGCTAGTTCGGGGAAGAGGGAAAGAGGGGAAGGATCGGCACGGGCGCCGGCGCCGGAGGGGGGATCTGGGTGTGGCCGGCACCGGCAGGCAGAGAGTGGGGCGCGCCGAGATGCAATGTAGTACGTAGGTGGCAGTTGTTGCGGTTTTTTTTTTTAAAAAAAATTATTTTAATTAACTTTTTTTTGTAAGAAATTTTAATTATATTAATTGTTAACCATAATTAAAGTCCTAATTAAGAGTTAATTAAAGTGTTAAACGAAGTTATTAAAAGAAAAAATCAAAAGGATGACCGGTCATTAAGGTTGCAGGTAAAAAATCATGTTTGAAGCGGACACCCCCAAAGGTGGTATTATTTTGAAATAAACAAAAGGTGGACTTGTTTTTAACGGACGGAGCAAAGGTCATATTATTTAATGCAATTTTTCCTAAAATTAATGTTAAATGGTCCTTGTGTTCCCTTAGCTTCAAAGAACCATGGGCCGGTAATAACGACTAATAAGTGGAACAATGGGAAACATTCCAAAATTGACTTGGTCCGATTAAAATTAAAAGACACATAAATCTAACTTAGTTGGAGCTTGATTCAGCCTCTTTAATGAGTTTGTCTTGATTGACCTTCAGTCCTTAACTTGATGTCCACTCAATTTTAATATTTTTTTTAAAAATTACCTCTAAAATTCGTTTCCACAATGATGAGTAAAACACTTATAGATACATATATTAACTTTTTATTGCTCTTTTAAAAGACGATTTTGAGCATATTAGTGGAAAAAACCTTCGTAGTTGACACGAAATATCCACGTTATAATACTAAAATCTTTTTTAATGAAGAAAAGAAATATTTATTGTATTAATAAGCAAAAATTGCAATTTAGATTATACACTGGGGTGCACTCTACGTATGGTGTGCCCTATAATAAATTGTTGTTCACGTTCTTTGTAATTTTCTACTTAAATTCAGTTCGATTTCTTTCTACTTATGTTCTTTCTACTGATATGCAATATTTTCTTACTTATATACGCAATGGTCTTCATATTCCACATCAGTAACTTTCAAAATAAATACCTTAATTTAAAGGATATGTTATTTATATTCCACATCAGTAACTTTCAAAATTAAAATTGATATTTTAACTTTTTCACCAAATTCCCCTGAATTAACACTTTATTCACCATATACCCCTCAACAATTTTCAAATACATCATATATCCTAAATTTTTACAAATATGCAACAAATACCCTCCCTCACCGAAGTCCCCCTGCCAACAGCCACCACTAAACAACCATCTATCACCGGCGACCACCCTCGAAACCACCCATTCCCTTCCCCTACCCCTGAAACTACCCCGTCCCTTCCCCAACCTCGAAAACCACCCTAGATCCCCTTCTCCCCACCACGAAAACGCCTGGCCCTCTCCCTTCCCTGATCCCCTAAACCAACCCCTCATTTCCCCTACCCTCAAAACAACGAAGCCCTAAACCCCCACACCACCAAATCCCCCTGAAATTAGCCCTCTCACCCCTAAACCACCTCACCACCCCAAAACCTACTAAATCTAACAATGAGAGAGAGAGAGAGAGAGAGAGAGAGAGAGAGAGAGAGAGAGAGAGATGATATGACAGTGGAGGTATCAAGACGGCGAGGTCCGACGGGGAAAGCAAATGAAGGGAGGGGTGGTTTTGGGTGGGCCGATCTCGGGTAGGTGGATGATATGAAACAGTGGATTGAAGAATAAGGCGATGGTGGAGGAGGCTGAAGGCCGGAAAAATAATAGTGGTGGTCTGGTGGAAGAAAAAAAGGGGTTAGGGTAGAGCTAGGGATGGCCGGCGGTGGGAGGAGAGAAAGAATGGGTTCGCCGATCGGGGTCGATTGCTGGCGACCGGCGGGGGCAGGGGACTGGGCTGTGGTGAAGGTAGGGGTTTTTTTTAAAAAAGTAAAAAAAAATTCATTTAATAAGTAATTAATATAATATGATTGGTTGTTCATTATTTTTAAAAATTCCTTAAAACTCTGGGTTATGTGGTGTATTTGAAAATGTTGATGGGTAACGGAACTAACTACAGTTAGTCATTAAGGGCATTTGATGCATTTTTGTAAAACTCAGGGATATGTGGTGTACTAGAAAATGTTGATAGGTATAGGACGAATAAAGTGATAATTTAGGGGAATTTTTTTTAATATAAACAGACAAACCTTTGGCCGATTCTCCCATATTGGACAAACCTATTAATCTGCCCATATTGGATAGAAGTTTGCATTTTTTCTCCCAAAATGGACCAAGCACGTCACCCTACCTGTTATATCAGGTAAAAAGCCACTTGTCATTTTATCATTGGTCAAGTTTTTTTTTTTTTTTTTTAATTTCCCGTTCCTTCCTCCCTCCATTAATTCCGACCAAGTTGCCACCCCCTCCACTACCATCTCCTCCCCTAGAACCGGCTACCCTCACCTACGACCAGTCACCCCGCCCACAACCAGCCACCCCCACCCTTGAAACACCGCATCCCAGCCTACCCACCCAAGACTTCCCCGACCCCAAAACGCCCCATCTTCAAAATACGCTCGAACCAGCCTACCCCACCCTAAAACGCACTACCCGGCCCTCCCCTACACAGAAATGACCCACCCCAACCTTCAACTAGCCCCTTAAACGCATGACTTAGCCTGCCCCGGCCCAACCCTGAAACGCCTAACCCATCCTTCCTCCACCCTGAAATGCCCCACCCTAGCCTTCCTCTACCCTGGAAACACCTCACCCTAGCCTTCCCCCACCCCGAAACACCATTGAAATGGGGGATGAAGGGCGATTTTCGGCGGAGGGGGGGGGTGGATTATTAAGTAAGGTGGGCGGTTTTGTGGCTGGGAAGAAAGGGATGTTTCGGGGAGGGTGTTAGAGAAAGGGCGGTGGGCTGGTGGTTGGGGAAGGAGAGGGGTGACCGGTGGTTAGGGTGGTGATTGGTGGATAATTAAGGGGTGAACTGTGGTGTAGGAGGGTGGTTTAGGGTTCGAGGGTGGGGTCGCCGGCGCCGGGGGTGGGTTGGGCGCTGGCAGCCGTCAGACGGAGGGAGGAGGGGTGGCTGGCAGTGGGGTCAGGGAAGGAGGGGCTGGCAGTGAATTGGGGGATTGAGTTTTTTTTTTTTTAATTTTTTTTAATTTTTATTTTATTAATCTTGACTTGAATAACCGGTTGCCTGTAAACTCAGTCCATTATGGGCGAAAAATGGCAAACTTCTGTCCAATAATGAGCAGATTTATAGGTTTGTCCATTTTGGGAGAACCGGCCAAAGGTTATTCTATTTACGTGAAAAAATCCTAATTTAGGGATATTTGGTGGGAAAAAAAAACTGTTGATATTTTTGTAAAGACAAGGAATTTCATTTATTTTTTTTTTATAGAGAGAAGTTATTTTATAGAAGAAAAAAAAATAGAAATTGCAAATTCTAAATTTCAAAGTGAACCAGTTTGTAGATTTGTTAATAATGCATATGAGAATGAAGATTTTGATAATGAAGGTGAAATTGACGATTTCGCACTAAAGGAGAAGTTAATTTTTAGATTTATTTTCATATTTAAATTGTTTAATTATATATGATGTTGATGACAATGTTCTTTTTTATTATTATTATTTATGTTCATGGATAATTGTTACTCATATTATTAGCATTGAATTATTGTTGGATTTTCATCTTGAAATTAGTTTTGAACGTCATTTTTAATTATTGAATTGTGAACATTATAATATGATTTATTAATGTTGAATATCATTTGTATATCAACTTTTATATTTATCATTTAGTAATTGTGTATATTTTTCTGAAATTAGGATCTTGAAGTTTCATTGATGACGATGTTCTTTTTATTTATTTTTTTCCTTTTGGAAGCTCCCCTGTTGACGTAGAGGCGTACCCATAATTTGCATATTGAATATGCACAAAATCAATTATATGAATCCATTTTCCATTAGGCTAATTTAATTCATACGTCTATCAAAATTTGAATAATAGACTATATTGTTAGTAGACTAATTCAACCAAAAGTTTAAGTTGATGGTTGAGGTCAAGGAATATGTTTTATACTCTATCACGTCCCTTCACACGAGAGCTCGTTGGCCTTGAAGTGTGGATGCAGCATGGGCCCTCCTCATACCCAACACTTAATATTCCACTTAGGTAAGGTGAGATTCGAACCCGTGACTTCTATGTCATGTTGGCTTTGATACCATGTTAGTGGATCAACTCAACCAAAAGGTTAAGCTGATGGTTGAGGCCCAAGAATATATTCCTCCGTTTTAGTAATATTACAACAACTGGACTTTTACACTATTTATCATGCTTGTTTGACCACAAACTATGATTTATACGTAAAGTAAAATATAGTCATGTGGGGTCCTGTGAGATTCGTCTCGTAAAATACTTTCACAATGTCAAATTTTTATAATTTTTACTCTTATATAATTATAGATATTTAACATATAAAATGTGTTTTGGGATGCGTAATTTCATTTTTGTTGCAATATTTGCAGAACAAAGGAAGTATTTTATAATGTATCATACATTACCAGCTACAACGTACTCTTAGGAAGCGTCAAATATATAACCCGCTAAACTACTCTTATTTCTTTGAATTGTTGCCTAAAATTTGCTTCATAAAAGTTTAAATAAAAATTTAGGGCTATGCACTTGCATACCCATTGTGTGAGCTATATCATACGCTAATTTGATAGACGTATGATATTAAATTTAACGTAAGTAGTGATCAGATTCCAAATAAGAAGAACAAAATTAATCAACAGAAGTAAACCGAGATGATTACGAAATCGATGACTAACTACATGTCTACATCTATAGTTCTACCATAGTCAACCGGGACCATTTTTTAAGTACATACAAACAAGAAACAATGGTCGGAACCAACAACACGAACACCTATAATAATAAGAAGCAAAATACCACTTTTCAAAATTTTTTTTTTTTCTCCTTAACCCAAAACCCCCGAAAACTACGCGCTTAATACAGTTACTCAAGATCTCAGATTTACGCAAAAATGTCAAACAGTCAAACTTCATACCACTTATATTAATCTCCTATTTTTAATCATATATAATCGTACTATTTTTACACTTCTAATTAGTATACTTTACTACCAAGTTGATTTTTTCACTTCTTATATTATAAACAAAAAAAAAAATGAACCAAATTTATAAAATTCTTCCTTCCAAAAAAAACCATATATTATAATTCAAATTGCGGCAAATTTCTACCACATGGTCACCTTTTTTCTTCACTAATTTCAAACCCCTCTCCTTTTTTTCCATCTATAAAAAGCTTCACACCTTCTATATCTTCATTATGTGTTAATCCTCTTTCTCTCTCTTCTCTCTAAAAAAAAAAAAAACATCATTTTTTTCGTCGATCAATCAGTTTAAAAGAAATCAAGTATGGACGGGAATAATACAACTAAGTCCGTTAATAGTGAAGATGAATTGGACCTCCGAAGAGGTCCGTGGACCGTCGAGGAGGATCTTGCCCTCATCAATTACATTGCTACACACGGCGAAGGTCGCTGGAACTCCCTTGCTCGTTGTGCAGGTAACGTTAACAACAACAATAATTATCGTCTAGTATGAATCGATCATATCGATTGTTTAAGATAATTATGGTTTCGAAAACAACTTGATTAAGGTTTGAAAAATTAAAATGGGTATTGATAAATAACGACTTTTGTGTACCATAAATTTCTTTCACTACCATTTTTGTGCAAGTACCAAAACTCATTTGTTAGGCCAGTTCTATAGCTGGCTAAATATTCTTCTCTTTCAACACCTGAGTTGTTTTTGCATGAACTATTTCGAAGATTTATTTTTTAGTATTCTCTTTGTTTCAAATTTTTTCTTGTTTGAACAGTAACTGTCTCGCAAAAATTGTTAAAATGAGAATAACTTTTTCTTAAAATAGAGAATATTAAAAAAAAAAAAAAAATAATGATGAAAATAAAAAGATTTATGATGTTATAATTGTGGTTTTGATGACGATTAAGCTGAGTTGTCATCATAAAAACAACTTAGGAGATAAATATAATTTTTTTAAAAAAAGAACTTTTTTCAAGTTAGTGATACTTTTATTTTTAATTTGATGATACCTTGATACACTTCATCTTCTACAAATCTTTGCAAAAAAATTAAGAATAAAAATGAAGTACATGGCCTTTGTGTCATTATGTGAACTCGTACACATCTCTTTAGTGCGCAAGGCATTTCGTAGGATATCATATTGTCCTTAATTATTGGTTCTTGCTTATGTTTGTGCTTATGTTATTATGCACTAACTTTACTAATCTATATACAAGTATAACATATCATTCTTCTTTTTCCCCTTTTTCTTTTATTTTCGCGTTCTTTTTTTGGTTCGGATAATCTAGTGACAATTATTATCATCGACTTGTACTAACTTGTACATGAATAATGTATGTAACAGGCCTTAAGCGTACTGGAAAGAGTTGTCGATTGAGATGGCTAAACTATTTACGCCCTGATGTTCGACGAGGAAATATTACTCTTGAGGAACAACTCTTGATCTTGGAACTCCATTCTCGTTGGGGCAACCGGTAATTACCTCGCTCCCTTCCATGAACAATTTAAAATTTTGCAATATATAACAATAATCATGTTAATATCTACTAATTATGCAAACTAATAATGCTATTAACATCATGTAAGAGAGTTTTTATTGCATGGATTTTTTTGGTGTTATTAAGTATAAAAACTCTTAATAATTAATAGAATATTGTGTATATCGTAGGTGGTCGAAAATAGCACAATATTTGCCGGGAAGAACAGACAATGAGATTAAGAATTATTGGAGAACTCGTGTACAAAAGCATGCTAAGCAACTAAAATGTGACGTGAACAGCAAGCAATTTAAGGACACAATGCGTTATCTTTGGATGCCTAGACTAGTTGAAAGAATCCAAGCCGCAGCCGCCACCAACGGGCCCCACACTACCGCTACGGCTACTACTTCTGGAGGATCGGGCACCACCACTGCCACTGGTGGACCAACCATGGGGTACACCGATAATTTTATGCATGCACCGGTAAATTCTAATTTTACCCCTGAAAACTCGGGTAATTCTTCAGATTCCTATGGTACACAAGTCTCGGATTTTGGGGATTATTATGGGATCCCGGTTGCTAATCAAAGTGTTAATCAAGATTATTACCAAGGTGACCAAGTGAATTATGGAGGTGATAACTCATTAACAAGTCCTAATTGTAATTATCTTACTAACCAAGGGATGGATTTCCAAGGTGTTGATAATTACATGGAGCAAAATAGCCAACAACAATGGTCGTCTTTTGGTCTTGGGGATACAACGGATAATTTGTGGAATATTGAGGACATTTATGTCTTACAACAACAATTTAGCAACATGTGAGTGGAATGTGTAATTTGCCTCTTATTTTAGGAGCCAAATACATAGAGAGTCTCCCAATTGGAGCTCATGATACTTATTTGTGTCATAACTATACACAACATGTAATCTTAATTAGGATCATACATATGGGATTCATGAAACAAAAATCCAAAAAATAAAAAAAAGAAAGAAAAGAAAAAAAAGATGGGTAGGAAGTAGTTCTTTTGTATTTGTGGTGATTCTTGTAATTTTTCAAAAAATTTTAGTATTTTCGGGTTGGGGGTAAATTTGTAACTGGGATATAAAACTTTGATCTTAATTCTTTAAATTGAATCATTTTTTACTCTCTTTTATGATATTTTTATTCTTGATATTGGCACATAGATATAGATACATACATAGTATTTTATTATATCTTTCATCTTAATAAACTTATGAGCTCGTTTACATAACAAAATCTCTAGTTAGAATGTCGAAATTATAATGATTTAAAATGGTAGAACTATTGATCACATGAACATTTATTTCATAGCTATCATCATTCATCATCATCAATATGTGCATGATATCTAACAAACTATATAAATAACAAACTATATAAAAATAATAAATAAATAAATAAATAAATAAAGAAGAAAAATCCTGTTTGCATCTTTGTCTCTTTGTTTCATTATTTACTACTTGTACTAAACAATAATTTAAAATTAAAGGCTTGTTCGTGATCATTTTTTGTTTTTAATTTTCTAATTTTTTGAAAACTAGAAACTTGAAAAAGTTATTTTCCACCTTATGATTGTCAATTTTCAAAATTAACAAGACTTTAATAAGTTTGACTAATATTTTATTTAATATATGACATATATCATGTAGTTTAGAAAAACAGAAAATTACAGTGATACCAAACGGACACTAATAAAATAGAACAATACGAATACTTGGTTAAGTACCTTTAAAAACTCAATCCATCAAAAACATAATTTTTCTTTTTTATATATTTTAATGAATTTTGACACTTACTTTATTTTCGAAAACTATGCTTCTAGAGAGTGTGCTAGGTCTCATCTAGCTAGGAACTTACTTTTGGTAACATTTTCACACACGGACACAAACAAACATTGATTGGATAAAAGAAGCTAAGTTAACTTGTTTTAATTAAGGTCACCATAAAATAATAGTACTTTGATTAAGAAGCATAATTGGTTCCACCATCTTTCTTTGTAATGTCATTATTATATACAAGAATTAAACACTTACTATTTGTTAATAATTATGATATGGAATTTGTTTTGGAACATAGTCTATGGGGTCTGAACCAAGACTAAAATTAAAGGACACCCTTTATTTCTACTACACAACTTTCTCCGTTTCTTTTTAATTAATACGTTTTTTTAGTCGCGTTTATTAATGCATAAATTAAACCGTTAATATCTTTAATTACCGATAAGTAAAAATTATAAAAACTTGATACTTTGAAAATATATATATCGTGACGAATCTAACAAGACCCCACATGACTTTGAAAATACATATATCGTGACGAATCTAACAAGACCCTACATGACTATATTTTTCATTACGTATAAACCACAAACCCTGATCAAAGAAAAGTGTGTAAATAATGCTAAATTCAAAACATGTCAACTAATAAAAAATGGAGATAGTATTTTTTATTTTATTTTTTTTCACTTTAATTTCTTTTGTAAATTACTAAAAATTGAAGAAAAAAAATTGAGAAGTCTGCTGGTGATATTGACAATTGGCATACGATTATTGAGTGGGGAAGACTTGGAAGTCATCTTTGGGAACTCCAAACAAGGCTTTAAAAATTGGTCTTATCTTGATAGATGTGTGTTCAAAAGGTGCACGTGAGTATTGGATTAGAGGGGTATATTTGGAATTTAAATACTCCGTAACTCAATTTGCATTGAAACAAAAATAGTAAAATATTTTAATGGAGTGATAATAATTATAGAATGTATTTAGCATAAAACTTTCAAGTGTGAATCCTTTATTGGATTCTTGTTTACTATCGTACGGACATGGTCCCATAGATTATGTATTTTTTTTAATTATACTTTTAATTTTTATTTCAATATTCTCTTACGTATTAAGAAAACTATATTTTTATAAAGATAAGGAAAATATTCTATATATTAAGGAGCTGAAGAATCTCATACAGGTCAATTCGATTCGAGTTAACAGACAGAGTTAACGAACAAGACCTTTAAAAGTGGAGGAAATGGTAAGAGAATCTTCACCTCCATACAACCCTTGAGTTGAATTTTGATCCTACAAAATTGTAGCTATGAGAAGTAACATGCAAATCTTTTCACTTGGTTAAGTGTTGCTTTGGTATATTTATTAGTAAATAAATCAAAAGATTATATGAAAAGATGGTCAAACAATGGTACATATATCTTTGCTCATGTACAAACATAAAATAAAGTAAACTACCCGATATCAATTAACCTTACTTCTATTATACGAAGTATTCAGTATGTTGTAACAATACAAGCATAAATCATGTACGCACCTTTGCATTCTATACTCCAAGGTCCAATACAATAAAAAAAAAAAAAAATAATGAAAAAAAAACCCTTAAAATGTAACCATCATAAGAGAGTACTCCGAATATGCATGTGATTGTAAATTTCAAAGCAAATAGCTCATCTCATATTGTTTACGGAGTAGTACACATATATAGTTAATATATACCTAGTACTCCACAATAAGCTAATTAATTAAGTCAAATTATCATAATTAGCAATAGAAGTTTGCCGCCCCTAATTTACAAGCTTGATTTGCTTCCATGTTTCTCTTCTTGTCTCTCATCTCCAAACATCCTTGTCCCAAAGAGGCTGGCTCAGATAACTTTACCACACTAGGGCCATTTCTACCAAAAAAAAAAAAAAAAAAAAGTTGATGATGTCTAATTAGTTTATCAACTTCGTTCATGGAACTAATGGACTAGCTTTCTAATTAGTATAATTACTAATAATTATTCCATTTATACTTTGTTAATAAGCCAAATACATGCAATAAAACAATTTCAGTAATGAAGCTAATGGGTTCAGTGTAGGCCCATTTAGTTATTCATATACAAATGTACAATACTCGTATGAGATTATTTGATTTGTACCAATTATAAGTTCATAGCGGTATTTGGAGGTGGGAATCTCCTTACCATTTCCCTCGGCTTAGATCAATCAATTAAATAAATGACTCGTAAATAAACGTTGGATAAAAATTAACTGTAATGGTTGAGGCTTAATTAGAGTAAGAGCAAAAATAGAGTAAGGTTATTCGACCCCCTTATTAGAAGCTGAACTGAACTGAATTGATCGAAGTAAAAAAATAAAATAAGCTAAGCTGAATTAAACTGAGTTGAACTGGAAATAAGTCCAAAAGAATAAAGCCTAACTAAGCAGTGACGGGAATTTTACTTGATGAGCTTAGTGTTAAGTTGGGAGTTGCCTCACTGACCACTGCAAGGTCCAAAACCCACGTCCAATTCGAAAAATAACATGTCTTCTTGACTTTGTACAAATTTGTCTATGTAACTATAGAACAGATCAAAAATGGTCCCCAAAGCAAATGTTATTGATTTCGCAATCCCTAATCCCTTAATGAGTAGTGTTTATGTACTATCTTGTTTGGGACAAGACTAAGGTCCTATTCTTTTGATCTTCTGGGCAGAGTAGAGTAGACCATAGCAGATTTCAACAAAGTAAAACAGAGCTTCCAACACTGCAGAGCATAGAGCAGATTTCAGCTGAGCAGAACAACTCAAAAGAACAAGGCCTGATTTGTTAATCGAATATCTAACTTTCTAAGTATGAATATCCCTGCAAACTTTATAGATTCCAATATTCCATAATTTGTATGTCGTGAGAAACTTGGCTAGCAAGTTTTAAAACATAACCTCACATCACGAGTAATTGTTAAAAAAAATGACCTAATTTAATTGCAATTTTAAGATTTTGAAAGTAATTAGAAATTAAATTATATGGACTCACTAACTCTACATATACCTTTATCCAATATGCTATGAATAGATTTAACACAATTTATATTTATAACCGACTATGATTTGGATGTGACAAATCTACTAATAGCACATTATTATTCTCAACTACAACTTCCTAGTTGTTCCTTTTTGTTTAAGAAACAAAAAACCTTATTACGAGTAGTTATTATGGTTGACTTTTTAAATAGTTACTCCGTATTATATGATGAAAATCAAATACTGTATACTAATATAATTATGTCTACTTCCTTTTTGTTCTTTCATGTGAACGAAATTGCGACCTACATTTTCGGAAACTTTTATATTGTCATGAAAAAAAATGTGAGATTTATTGAGTAAACTATAACAATGGATCAATTTGCCAACTTGGCAAATTTGGACAGCTATGGGCCATGTCAGCCAAGTTTTGTTTTTGTTTTGTTTTTTCTTTTACTCTCTTCATCTATCACTCAATTTGCAAGCAATCACATGTTAGAAAACCTAATCACATAAGTATATCTTTTTTTTGAGGAATCACATAAGTATATCTAATAACTACTGAAAAGTCCCAAAAGTAAAATCAGGAAAAAAAAATGTTGTAAGAGAAGTTTGAGTATATGAAGTGTGAAAGATTAGGGGTAAACATTTTAAAAATACTTATAAAAGACAGTATAGAATCAATATTTTGAAAAAAAATAACGTATAAATTAAAATAAAGAATTAAACAAAGTTACTTTATTAAAAAAAAGAACATAAAAGAACGATCAAATAAGGAGAAGACACAATGACGTCCATGGTCTAGTTACAAATACCCACGTCATATATTACATATCGAAACTTAACGTATATTGAAAAGACATGTTATGAGTTATGATACTATTACAATATAATTAAAGAACTTTGTAGACCACATGATATGATCAAATAATACCATGCACTTTCATTGTCCCTTTTTCACCCATTAATTCAAATTAGTACTAATTGATCCTATTTTGTTCTTTCATTCTCAAATTCCTCACTTGCGTGAAGCATTGTTTTGAAAGTGACATTAAAAGACACCATGTTGAATGATATGTGCACATCAATTTTTTCAATACTTGAGAACCACAAGTTAAGATCATGATCAAATTAGTTAATTAATTTGATGATTTACTTTAATTACTAACCATCTTAGGTTATTACTTAATAAGTGCATTTGATGTAACGCCTTCGCAACAATTTTGGGTATTTTTCCATGTTCGATTTCTTTTATTGGAAATTTACACATGTTCATCTTAATTGATAGTTGTCCAAATCTCAGAATTTTAATTATTGACAAGTACCTTTTTCGTAACTACTCAAAATTCTTTGGAATAGGTCACTAGATTACCATTATAACTTGCGTAGTTTGCGTTACATGTGCCAGAATTTTAACTTAATGGCATATCTATTTCTTTTATGTGTAATTTTTTGTTATTAAGTAAAGGGAATTACTAGTTGTACAACCATTTTCAGTAATTTTATATGGATTATTGAGCACTTAGGTAGCTAGTATATGTTGATTCCAAACTGATGATTGACTGTTTTACAAGCTTTACACAATAATAATACCATTATTCACGTAATCACTCATATGTAAAATATTTGAAATTTGTTTTGATATCACCAAAAAGCACATCGAAACCTAATAAGAATCACATGATAATTGTTTTTTCTTAAACAATTTCACTTTTAAAAATTAGAATATGTATATTATTAATTAAGGTTTGCAAAAGTTTTACTTCATATTCTTTATAACTCTGGTTTGGTAGGTTTATGTCCTATTAAGACGAGATTTTATTATCATGAGCGTTTTCAGGTTGGTGTACTAGAGGGCTAGCCACATACGTAAAACGTACTTGTGCGGCAAAATAGGTTAGTTTAATCGACATTGTTTGGAGGATCACTCTAAGCGTGGATGCATGCAAGATGCTTGTTATTATGAGACAATGTCAATTAAATTGCAAAAATACATGTCAAGAACCGTTTAAGTCTCATCCACATCCGAACTAGACCATGTCACTCAAATTAATGCTGATTAGTTAGAAATAAATTAAATAATCTCCAATGGAGTCGCCAAATTGAAGATGTCGTAATAGTCAGCCTACCTTAACACGTGTAAATGTATGTGCTTATTAGCAATAATTGGAATCAGTGAAATTGACGTTGTAAGGACAAGGGCAAAAGTCGGGAGTCATTAACAAAAATTTAGGAGCTAGTAAACCGTTCATGAATCTTTAATAAAAGAGACAAAAAAGGTAACCATGCTAGCTAGGGATCAATTCGAAGGCAACAACAATTAGGTACATAAAGATTACACCCCATTTACAATCATGAGATTGCTAACTCCGATTTATGAAACACATGAGGGTTCGGGGATGATGGTACAAAATTGAATCAAGAAGACGATTCCCCCCAATATTGGCCTCTACTCGATTCTTGTTGAGACATGTGTAAATTGTAATAAAAAAAGACATATGAATTGAACAAATATTCAATTTGCTCCAAACTAGACTATACTAAGTTAATTGGTTGAATATTAGCGCATATATAAAACTGCTAAATTGTGATCACTTGATTAAAAAACATAATTATTAGGATCCTTAATTAATTATTTGTCCATAAAAATCTTGTTAGCTGTGATATTCAATCTTGATTAATGTATATGCAATATCATGATCATGCAATTGATTTAAAGCAATAAAACCTTGCATGCAATAATATTGGAAGAAACAAAAGCATACGAATTGGTAACAATCAAAATTATATATATATAAAATAATTACATAAAATAATTAATTCTATAAGATTAGAGTTTAACTACGTACTTTGAATGTGCACTTTGAATTGTTTGAAGACTACGTCATGGATAAACTCTTAGTAAATTTCAATATAAATAACAAATTAAGAGAATTAAATTAAACTGATTTAAATTAAATTTTGGATTGTATAGACATTCAATTTTTTTTTGAATATTGGACATAAGGTATAACATTGGGTTTTGTATAGACATTTAAATTGCTTGAATATATATGGGATTGAAACTGGTTTAGAAACGTCGCATTAGTTTGTCTGGGCGAGCATCGGTGCCTTGAATAAAACATAAAAGGGGTATTTATAGATTAACAAGCCGAAAAAGATAAAAAAGGATAAGGAACTCGCATGACACATGAGAAATTGTCGTGTCACAAAAGGAATGGCTTCACAAGCGAATTCTGCATGTGTCACACGAGTCTATAGGACAGGCGGTCATAAATTTATCACAAATTTTTATCCAGAACTTGGAATAAGGAAAATAATTTATCGTTGGATAGTTCTAGAATTCTACTTTCAAATCCAATTAAAATCAGGTCGACATAGTTATATATTTAAATATACGACCAAAATAGTGCAAGGGTGTAGATTTTGGCCCGGTTTGGTATTTTGCTTACATCTCCTTCATTTCAAATCGAAATTTATCATATGATATATCATTGGAAAGATTATTTTAAGGGTTATGCATCCATATAAGTTTCATATAAAAAATCTAAGGCTTGAAAATCAATTTAGCTCTGTTTCAGGTTAAGGTTATGAGAAGAGAAAATCGAGCTAAGGTTAATGGATTTTGTGCTAAACAAAGGGTTTATGATAATGAAGAAGTTAAAATGGCTTAGAAAATACTAGTGGAGTAGATTAAATGGCTTTGGGTTGAAACATAAGTTTATTTAACCAATTTTCAAGTCCATTTTGTATTCCAGACCAAATTAAGGAGAGATGTACGCATCATCATCGGGCTTTGTTTTGGGAAGACACATTTTAGAGTCTACAGTACAGATCCTGTTATTTCGGCTCGAGTCAATTTTGAATAAGACTTGCTCAAATAAATTTAGGATTCGGATCCAACCTAGTGGGCTTGGGTTAGTTTTGGTTATATTCCCAATATATATTTTATGTTTTTTTTAAAAAATTCATTAGGAAACTTAGATTATTGGGTCGTGTCTTGTAATGTAAAAGAGAAGCAATGATTTTGAGTAGAGTTTGGATCTTGGGTTAGGTATCTTAAGTCAAGTGATCGGATATGAGTTTGTTTTATTAGGTTGATGTTATCATTGTAGTTCTAGAATTTATGAAATATTTCATTTGTTATTTTTTACTTGATCTGTTTCATTTATTATGCTTGTCAATGCATACACCTCACAATCAATATCTTTAATCCTTAATAAATAAAAATTAAAACAGTTAATTATGATAAACTTTATTGACACAAACATGAATTACAATATTTCACATGAATATGTTTTTCCTTAGGTATAAATCACAAAAGACGGTTTATAATAGTAAGTGAATAGTGTAAAAGTCTAATTGGACCAAGTAAAAACGAACTAAGAAGGTAGATATATACGAAAGTGTACACTTAATTTTCTGCCCATCTTATAAGTAAGTCCTATTGCATTTAATAAAAATAACGGTAAAGCCCAAAGGCCCAATTGAATAAAAAAATTGGGATTTACAAACCGGTCCATTTTTAGGCCCAAAATACAGTTTGCCGTACAACAAGGAGGACAAAGATCATATGATTCACAACATCGTAAATAAAAAATAAAAATAAAAAATAAAGTCCAGAAAAAAAACTTCCAATATCGACGGACACTATTCGCCACAGTAGGTTCTAAACCATTTGTAGCATGACACGTGTATAGACAGAAGTCTAAATTACTACTCCGTACGTTTTTTTTATTTGTCAATGTTGGGTTCGTAGCCATCAAAATTGGAAATATTAAGTTGTCGCTTTATCTCTGAATTCCTCACATTTTTCTTCACTTCTTTTTTTGTGAACAACACCGACCCTTCTGTGGGCATGTGGCCTACCTTATCCATTTACTAATTTATTCATTGGACCTTTTTACCCTTTAATATATGTGGATTATTCAAATTATTTCATGTGTATTTTTTTTTTTTACTATATATACCCCTGTTTTTAAATACCTGCTCCATTTTATTTTTTTTACACTTTTTATTCATCCTATTTTGACCAATGTTTATGATTTATACATAAGAGAAAATATAGTTTTAAGGGTATTTGTTGGAATCATATTGAAGAATAGATTATTAATTTTCAATTGCTAGAATTTATATTTATTAACAATTAAAGATACTCCATCCGTGTTTTAATAAGTGTTACAGTTTGACCAAACACGTATGCCGAGACACGACTTTGACCATTAATTAATCTAATTATATGTTAGTAAAAATATAAGAAAATTGATATTATGAAAGTACACATTATTACGAATCCAACAATGTATTATATAATAACATTTATTTTTTATATAATAGTAAATTAATCAAGTCAAAACCATTATGTGAATAGTGAAAAAGTCAAATTGTAACACTTATTTAAACACGGAGGGAGTATAATTGATCAAAAATTTGCATTAGCATACGTACCCAGGGGAAATGGAGCAAGTATTTTAAATGGGGGGAGTACTTATTAGTTTTTATATTTTTATTATTTTTATTATATATATTTTTTTAAGTGTGACAATTTGATCGGATTAATATAGTTTGAGTTGAATTTATAAAAAAGTATGTAAGTGAAATTTGTTAGATAATTAATAATTATGGCATATAGATCGAATAAGGAGAGTGACAAAAATAAAATACTTTCCCCGTCCTGTTATTATTGCAGTATAAGGGAATTTAGGCGTGTCAATGTACATTTTCAACCTTAAGTATATTTAGTTATATAAGAGGTGTAATTATTAAAGAGTTGATAGTATGAAAATATATTTGAGATAAGGCTAACAATACTAACTTTATTATATATTCACATATATTGATATAAATCACATTATGTGGTCGAAATGGATCGTGTGCATAACTTCAAATTTGCAAATCTATTAACTAGTACTAAAACAAAACGTTGCTGACATTATCAACTCCCTCCCTAACCTATGTGTCGCTTCCCCATTAAAAACTTTCCCGTCAATTTAATGTATGATGTCAATTATGATTTTTTTATTTTTTATTTTTAAAAAATCTACACTTTATTATTTGTATAACTTGGATAATATCTGGTTTGTTTTCTTTTTGGTTTATTGTTTTTATTTGATTTAGTTTTTTATATATTATTTTTTATTTTACTTTAAGAAATTAGTCCATAGAGCAACAAGCTTAGATCATTCACCGTGATAAACCACCGATGGTGGATAAATGGTCACTGAACTTTGATTAGAATTGATCGAAATGGATAATGTCAATATAATTTGTTAGTTGAATTCGTTCAACTCATGGTTGATGCCAATCATTGTTTAACTCCACTTTTTTTTTCATATTTCAATAAATATGCATTTTAAATCATTTTTTCGACTATTTTAATTATTAATTGTAATTTGTAAATAATGTGGTTCATATAATTTCTTAACTGTAAATTATTTTAATATCTAATTCTGATCTTTGTATACAATGTAATGCAACAGAACATAAATTAAAAGAAAAATTAATTTTAACCATGCATCGCACGGGGATAACCTAGTGATGTAATATTTCTAAAACGATGGAAGTCATAAAAATTACTTTCGGTTTGATCAAACACACATTTAAAACGATTAAATTTGACCACTAGTATATGAAAAAAAATATATTAATAAATACGAAGCATTATTAAAAGTTACTAGTATGAAAACACATGTTAATAAAAATATTTAAAAACAGTCACCTCTATGATTACACCAACCGAGTTTAAAAAAGAGAAAATCGAAGTTAATTTTTGTGATAAACAAATTTTACTATAGGGGCAAAATGTAAATTTTACAGTAGAAATGGATAAAACCTCTACTATTATTTATCACGGTGATTAATTAGGACGTCCTCTATGTTAAAGGCATCACCTCATCAAGTCACGTGCAGGGGCAAGAAGGTAAGAAACTTTACTTTGCAATAACTTTTGGTATTTCCTCATTTGATATTTCAAACAATAGTCCAATGTTCTTCCCCCCCCACCAACACGCTTTTATTTAAACAAACAATTTAAAGTTGCATTTATAGCAAGCTAACTTCATTCTTCATTTTCATTACTCAACAACAATTCCAATTTCAAATCACAACCATTTCCAATTCTCTCCATTTTCCAGGTTCTATCATTAATTTAATCAATCATACTTTCAATTTCATTATTCCCAATCTTTTCTCTAGTTTTGATTACTTTGTAAATATATATAATTAGGGCTTATTAATCTGTTTCTGTTGATTCATATTTTCAATTTTAACAGATTTGTATACTATACTTGATTACTTGTTATTGCATTTAGATCAGATTGTTTCTGATTGTTGAGTTTGAGTTTGAATTTGTTGGAATGAATAGTGGTGGTTTGATTGGGGTTTCTACTAGAGCTCTGATTAGTCGTAAGAGTAAGAATCCGATTAATTTAGGGTTTTCAAGGAATGTTATAGTGATTGATGATATGTCGAGTTTACGAGGTTATAGGCCTAATTATAAGATTAGGAAGTATAGATATGATCATTTTACATTGAATGTTGTAGGTAGTAAATGTAAGAATGGCTCGAATCGGATGGCTTTTTATGATTCCGGTTCTAGTTGGAGTCATGCTAGGACTTTATCACGTTGTCGTCGTGGCAATGATAGGAATAGGGGTGTTGCCATGGTGGTGAATGTAGCGTCGGATTGTAGGAACAATTCGACTTCATCATCATCATCGGTGTCTGAAGCTCGTGTTAATGAGAAGAGCTTTGAGATGTATTACATTCAAGGTGGATTGAATGTGAATGTAGATGTGAATCCTTTCGTGATAGAGAGGATAGAAGATGATCTAGGTGTAGAAGAAAAGGAGGATAGTGTAGGTGTAAATACTAATGACATAGAGGAGTTGAACGAGGTTGGAGCTTCCACTCGTAAGGCTAAGTTGTCGGAAATTGAGGAGGAGGCTTGGGAGCTTTTGAGGAGCTCTATTGTGAATTATTGTGGAAGTCCTGTGGGGACAGTGGCAGCAAATGATCCGAATGAAAAGGAGCAGCTTAACTATGATCAGGTTTTTATTCGGGATTTTGTTCCTTCTGCACTTGCCTTTTTACTCAATGGGGAAGGAGACATTGTGAAGAATTTTCTGCTTCATACATTGCAATTGCAGGCAATCTCTTGTATCCTTTAGCTATAGTAGAAGCCGACATTGTCACTTCATGTATGGTAGCTTGCTGCATATTTCATTCTTGTCTATGTTCTTTGTTGCTGTCTATCAGTCTTATGTAGAAATACTATATATGCTTAGGTGGGAGTGGGATAAAGAAAATTAAGATTTATTATACCCCTTGAATATATATCCTGGTCATTCATGCCCAACTACTGAAGCAGTATAGAGGTAAATATAGAAATTACACATAGTGATTTAGGTAGCTGAGATTTGGATGCTGGTACTTCATGGGTTACCTATCATGGCATCTTATATGCTATTACTGCTGGTCTCTTGAAGGGCCAAATACCCAAATATTAGTATATTAGCAAGAATGTATATTTGTCACTGAACAATACACTATAGAATTTGGGACCCAAAATTATTGAAAGAAAAAGTTGTTTGCTTTTGTATATACATTATAGTTTTTTTTATCAATCGCATTCCTTAGTTTTTGTGAAGAGGCAACACAGTGAAATAGAGGAAGCATTGTTATGAAATTTATATCTTAGTCGAGAAATCTACAAATGCTAAGTTTGTGATTGTAATTGAGGTAGTAGTTATAAAAAAACTCGATGTAAGTAATTTTAATTTGGCTGCAGACTTATGTCTTACAAAGTATAATAAAACTGGTTTTTCCTAAAATAAGCTGGCAGAAATTATAATTGTTAATATGTTAAGCATATCTTAAGGCATTTATCTAAGTTTCTTCTTGCTTAATCCATAGAGTTGGGAGAAAACTGTTGATTGCTATTCTCCTGGACAAGGGTTGATGCCAGCAAGTTTTAAAGTTCAAACCGTGGCTCTTGATGGAAAAGAAGGAGCCTTTGAAGAAGTTTTGGACCCAGATTTTGGTGAAGCAGCCATTGGACGTGTGGCCCCTGTTGATTCTGGTATTGTGTTCATCTAATTTTACACTTGAAGATTTCATTAATGTTTCTTGCACGATCCATAAGTTGCTATTTGATGTGCAGGTTTGTGGTGGATTATCTTGTTAAGAGCTTATGGAAAGATTACTGGTGATAATTCACTACAAGAAAGGGTGGATGTTCAGACAGGAATTCGATTGATTGTTAACCTCTGCTTAACTAATGGATTTGATATGTTCCCTACACTTTTAGTCACTGATGGTTCCTGCATGATTGATAGGCGCATGGGTATACATGGTCATCCCCTTGAGATTCAAGTAAGTTTACTTTTATTTATTCTAGGCTTTACTTTTGGTGTCTCATGCTGTACTCATCTGTTATATTCATGTTTGTTGGTGTGCAATGAAGTTCAAGCAAAAATTTGTGATGTCACCTGTTCTTTATGTATACCCACTGCCACTCCTGTTTAATTCCATTGATGCAATGTAGCTTACAATGTCTGTTTTGGTCATACATACATCGGTACATGCTCTTGTATTGATGGCTAAATTATGTGTTGATGTGGGTTTATAAACTGGTCTGCATCAGTTGAATTCTGACAATTAGTAAATGCTTCTAGACAGAATATTAAATTGTTAATATTTGTTGTTTGCATGAGAGATCATTGTTTTGTTCTTTGCATGGGAGATCGATGTAGTTCCCATTTCTGCTGTCTTGACTTTTAACAGTATTGGAGGACTTGGAAGAGCTAACTTATTTTTTTATTTTTTATTCATTTATTTATTTTTTCCAGAAATTGGTCTATGCATTAAATTTTTGTTTTGGCCTGCTTTTTGAAACTTATAATTTTGTCGTTGCTATTCTAGTACAACCTCAGCTGATATGCATTTTAATTTTGGCTTGTAGCTTTGTCGATTAGAGTTCAGTGGATGAATTACTTTTTCTGATGAGACTATACTATTTAAGAATAAAAAGGGTTTTAACTTAATCTATGTCATAATTTTAACTATCCGTAATCTTGCAGGCCTTATTCTACTCAGCTTTACGTTGCTCACGTGAGATGCTAATTGTCAGTGATGGTACCAAAAGTCTTATGGCAGCAATCAACAATAGATTAAGTGCACTGTCTTTTCATATTAGGGAATATTATTGGGTTGACATGAAGAAGCTCAATGAAATATATCGTTACAAAACAGAGGAATATTCTACTGATGCCATCAACAAGTTTAATATCTATCCAGAACAGATACCTTCATGGCTGGCAGACTGGATCGCTGAGGAAGGTGGTTATTTCATTGGTAATCTGCAACCCGCTCACATGGATTTTCGGTTTTTCACACTTGGGAATCTTTGGTCTATAATTTCATCTTTGGGTACTACCCAGCAAAATGAGAATATACTTACCTTGATCGAATCAAAATGGGGTGACCTTATAGCAGATATGCCTCTTAAAATATGTTATCCTGCTGTGGAGTCCGAGGAATGGCGTATCATCACTGGCTGTGATCCAAAGAACACGTAAAGTCTAGTTTCTTCTGCATTTTTTTTTAAAATTTATAGTTGTTTACGGATTTGTTTGATCTTGGTTGTTAGCCCTGATCTTCTTCATTTGCATGCAGTCCATGGTCATATCATAATGGTGGATCTTGGCCAACACTATTGTGGCAGGTATGTATTTTTCGATGTTCACTGCAATATCTTTCCAAAAGGTCCCCTAACTTGGATATGGGTGAAAGTTTCTCTGTCAATTCTAGTCATTGAAATGCAATATTCTTCTATCTACTAAGGTCTGTTCTAATCATAGTCTGTTAGATGGTGTCTGGTTCTCTTCCACCTTCCTTCGAATCTGTTTTTTTCTTAGTTTCTAATTATTCTTTCCACTTACTGTCAAAATTGTCACTGTGTTCAAAGAGTGAAAGGGTTTTAACTCTTTTTTCTCCACCCCCCTCTAAATTTCTCTTTCAAAATTGTTTTATCTATGGAATTTCTTTGTAACAGTGCCAAGGCTCCAATACCAGTTTCTTTGTAACATTGAGCTTATGGGATTTTTATGGGGCAGTTTTTTGTTTTTTTTTTTGTTTTTTGAAGATATCTGATTCACTGGTTATGGCTTATGGGCTGTGGGTAGACATTTGGTGTCAAGTTCTCAATCTTTTTTCTTTTTTTTTTTTTTATTTTTCCTTTTCTTTTCTTTACCTGTCTAACCTATAATCATGAATTAAATTAGGAGAACTATGTTATGTAATTCTAAAGAAAATGATAAGCCTGCTACGCTAGCTGCGAGTAGAGTTACGGAATGCTTTGTACTCCTTTTGTTCTCTTTTATTTGCCCCTTTTTTCAAATTTTTATCCTATATGTGAGTAAAATGGTTGTTCTTCATAATCATTTACAAAGTGGGGTAAAATTAAATGGACAAACCAAGATGGAATGGGAAATATAATATGGGACAGAGGGAGCATTAGTTATTCAGAGGAGAAAGATGGTGGACCAGATGACTAGTATTAAAACCTGAAGTCACATACTCTGGTAACTAGGCTTTGACCTTGTGCTTTACTTGTAGAGTGTAGAGCAACATGTAAATTCTACATGACAACAATTCATCAGCAGGATACATAGCCAATATACAGATTGCAAAATCTTATGTGGAAAGGGTTTTTCATATTGAAGATATCAAGAAATAACTAAATATTAGGGGCACTAGACAAACACTCAACAGTAACACCCAAAAATTCAGAATCCTAATGAATTGTGCTAAAATAAGATTAAGGCTATTGAAGTTTGCTAGCAAGGAACTTCTTAGCGTTTGTTTCTTTGATGCTGTAGCCCAGACTTAGACAGCAAGGGCATATGTTTTGGTAGTCAGCATGTGGTGGATATGAGTTGCATTTTGTCAAATGTACATCAGTCTCTCCTACCAAACCAAACAAACCTAGTTTCAGAGACAAATTTTAAGAACAATGGCAGCTGTTGTATTACCATTTTGCTTCTTTTGATTGAAGCACCCTCATCTGTGGTCAGCATACTTAGAGTCGGTAGCTCTTCTTGCTCAAGTGAAATAGTTACATTTGGCTCTGATGGTGATTCTATAGAGAACTCTTTTTTCACATCATTGATTTCCTGCTATGAAAGTAGTTAGGGTTGGTTTTCTTTAAGTTCAAGATATTTGGCATAAGCCATCCTTGCTTTTGCTCTTATTGTGAGTGTTATATTCATCTTCACTTCACATGAATGTGGACTTTATTTAGTGAGAACAGCAAGAATTTCTAGTAATTTTTTCTTATTTAAAAATCGAATAAAAAAGTCTTTCAATAAAGAAAATGTGTTTTCTTTATATGAAGAAACCTATAAAGCCTAGTCCAAATAATAGAACTAAGCCTAAACCCACTTATAAAAAAATATTCTCAACAGTTCTGTCGTCGACAGAAAATTAGAGTACTTTGTGCAGCATGGACCTTTGTGATTTGACTTTGGTGTCAAAGTCTTGGTTAAAGTGAGGGCCATATAATAAACAGAGTTTTAAGTGAACATCACTAATCTCTGTTGCTTTCCAAGGCATATTTTTATCATCAGATCACCAAAGCAACTTAATATTTATCTATTGGAGAACTCAGTACTGTCCCCTACACTTCACCCCTTGAGCGACTTGTTAGCATGAACAGAGTTTCCCTCGCCACAACCACTGGCATCATGAATGCTTATAATTTGCTATATGATGTTGCTCTTAAATATGCCTGTTTTGCAGTTCACACTAGCTTGCATAAAGATGAGGAGGCCAGAGCTAGCTGAAAAAGCTATTACTTTGGCTGAGAAAAGGCTTTCAGTGGACAAATGGCCAGAGTATTATGATACTAAAAAGGGACGGTTTATTGGTAAACAAGCACGCCTTCATCAAACTTGGACAATTGCTGGGTACCTAACATCAAAAATGCTCCTAGAAAACCCTAATGCTGCTTCGGCCTTGACTTGTGATGAGGATTATGAGCTTCTTGAAATTTGTGTTTGTGCACTCAATAAAGGAGGCCGAAAGAAGTGTTCTCGTGGTGTCACTAGACATCAGCATACCGCGTAGTTCTTGATATTGGTTGCCGAATCTCTGTTTCCGAATACGCAAATTATTAATGCAAGTCGGGATCTGTTTCTACTGTAAATCTTGACAATATAGCGCTTTGTGGGCCAGAGGAGTTGAGCTTTTATTACATCTCCTGATGGTATTAGATTCTTGCTGAAATTGTTTCTCTAACATGTAAACTTGTAGTCTTGTAGATTCTAGGATTGGATGAACTAGATGAGACATGACATTAAGTGTTCAACATGTACCTGATTGTTACTACGTCCACTTTTCATGGACATGGTTACTTTACTAATTTTCTTAAAACCTATGTTGATTGAAAATTTGAAAGTAAAGAAAATTCAATATTTGGTCTTGTATCTCAATATGGATATCATTGATTACTATTGCTACCTTATCTTGTTTTCCGGTGACTTTAGCTGGTTTGTGATGTCATAAAATTTCATTTAAAAAGTTATTCTATTTTGTACGAACGTGACTATTTTTCATTCTAGCTAAATTTTTTATGAGTGTAATATACTTTGGAAACTAGATGTCAACAACAAATGGAAGGTATTCCTATGGAAAATCAGAAGCAGGGTGCTCTCGGTTGGATTTGAATTCAAGAGAAGGAATCTACCCTTTCCAATTTTCTATAATTTGTGTGGGAATGAGGAAAAAGAGGAAACTCTTGATCATCTGTTAAGAGATTGCGATGTGGCGGGACGGGTCTGGCGCGGAGGAAGACTGGGCATTGATACGAGAAGCTAGCAGCACACTGATATCAGGACTTGGGTGGACTACTGGATTGTCAGACCGCGAAAGGAAGGAGATGACAAGTTTTGCCCTACAAAATATTTCATTGCTACCTTGTGGGCTATTTGGACCGGAAGAAATGAAAGTGTTTTCCGTGGCACTAGGGCTACTCCTCAGGGGATAATTAAGATTGCAGACACGAGTTACACAATGGCACAGACTAGAGCGGATGATCAATAAATTGAAAAAGGCCCCCAGGTTCTAACAACAGATTCAAAGATCAGACCGATAAATGGGATCATATCATTAGGGGCAACTCAGACTGTGGACAAAGTATCTTGACAATTATAGCGTCAAGAAAGGGACAGGGACAAAATGGAGAAGGATGGGTTCTGCGTGATGATGACAACTGTTGGGGTGGGGGGCAACTGCTGTCATTGGCATTGACAAGGACTATAGTATGCTGAATGGAGTCTACGAAGGCCTGAGAAAAACAAGGAGCAACGGGCTACTGCATATTAAGATAAGGATTCCAAGCTTTAAGCTAGCACAAGTCATCAACGGGCAAACAACTAAAAGAGTGGAACATCAAAACATCTTAAAGAGACTAAGAGAGTCTTTCACGTGTTTTCATTGTATTTGTTGTTGTTTTTACATGAACTCTTGGGATTAATTCCCTCTTTGGACCGTTGTAAAAAAAAAAAAAAAAAAAAAAGAAGTCATTGTAAAAAAACTGAAAGGAGTATACCCAACAATTTTTAAGGCAAGAAGGGAAGTATTAGTTTTAAGAAGGGAGCCTTGATTTATCATTCTAATAAATATCAAGGGGTACAAATTGACATTAGCGGTTTTAAGGGTGAATTTATTTCTAGACTCGAACCCAGAATTCAGACTCTGGCACATCAGCTTTCCACTAACTTTAAAATACTTTTTTTTATTATTCAGATTCATACAAAACTTTCTCCAAATTTACACATTATCCCAAGACTCACTTAATCCTCTTCAAACTATATTTATTTTTTTGTAAAATATCTTTAATTATTTTTTAAAAATTATTGTAAACTTTTGGTTGATGAGGTGACCAATTTTCATTGGCAACCAACCAAAAGATGGCAGCATTTGTTCCCTTGCAAAGTCTCGACATGGGTTTGGATTTTCCAAACTCCATGCAAGACTCACATGAGTCTTGAGTGAGTTTATTGCAAGAATCTTGAGCAAGACTCGTGTTGAGACTTTGCTCAAGACTTGCAATAAACTTACCCTAAGAAGTAACAATTTTCCCTAAAACTTAATCGTGTTGGCGCTTTTTTTTTTTTTTTTTTTTTTTAATAGAGGAAAATCAAGTTAGCGCTTTTACCTACATATATATATCAATATTGGGATTTTCTCCGTTTTAAGCCGGGTTGCGAACTGTCTTAAAGCATGCGAAGACAGTTAGCAACCAAGCAAAATCATTCAAAAACAGAAATTAGCGAGCACAGCAACACAGAAAATAGTGATGAGCGGAAGCAGAAGCAGCAACAACAGCGTAAATGCAGTATTTTACGCACAAACATACCACCCCATTCAAGCCGGCAGCATCGATGGCACCGACATTCTTCCTCACGACAACGCTGTTTACAGAGCTCTTCTCTGCTCTTCCGCTGGCCTCTGTACTCCCTCTTTCTCTCTCCTCTTTCTCTACTCTTTCTTTTTGACACCCATTTCACAATTCATTCATATAATTCTTTTTTGTGTAATTTGCAGATGACCCATTTGGTGATCCAAAAGTTACAGGTGACCCCTATTGTACTTTGTTTGTTGGTCATCTCTCTCGCTCCACAACTGAAGATACCCTTGACAAGGTTAATTCATTGATTTTTTCATGAATTTTGATACCCTTTTAATTATATGGTGTGTATTTTGTTTTTAATTTTGAAGGGTAAACAAAATTTTGATGATTTTATGGTGGATTGTTTATTTTTGACAGGCTATGAGTAGGTATGGTAGGGTGAAGAATCTTCGGATAGTGAGAGATATAGGTAAGATTGCATTCGTCATTTCGGGTTTTCTTGTTTGGTTTGTGGAATTTGTGTAATTGGATACATGTATTATTGCAGAACAGTAGAGATTTTGTGTGGTAAATGGTTTGATTAAATTTGGGTTTCGCTTAATTGTTCAATAAAGGGTTGTTAAATGGAGTAGACTGTTGAATGTAGCATATGGTTGATGCAATTTGGTAGGTTGATTTTTTGATAAGCATGTGTAAGAGCTACACCTTTTGTGTTTCTGCTCTAAAACATGCAACAAAGTTTAGGATTAAAGATAGGGATTAAGGAATATGCAATGGAAGGGAATAAGTGTGCCGGGAATAACTAAGTACAAGTGAAGGAATTAAGAGAGTTATAATGGAATTATAGAGTATGGAATACGTAACAGTGACAGACTAAAGAACCCTGCTTCAATTAGTTAGCTAAACAAAATTTTCTTGCAATAATGAAGATTTCACACTTTAGGATGCCTCCAAACATTTTAGGATGGTACCAACTTATTGGCAATCCATATAGTAGGTTTCCTAGTTTTATTTGTAAATTCAACTAGGTCCATCTTGGAGAAAATTTTAAATTATTTTCAATTCATGAAGATCTACCTTTCCGTGGATGAGGGTTATGTATAGCCATGGCATTCTTCTCCTATTTGTTTAATTGAAAGGGGATAAATAGTCAGAGTACTAATATTACAAGTTTAGGATTTGTATGAGTGGATGTCATTTGGCTTAGGGGTTGATTCAATTTGAAAGTCACAGATTCTATCCATTTCAAAAATTCCTGACCTTAGTGTCAATGGATTGTACAGACTACTAAATCTCTGTTTATACTGGAACCTTTATGAATTTGGAATAGGTACAGACTACTAAATATTTGCAAGGCTATGAGTACCTGGACAATGAGCTTAAGTGTGACACAAATAATTTCATGACAATATGCTGTATCCATCTGGAGGTACTCTCACAAAGAACAGTCAGGATCTGTATGCTAGAAGACAGGGATGTGATCAATGCTATAGCCAAGCAACCAAAGGGAAACAATGAAACATTAGTCATTTTGGGTCCAAGCTTTTGTCATTTGGTCACTCTTGTTTCCCTAGGATGTCTTTGCGGTTGAATTCTTTTAATTGGGCCAAAATATTGAAGTATCTTGAAGTAGCTAAATGTGGTCTCTACACACATTAGTGTAATTCAATATGTTTGGTGGTTATGTTGAATATAGGCTCTTACTAAGCTAAGTTGACTTCGTAGCATCTGGAGATCTCCCAAAATCAGTCTTTTGTAAGTGCGAATAATCTCTGAATTGTTTGTTGGATTTGGAGTCTTTGAAATCTTATTGAAGTTTTTGATTATTGAGAATACATGAAATACACTCACTAGAGTAGCATCCTCTGTAAAATAATTTTAAAATAGAAATGACAATGTGTCTTGTAGCAAGCTGCTAACTTTATGCTGTATTGTTGCAGTTACAGGTGCATCGCGTGGTTATGCATTTGTTGAATATGAAACAGGCAAGGAAATGAGGCGTGCATATGAGGTTGTGATTTGTTTTTATGTACAGTATATAATTCTCTCTCTCTCTCTCTTTCTCTCTCTTTTTAAAAAAAAATCTATCACCCTCTGGTACCCCAAATCATTTTGGGACTAAGGCTTTGTAGTTGTTATCACCCTCTGGTAACCAACCACTTTATCAACCTTGGATCCTTGTTTGGTTAGGGATAACTTTGATTGTATCTTAATTCCGACCTTCTACCCATTAATGAATAGGTCGATACTGAATTGCTGATGACGTTGAATTGCACACTGTCGTTCACAATGTTAGCAAACTCTGGCTTTTGAAACTTGTGAGTCACAAACTTCAAAGCTTGCGTCAAGATTGGAGGGGAGGGGGTATATAAATGTAGGGATTGCTTATGGCCTATAGTTTGTGGTTCATTATCCTTGGAAGTCCTTTTGATATGGAGTAAAGTGGACAGATTATAAGGAATGTAAAGTGTACGTTAAATTTTCTAGTTTACTTTTCTGTTAAATTCCAAAAAAAAAAAAAAATGTACCTCTTATTGTTTTCCTTTCCATGCAGGATGCACACCATTCTTTTATTGATGATTCTGAAATCATTGTTGATTACAACAGACAACAACTGATGCCTGGATGGATCCCAAGAAGGTTAGGTCAGTTTATCATCCTTCCTTTCCTTTTCAGTACAGAAGTAGGTTTGTCTGATGAAAGGAAATTTCGTATCGTTTGACAAAACCCCTAAAATCAAACAATTTTTTAAAATTCTAACTAAACCCTATTTAGAATTTTCAAGTCTAGCGTCAAGTTTGGAATTGATCCACAAGGACTAAGGGATGTTGATTTGAATCAACTAGAACAAGCTGGAAAGCGTCAGTTGCCAACTAAAAAACTCTAAACTGAACTAAAAACAAGATAAACTAGTAAGATAAAGGATTAAGCATGGAGCTAAATCAAAAATAATACAGGAAATCAAAGGAATGATCAAGAGAAATTATTAGATAGCTTGATTATTTCTTCAAAGTTGATTATAAAGCTTCCTAAAGTATTCTAATTGTATGTTTTCGTTCCGTAATTAATCAATCTCAAGGCTAAAGATCCTTATTACAAGAGGGCCTCAAGCCTTAAGTAGTACCCCCAAAATCTAAAATTTGGAGTTCACCCGAAAGGCCGAAATAGATGGTAGGTTCAAAGAAACTTTTTAGAGCTCTGCCTGGAACTTGTCTATTTGGGAGGCTGTGATGTTTGTGCAGGTGAACTTTTCTTAGTTCAGGCGGGCCTCTTGCAATTCTCCTTTTCTATATCTTATCTTCTCCCAACTCTGCTTCAAGCTTGATAAAGTCCTCTCCAAATGGTGTATAGTCATTAGCAAATCATCATAGAACATGTTTGGAGACAAATGAGAAAAACAAAGTTTAGAGCCTAAAACATAGGACCAGAGAGATTAGAAGAAGTTAAGGAACTAAATCACCCTAAAACTTCCTAATTCTCTAGCTTATGAGCAATGTAAATGACACTCATCATTAATTTGACTTAGTTTCTTTTCTGTCACAGGAGGGGGGCTTGGTGGTAAGAAGGAATCTGGGCAACTTCGTTTTGGCGGACGAGAAAGACCATTTCGTGCACCCCTGTATGCCCTTTAGTTTTTCTTTCAAATGAAAAAAAAGTGGAGAATATTGAATCTTATAATCTTATGATTTGTGGATCTCTGCTTTCCCCCTCCAAAATCTCTTTTTACAAATGATACTGTTTAAATGCTGTTTGATGGTTTTGTTGTTGTTGTTGTTGTTGTTGTTTTGGTTTCAGTGGACACTTGATACATTTTACTCCATATGCTTTTATGCCTTTGACTGTTTGCTTTCTGCTATTTGGCCTCTGAAATTTAGTTAAGGGGAGTGATTTTATATTGCAAAAACCCCAATTCTCATCTTAATTTCTCTGGCTTTTTGGGGGTTGGGAGGAAGAGAGTAGAGTCAATAAAGGCAGTGGAGCACTAGCACAATTGGTCGTCTGCAATTCTTGAAAGAGAATGTCATTACAAACAAAAGCCTAACTTCTTAGCCTTAATGATCTGTTTTTCTTTTGGCTGTTGAAACTTTTATAGCTATTGTCTCTGAGGATGAGCATAATTTTCAGCTCCATTATTTATGTTAGTGTATTGAAACTTGTCAGAAGTCTTTTGTTCTTTCTTTTGCACTTCCACATTATCTGAAAAGAATCTGAGGCCTCTGGATTTTGCTCCAGTGAGTGAAACTTCCCAACATTGATGTTTTCATACACCAGGTTATCAATGATAAAGTTGATAGTGTAATGCTCACTTGTAAAGTTCTGCTTTCTCACACTTGATCTTATCATAGATTTCTTAGAATGTCTGAGGCGGATGTGTCACTTGTGCAAGCTCTAGTTGAAGTCCTCCAGAATTAAATGCTTGCTGATGTCCTGCTTTGATCTGTCAAGTGACTGGGATTTGTAGTAATTTGCAAAGCAATCTCAGACTGAATATTATTCGTATCTAATTGAGAGAAGGAACCTTTGTGGCATTGTCTAATGTTTCAATTTTGAAGTATGTGCATGCACGTAAGCTAATGAACTTCTTAGGTTTACTGATGTAATCTATGTTTAATCGGACACGGCTAATATCGCGAAGTGTCCGTGTCGACACGACACTTCACGGACACAGACCCGGGACACGTGTCCGATCCTTCACTGTGCACTCGGACACTTCCGTTAAGAGAGGAGAGGAAAAAAGAGAAGAAACATGAAAGAAAAACATATCTTGTTCGAAAACCGCCATTAATATAGAGAAGATGGAGAGAAGAAGATTGCCATTTATTAGGAGAATTTACCAAGGAAAGTATTATAATAAAAAATATAGGAGTAGACATAATGAAAAATTTAAAGCTTTTGTAATATATAATTTATTTATATAAATTTAAGTGATGTATTGACGTGTCCCCGTACCCGTGTCCTAATATCGGACAGAGTCTCCGTGTCCTAAAATTTTGGAACTTGCCGGATCAGACACTTGGACATGTGTCCGTGTCTGATACCCGTTCCCGAGTCCATGTAACATATGATGTAATTTCTTGATGCAGGCGACCTATACCCTATGATGATTTGAAAAGGCTTGGTATTCCACCTCCACCAGAAGGTAGATATATGTCACGTTACCAGGTACATGTTATTGTTTCTTTTTTGTCTATGAATTTCCTTCTCAGCAATGACAAACAAATCCCTTATATTCGTCTGGCAACCAGCAGGGCCTAAGAAGGGAATAGACCATATGTTTTCTGTTAGATTTTATCTGTGGGAAGTTTGAATTAAGGAACTAGTTTTGTGGTGGTGGTGGGGGGGGGGGGGGGGAATCTGACCAGGGAGCAGTGGGAGAGGTAGTATCTAGATTCTGTCTGCCCTCATGCAATTGATGAAGCTAATTGTATACCACCTTCAGTCTAGCCTTTTACCTCTTTGCATTATTATCTCTCTTACCATGTCTCACAGCCTTTCTATAGCTAGAGTAAATTGTAGGGCTTACTCTGCAACTCTGCATGGATTTTACTAATCTGATTGGCTTTACATATTGCCAGATCCCATCACCACCTCGTAGGAAAAGTAATTCTGAAGAGAGAGAAACATCACCGTCACGATCACCATCACCATCTAGGAGGAAAAGGAAATATGAAGAGAAAGAAACATCGCCACCCAGAAGGATACGGAATTCCGAAGATTTGGAAACATCATCATCATCAATGAGAGAGAAGAACTTCAAACGTTCAGAGACATCACTTAGGAGGGAAAGGGGTTCTGAAGATAGGGATGCATATTCTCCTAGGAGGAAAAGGAGCCCCGAAGACAAGGAAAGCAGAAGGGATAAGCACTCACACAGGCATCAGAAACATAGAAGACACTCCCATCATCACGAAAAGAGATCTAGGAGTTGAGAAAAACTCATGTGACAAAGATAAGCTTTTGTATATTAAACTTCATTTGCAATGAGCTAGGATTATAGTTTGTATCTCAATATGGATATCATTGATTATTATTGCTACCTTATTCTATTTTCCGGTGACTTTAGCCAGTTTGTGATGTCATAAAGTTCCATTTTTAAAAATTAATCTGTTATATACAAACTACAGTAAAAGATTTAATAAAACCACAAATCAGTCAAGATTTAATCTGTTTCATTTTACCCATAATTTTGGTGAGTGTAATATACTTCGTATAAGTCATTGTGAAAGAAAAAACAAAACTAAAAGGAGTATGAAACAATTTCTGAGGAAAGAAGGGGAGTATTAGTTTTAGGGAATATTTTAGGGGTAATATACCCCCGGATTATCATTCTGAATTTCTGATAATATCAAGGGGTAAAAAATCGGCATATTGTAGCCGCAAAAATTGGTAAAACTGCTAATACTAGTAGCGGTAGCGGTTTTAGGGAGTTACAATATTAGAAGTCGACTGGTTTATATATGTTAATATTGTATATTTGTCAAGTTTATCTGGTTAGGAGTTTTAGGTAAGTTAGGTCTCTTGTATTATGTATATATATTTGTCGTAATTATTAATGCAAGGCTAAGCCGTTTTCTTCAATATTTTCTTGAGTTTAACATGGCACAACCTATCTAATTTCTAGAGATTTTTTCGATCTTGGATTGTTCATCAAATTAATTTGTTTCTTTTCCGCAATTTAGGAGATTAAGGCTTTAATTTTTTTTTAATTTTTCTCCCACAAAATTCTGTTTTAGTTTACTCAAAATTAGGGTTTCACGATCCTAATTCTGGTTTGGTTAAGCGCTGCTGTGTGGTAGCATGATTGTTTGTGGTGTTGCGTCTGTGTTGTGTGGTGCTCGTGTTGGTGGTGCGCTAGTGTGTTGTGTGTGTGTGCGGTGCGCTTTCTTGTGTGTGCTGTGCGTGCGTGGTTGTGGTGTGCTGTCGAGTGTGGTGCGTTGGTGCTATTGTGTGGTGCTTTGTGGTGTGCGCGTGCTGTGTGGTGCACTGGTGTGGTGTGTGCGTGGTCTTTGTTGTTGTTTTAAACGGTGCTAAGTTTGGTTCCTCGTCAGATGGCACTAAACTTGGTACGTATAATTCTATTGAGTGGCTCATTGACACTAGAGCTTCCAATCATATGTCTGATAATATTGATCTTTTCACTGATTTACATGATATTTCTTCGCCTGTGGGTTATTTGGTCAGGGGTTACTCGAGTTACTTGGTCAGGGGTTACTCGACTTACTCTTGACCGAGTAACCCCTCACCGAACCCCTTAAATAACCCCTGACCGAGTAACCCCTAACCGAGTAACCCCTCAAGTAAACCCTGACCGAGTAATCCTTGTCCAAACCCCTCAAGTAACCCCTGATCGAACCCCTCAAGTAACCTATGACCGAGTAACTCGAGTAACCCCTGCTACATGGTGTGGCCAGCCACATACAAAATTTTGTCTAAAAGGTTTTACTCATCATCAAATTTCGTTGAATTTATCAATTAATACATAACCAAAAAGCAACAAACGCCCTAAACATCCGAAACACTTTGAATTTATCAATCAACAAATAAATTGACATTGCTTGGGAATAATTATTAACAATTGTTAAAAATAACAAGCTCCACATAACAAACTTGTCGACATGGACCCTTAGAAATTACAATGTATTTTTTCAAAAATTCAAGAAGTCTTATTATTACTCAAAGAAAATCTGTCTCTAGGATGTTTAACAAGCATACATACTTCATACCCCTTATCAAAACTGTCTTTATTACTATTGTCGTGAGGAAGTAACTTAACTACTTTTCGAAAGGATGGCTCATTCGTCTATGTTACAACTCCAAGTTTAACATTGCTTCAATCACACCCATATGTTGCACCAAATCCAGTTTGTTAAAATAGTATAGTCCGTCCTTCCTAACTCCCGTTCCAATCAGTTAGTTCATTCATTTGGTCCTGTATTTATAGTAGACATATAAGAATTAAATTGGACATTACAACTTAGCTAATTCTTAAATTGTGAAACGGAAAGTAAATTGCAACTCAATAGTAACATAAAGAGCTCTGGTTAGAGTAATATTATCCAATCAATAAACGAACGGATCTCAATAAAGAAGCCAACACATTTTCACTATTTGGTAATCCAATAGGTCATTCAAAGCTTTGTGAGTCAACTAACCAATTTAGATTTTTCTCACGTAAAATGATGCGTGGCAGCGTGGATCCGATGTCAATAATCCAAATCTTTATTACATGTTCATTCATTTAAATATATCACTATATAATGCATATATCAGATACTTCCTCCGTTTCACATTCATCGCAATGGTAGGATTGACTTAAAGTTTAAGAAAATTATAAACTAAATTTATAGGCTTATAATATTACAGAATATACTAGTTCATCAATATGATAAACAAAATTTGTTTATCAAATAGCAAAGTTGTAATATAAAGTATTGTTAGTAAGAGAGATAAATAATACAAGTAAAAAAGTAGTGTGTCTGAGGTTGGTAGGAAAGAGAAATAATAAAATATTTGTGAAAGTAGGGTTAGTGGGAAAGAGAAATTATAAAATAATATTGGGTCATTTCCAAAAATAAAAGTGTTGCAATTAATAGAAAACAAATATAAAAGAAAAGTGTTGCGATTAATACGAAATGGAGGAGTATGACACATCTACAACATGGGCTATTGGACTCTCCACTTCCAAAAGATTAAGAATGTAGCATATTGAAAGTTTGAAACAGGAAACGACGCTGGAAAGAAGAATGTTCGTGACAACATCCATAATTTTTATCACATACTACCTCCGTTTTTTTTTTGGTTGACACCTTTCTCTTTTCACGCTTGTCAATACACTATTTTAACGCTTAATATCTTTAAATCACAACATTGTAAAATTATAAGAAGTGGATTTTAATAAAATATACATTGAGACGATTCAAACAAGATCTCATTTGACTATGTTTTATCATAGTTATAAATCACAAAAGCTACTCAAAGTGTAGTTAGTGAATAGTGTAAAAGTCAAATGATGTCAACTAAAAAAAATGGAGGAAGTATACCATATAAATCTGGGATTTATATCAAACTAAAATAAGGGGACCATGAGGTTTCTACTACTGCAATAATTATCATGAAAATGTGAATCCCAAAAGTTAAAAAAAAAAAAAAAAAAAAAAAAAAACTCAAAATCAATATGAATAGGTGACATGAGAATTATACAAGCAACAATGGCAAGGAATTACAAAGCCTAGGTAGGTGCAAGGAAGGTACTCCCTCCGTCCCTTATTTTTTGCCCCATTGTAATTTCATGGGTCAAATTTAAAAAACTTTGACCATAAATTCTCGATAACGGATAAGTGATAATATATTCATATGGGGTCTTGTTAGAACCATCTCATTGTATATTTTATTCATATCAAACTTTTATAATTTGTATGCGTATAGTTAAGATATATAAGTTTGAACACGCGTCTTGAAAATCGTGAAAAGTCAAATGGAGCAAAAAAATAAGGGATAGAGGGAGTAATGACTAATGAGACAGCTTAAAGTAATAATTTCGAAGTAGTCACACGGACTTATTGGTCACCAGTATAGATTTTGAATTAAGGTACACATAAAATAACGTGTTATTTAGACTAATGAGTAGCTGTATCAAATAAAATCAACAACTATAAAAGACTTAAATGATTTTTTAATCACTCAAATTATCAATAAGAAGTACTATTTTTTTTTTAGAAGTACTATAAAAACCCCTTTTAAGGTAAGCACAACTGCACAAACACCTAAGCACCCAAACACCTATAATGGAATTGTTTCAGAAACGTGTCGAGGTTTTTTCTCTTAATCCCCCAAATTTCCTTAATTTCTTATTTTTTGCAAACCCAAATTTCCTTATTAATTGTCTAAACCTGTTTTTATTTTAATTTCTTGGCAAATTTGTTAAAAAAAATACCTTTTAAATGCATTATTTTGCAAAAAAAACCTTTTAAAAACTTTATCATAAAAGAAAACCCCAAGTTAAAATTTTTTGTTTAAAACAACCTAGTACCACTAATTCACTTAATTAACATCTAATTCCTTCTAATTACTCTATAACTCTTAATTAACTATTTAATAATCAAATTAATTATAAATTAAAAAAAAATAGAAAACCACTATCCCACCACAAGTCCGAAGCCACCCTTTCCCCCTCCCCTGGCAGCAGCCCCCACCCCCGACGACCCACCTCCCCCCTCCCTAAACCATGGCAGCAGCCCCCTTCTTCTTCTTCAATCTCTCTCTTTTCTCTCTCCTCAACCTTCAATGCCTTCAACAATGGCGGCTACTTCCACAAACCCTTCGTTCTCCCCTTTCCCAACCCTTTCTTCCAAACCCCTAAACCCCAATCCCCCAATCCTCCAATTAAGCACCACCTCAGCCACAAAAACCACCATCTCTGTTATCAAGAGCCTCAAAATTTTTAGAATAGCCAACGGTAAGAACAGACCTCGAGGAGAGAGAAGATAAGTGCATAAGAACACCCGGGCGGTTTTCTACTTCTTTTGCGGCGGCGATTGCGGCGGGGAAGACATGGAATTGGGTTATGCGGCGAGGATTATGGCGATTGGGGGCTGCTGCCAGGGTTAGGGAGGGGGGAGGGTTGCAACGGGGGAAAGGGGAAAGGGAGGGGGATCGACCGACGGTGAAGCTGGGTCGCCGGGGATGGGGGCTACTTCAAGGGGAGGGGAAAGGGTGGCTGACTGGTGGTGGGGTGGTGGTTTTCTATTTTTTTTAATTTATAAAATAATTTAATTATTAAATACTTAAGTAGGAATTATAGAGTAATTAGAAGTAATTAGATGTTAACTAGCTTAGGCCTCGTGCCATGCACGGTAAGTGTAATTTTTTTTTAAAAAAATTATTATGTCTAACAAATAAAAGTGATGCTTTAAAGTAATTTCTTTAATATCAATAATATGAATCAATTTTATTACAGAGTATTACTTTTTTACTTTAATGTTACTCCGTCTTTCAGGTAATTAAAAAGAAGTTAGATTAATATTTTAGGGAAGAATTATAAGCACCAAATAAAAAGGAATATTTTTGTCATAAAGATAATATAAAAAATTTGAAACGATATTATTATAATTGTATCAAATATTCACAAAAAAAAAAAAAAAATGGTTAAAAAGGGAAGGGAAATTTTGGAGGGAAAAAACAGCACCAGGATGTGACATGTGTCATTTCCGGTGTCTGTTTTATTATTAAGTTATTGATTGATTATGTGGATTAGTGCTACTAGGTTGTTTTAAACAAAAAAATTTTAACTTTGGGTTTTCTTTTACGATAAAGCTTTTAAAACATTTATTTATTTATTTTTTTCAAAATGATGCGTTTAAAAGGTTTTTGTAACAAATTTGCCTTTTTTTTTTTTTTTTTTTTTTTTTTTTTACAGTATTTCTATTTACGTATAATAATATATTTAATTTGTTTTTATTGAAGCTTCAAGCCCTTAATATAGGTCATTCGACAATGGGTTTAGCCAATCGTAGCAGTCCAAATGGAACTACGATGGTTTATGGGGTAGGAAATGTTGATGATATGTTTGGAATCAAGAAAACCATATGCCCAAAAGCCAGAGTTATTCATATGATGACGAACTATGATAAAAATAATGATGTACTTGGGAAAAAAAGACCCACGGATCCAAAAGCCAGCGCTATTATGACTTTCTGAGGAGGAATGACGATGATTTATACGGGATAAAAAGCGCCATAGATCCATAGGCTAGAATTATCAATATTACGAAGAAAGCTAATGATTTTTGCAGACTCAAAAACAACAGCAACAAGTACAAAGGTATATATTTCCGTCTCTTCTTATTAATTTCATTCGATTTAATCGTTTTGAAATCAGCCATCTCCGGGTGAAAGTATTTAAATATCTCACAGCTTTGTATCTCGAAATTGCAACCATCAACCTAATTTTTTTTAAAAAACTTTATAGTGTTGAGAGAAATGCTAATGGGGTTTAATCTTTAATGATGTCTTTAACCATCGTGACAATCAAATTTTACCCAGGAATTGTTATGAGAAAACACAAGTTTATTGATAAACTTTGGATGCAAATCAGGGAATATTGGGGTCATTTCACTTATGAAATTAGGGGCAACTTTGTATTTTTCACCCTTTTCTTCCTCCATTCTCCATTTCCGGAACCAAGACACCACCATCTTTCTATCCGCGAGCCGCTGCACACCAACGCCACCACCACCTATGGCGATTCAAAATGCCGCCGTAAATGAAAAGCTTTCCCATGGAATTGATATGACCCTAATTTATGCTCTTTTAATTTCTAGAATTCTAAAAGGGTGTCTTTTTGTTTCGCCATGTAGAGACCAATGTTGAGGAAGAAGAAGAGGACGAAGAGGAAGGCTTTTGTGGTTGATCAGCGGGAAGAGGAGAAAAGGTAGTGGTTGTGATGTGTTTCAGGGTGGCGGATGTGATGGTGGTGGCTAGAGCTGTCAAAAGCTGACCCGATCCGAAAAATTTACTCGAACTCGATTATTAACCGACCTGTTTGAACCTAGAAAAATGGTGACCCAAACTCGATATGACTCGGCCTGAAACCAACCCTAGACCCGAGTTTACCCAAGTATTTGAACCCGAACATGAACCGACCTGGAAATGACAATTATTGACCCGAATTGAACCCGACTTGAACTGAGATTGACCCAAACCCGTTTTAGCTTGTCAAAACCCGAATTTAATTCGACCTGTTACTAACCCGACTCGAATTCAATCAACCTGTTACAAACCTGACCCAAATTTAACCCGGCCTATTACTAACCCGATCCGAAATTCAACCCGATCTATTACTAACTCAATCCGAAATCAATACGACTTGTTAATGACCTGTTTGTAGTCATTTCTAAATTATTTCTACTAAGAATATGATGTTCGCCACGCAAATCAGAATATAAGATTATATAATATGAAATTAATGACATCTTGTGTGTGTCATTTGTGTAGTTGTGTGCTTGTACAAACGAGTTATTATGAGAAGTTCAATAGTCAATATTTCAATACATACGACTCCTTATATAAACTAATTATAACTATTTGCTCATTTCTAAGTGTTAGAATATATTTAACATATATTCTCTAATTATTGTATATATTTTTATTATTGTAGATATTGACTAGCTAAATAAAGATATATACAATAATTAGAGAATAAATGCTAAATATATTCTAAGTTACTCGTAAAGTCGTAACTTCGTAAGGCTAAAACTACTCTATGTACTCAAACCCGATATGACTTGACCTGAAATCAACCTGAGACCTAGATTAACCCAATATTTGAGACCCAAACCCGAACATGACCCGAGTTGAAAATGACCCGACCTAATTATAACCCGCAAATTATTGACTTGAACCGAACCCGACACGAACCCTATAATGACCCGACCTGATTATAACCCGCAAATTATTGTCTTGAACCGAACCCGACTCGAACCCGAGAATGGCCCTAACTCGTTTTAACTCGTTAAAGCCCGTATAAACCCGACCTATTATGCACCTGACTCGAATGTAACCCTACCTGTTATTGACCCGACCTAAACCCGATAAGATGTATGACCCGACGTGACCTGATTTAAGCATGATCTAACCCGAATCCGACTCGTATAAGTTACGAAATTAACCCGAATTGACCCGACCCGAGTTTACCTGACGCATACTAACCCAACCTAAACCCGACCCATTTCCCTGAATAGACAGCTCTAGTGGTGGCTATGGAGGATGACTTGTTTTACTTTTAAATAAAATATAAATACTACTCCGTAAAAGAAGCTGTACAAAAACCAGACTGATTAACAAACAATTGTTAAATAACCCGATTAACTAGGGCAAACTCAATTGTTATTATCTAAGAATTTTAGAGGAGAAGACAAGCGAAAGGCCACATTAAGCAAACAATATTTTAGTGATTATAATACCGCAAAAGCTAACAAACACCCTGAAACATTGGATAAGATAATTAAAAATAAAATTATTAAATTAAAAATGAGCATTAATTGCACCAATAACACTTTAAAAAGTGGGGCGTTTGATAGCAAAATCCTACTTATAAATGGCCTAGTTTCAAGTAGATCTATAAAAATGTAGGAGAGAGAAAGTGCAAGTTTATAAAAAATTAAGTTATGGCTTTGATAGATCTTGATGTTGTGATTACAAATATACTTTTTGGTAATTTCATAAGAAAAAAATAAAATAAAATAAAAACCAACAATTTCCTTTGATTTGAAGAGATAGAGTTAGGATTCTTTGAATCTGATTGGTGATTAGCTTTAACTCTGCGAACTTTTAGTTGCTTTGACTATTTGTTAGCCATTTACATTAGTTATTTTTAATAGCCGATTGCAATTAGCTATTTGTGTAAAAGTGATAGCTAAATACGGAGTAGATGTTAGTCTATTGGTTTTGTTCGCATCATTTGCTAATTTTAAGTGTTTTTATAAATTTCCATCACTTTTATTAGTTTTATATTTAATAACTTTGTACTTAACTTTATCAGTTTTTTCTCTATTTTAGTCTCTTCTTAAATACTCTCTTCGCTCTAAATAATTGACACAATTTTTTCTTTTTTTTTCATTCAATTCTAAATAATTGAAACATTGCTAAAAATGGCATCTAATATTCATGGAGTCATCTACTTCATTAGGAATTGTGCCTCTCCCACTCCCAATTGTTGACTAGCTACTCTTTTTTTGGTTTGTTTGCTATCCTCTGATATATTGCTGGTATTCATTAGAGAAATAAAAGAGGAATTCATACCTTTTAGAAGTCTTATTGTCACCACCAAAATCAACTTGGTTTCTTTAATGGAGAAAGGGTGCATCAAGTGGTATCACCATAGCCTACATGAAGAATTCTGTAAAGTTTACAATTTAGTAATTGCCTTAACCAATAATCTTTTAAGGAAAGCATCTGAAAATAATATGTAGTAAGCAATCTGCAATATGGAGTGATATTTGAAGATGTATTTAGTATTATGTCGAGTAATTGGTAGTGGTGATGTACTGACATGAAATTAATAAAGCAAACAAAAGTATTTGAAGCACCGTTCAAGCTTTTATGGAATGATGGTGGACGGCGCCCCCATTACTCACTGTGAGAAACAATTACGTTTCTCACAGTGGCAGTTTTGTAAATAAAATGTACCACTTTAGTCACGGTGGTACAGTGAGTTACAGAGATTTACTGATGATGGTGATGAATAAAGCACATTGTACAAATCTTGGATTGGATTGCACAAGGTTATTACGCTTGTATATTTTAGACCTTATCTCGTACCCTTCCTTTGATCCTTTGTGGGATCTATATCGGGTGATTGGTGGTGGTGAATGGTTAATCAAATGGGGATAATCTAACTATATGAGGCCGAGGGTTTATGACAAATGACAGTTATTTTGGTTGAACTCCACAATAGCTGACAAATAGAGTTTTTCGAGCTTATGAGCTACACTAATTCAGTTATATATAGTCTTCTTGTAGTTCACTTTTTGATTAAACAGTTGCAACAATCAGCAGTGACATTCTGTTTCTTCTAAACTTGTTGCTTGCAGGTCTTACTAAAGGTAATGCAGCCAATGTTGGAGGGTAATGGGTCTTCATTGTTCAATGTTGTAGTTGTAGGTTTGCGATCTTGGGACTTGGTAAGTTGTTCTTGATTGTAACATATATAATTATACTACATAAATTATGAGCAAGCCCCAATTTCTCAATTGAGATAACGGGTTTGTTTCTCAAATGGCATTTTTGCAATTATTTAGACATTGTAGTGGGTCCCATTGTTGAATGTGTGAGAAAATAGCATGTGATGAGATGACAGAAGTTTTTCCTTCGTTATCTCTGTCATCTTCATCCTTCCTTATTCCTTTCTCATCAACAATGGTGGATTCATCCACAAGTCCCCACCAACAAACAAACACCATTTTCAACACCAGTACACCTAACACCGCAACAAATCCCGACCCCAACACACCGATTTCGGCGGCTTCGCCGCCAAATTTAATGAAAAACCTTAAGAAAATATGTAAATTAAGGGCATGGTTAATCCTAAATGGTAGGTATTTGTCATTAGTTGTGAGCGATTTCTTCATTGTTGTAGAAAATTTCGACCTCCATTAGTGAATGATTCTCAAACTTCATTGTTGAGGAGAGATGGGTATATTATTTGTGAGTTAACGTTGTTAAGCTTTCGTTAGACCAAAAAAACAAAAATACCCAATTGGGAAACATACAGGTTTCTCATGTTGGGAAACATACAGGTTTCTTATGTTGAGAAACTTGTATTTTCTCCATAAATTATATGACATTTTAAGAGTAAGTAGCCAAGTAGGGATATCAACAAAGCAAGCCAAGCTGAGTATCAGTCTGTTCAAGTTGGGCTTGATAAGAAATCTTTTTGCGGATGCGCTTGACTTCTTTCTGAGTATCCCAGTGCAGCTGTCTTGTTCAAGCTATGGATCTTAGATAGAGAAGGAGTGTGAAAGCTAGCTCTTGAAAGCAGTGCGAGTTAGGCCCGAATCCAATCCCTGAAATTAGAATGAGATATCGAACAATTCATTCAACTAAAAAAAGTATATTTTGTTTGTGTTCAGGGAAGTATGAAAGTCTGGGTATCCCGCCCGTGTTAGCTCTTCTTCTTCTTCTGCTAAGGGTCTATATAAGCTCAAGCCAAGCATTTTCTTTATGTTCAAGCTTGGCTCATTAAGGATTTTTGTGGTTCAAGCTTGGCTCATGAGTAGCTCATTTAATTTGAGCTCGATCCTACTATAATATTCACCAGCTTTTTATAAACGAGTCTTGATGAATGAGCAAGATCTTATCACATTAATGTATGTGAGAAATTTATCAATGTTTATAATCCATGGTTTATTTTTAGGAGAATTGGGAGTTAATATGTTGATTTTTAGGGAACCTTTATTTTAAGATGAAATATAATGATGGTATATATGTTGGAGCTTCAACGGGCTATAAACGAACATATACGAACAGGCACATGTGATGAATGATGAGCTTTTCGTGAGCCTAAATGATTTGAACGCCACATAATTATATTGTTCAAGCTAAGCTCATTTACTATACGAACTTGAAGTTTTTGTTCGAACTCGTTTCCTTAATAACGAATGAGCTTTATAGCTGAGCTTGTTCATGAGCACATCAGGATCGGACATCTCTATATGGAAGGTTGTATATATATTTTGGTTATTTGTATATGTCAAATAGGAAAAATTGATTATAATAATCCCACCTTTAACCGGTTTGCTACATCAACCCCCACGGCACTATGCCTAACCCTCCCGACGGCCCTCCCTCCCCACCTCAACCATCCTTCCGACAGCCTCTCCTCCCACCCAAAACGCTGGAACTTAATTGAGTGAATACCAATTTTTACTAGGATCTTGCTAACGAACGTCCTTGGGACGTTAGATAAATATTTAAAATATTACCTAAAGTGGTATTAATTTAGAAAAGCATGACAAAATCACGCGTCGATCGGTGTAATTAATATTCATTTTAATTTAATATTTCTACTTTTAATTATCTTATTCAACGCCCTTGGGCGTTCGTTAGCTTTTGCCTTTTTTTAATAAACGGGTAAAATGTTAAAAATAGTTCGATTTAAACAATTTGTTATTTGTTAGCAATCGGTTTGAATGGTTTGCTGTTTTTAAATGTTACGGTTTATAAAAGTTGTAGTTTGATGCGATTCTGCTTTAACAACTTTTTTTTTTTCAAGTTCAAATAGTTTCGGTCTACAAAGGTATAAATTGTATTCAGTTCAGTTGGATTCGAACGGCTCAGTTCGTTATCGGATTGCGTTTTTTTTTTTTTTGATGAAAGTAAGATACATAGAGTAGATTAGGAACGTATTCTCACAAGACCGTGCCCTAATCTATTTAAACATACGAAATAAGAAAATTTGTTATCCATATATGGGTCTATATCTTTGTGCTTCGAAGTGGAAATAGCCAAGAGAGGCAACACAATCACGGTAAATATGAATTTGGACTTAAGGCCAAGAAAGAATCCAAAATGTTCTTGACATCATCTATCACAGTTAACATTATTCGAATGGTTTGGTTTTAGGTTGACTAATCAGTTCTCGATGGTTTGGGTTGGTAGCGGGCAGTTTTGCAGCTTTGGTTCAAAATTGACAGTGCTTATGTCAAATACGGGTCTGGGCCGCACCCACAAATCAACAGAGAGACCACTTCACAAGTTTAAATAAAGAAGGTTCCATCCCAAAACCATATGGCAATAAGAGGAGTAGGCCTTTAGCTTTATAAAGTGAGTAACTCTCTCTTAGCTTCTTCATCCTATGTGGAACACTTACATGTGATAATATTTTGGAGGTCTATTCTTCAACAACTTATGAGAACATTATGTACTAATACATATAAATCAATTGTAATTGTGTAATATGTCATTGGATTAAACTCAATGTATTTTAAAAAAAGTTCAATAATATTTTTAGTTCTTTTTTTTGTTTTGTTTTTTGAGGCAATAATATTTTTATTCATAATAAATGTCACTTATGTCACAATTAGTAACGATAATAATTACTTCAATTATCTAATACTTTAAAAAGTAAACAATGAAACAGATCTACAAAACCTCATATAACTATGTTCATTCTCAATTTCTCATAGATCAATGCGTATTATTAGCAATCAAAGTTTTTAAAGATGATACCACAATGGAACAATCTTTAAGAGGTGATAGGAGTAGCAATTTGATACCTTAGGAACTAGTTGCTGCTTGTATATATCAAAACCCCCTTGACTATTTAAGGGATTGACTTAGACGTGCAAAGTAATGGCAACAAAATGTAGTGAGATTTCCGGAGCTTGTAATATTGGCACGAGATCTTCTAACAATTCCGGTTAGTACGGTGGCTTTTGAGTCGGCTTTCAGTGTAGGGGGAAAACTATATCTCCTAATCGTAGCTCATTGAAACCCTCAACGGTTCAAGCCCTAGTTTGTGTTCAAGATTGGCACCGTGATGAATATAACATCCCTTCAAATTTGGATCGTGATTCTAGCTCGGATGATGATGAGGCCGTTGATGATGGAGATGATGATGATGAGGTTGATGATAGTTTCCTATACAAGGTAATTGTTTTGATTTTTCTACTCTTATTATTATAATCTTACTGTTTTTCTTGGTATAAATGCCGAAGAGAAGTATTTTTTGCTGGGATTCAACTAGAGATTTGTATTGAGTATTACATGTTTGATGAAATGCTTGAGTATTACACTTGAATTTTACTATGACTTTATGCCATTATCCCATCTTAGGGGCTGCTACTGTCAATGCATCATATGATAATGCTGGTACAGGTATGGCTAGTGCTGGGAAGGGTGTATTCGACAGGCTCAGAGATGGGTTCCATCTCGAATAATGTTAACTTTCGCTGTGTTTTCTTGTGACAGGTAATGAAGGATCTCTTGTAATTTCTAGCATGGAAAGTGAGCAGAAAAGACAAGGGGGATCAGGGCTTCAGTAAAAATATAATGTGCTTAGATATGCTTGCTTCTGGGATATTGTGTTTGTAATCCTCTTTACACAATAGTTTGCTTTAGGTGTTGGGATAATGGTATTCTACTAGACATGTACTTGAATTAGCAACTGCTGTAAATAAGGAACTGGACATTTTCCAGAGTTTGTGAATGTTATAAATCTTATAGTCATGTTGGTTATATACAGGCTTGTCGAACCTCTTCCTACATGTGTATGTATAGTCTAAATTGTGCTTCTAATCTGTATATGTTGCAGGAGTTGAACAATCTATAAGTTGAAACAGGTAATCTATATATACAAATTTGTGTCAAGAACATTGCTTGGTTACTTGATTGTAACAAATTTGTGACAAGAACATTGCTCAGTTCTCTATTTTTAACTTGTTGGCTAAGGCCTTTTATAATTCTCTTTATATTGTGTTTATTTCATGGTTGTTGCAGTTTGTTTATACATTTTGAATGAGTCGGGCCGGACTGGGCTTAATGGTCCATGAACAAGTTTGGCCCAACCCGACCCATTTCATATAAAGCCAGGCCCAGCCTGTTGAACATGTCAAATTATATACAATTAGATGAAGTGGTTGTCTATTGTCTCGTCCTCCTGTGGAATGTCATGCAGCTCAACTCCATGCCGAGACTCATTGTTAGTGCCACATTATCGAAGTCTTTGATACTAGCATGCATTGCACTAGTGGACGAGAAGTGGCACAACTATTTGCTCCTTAAACAATCCATACCATACAGGAAATAGGCAGCGAGTTGGGATTTAAATTTGGCATTCTATCATCCATTAAACAACGTAAAATATTTAATTAACTTAAATAAGCTTCTTACATGAAACACATTTATCATCTAACTTCATTGGGAAATAATAGAGTTACTATCAATTCGGGGCTCTGGCATTGGCTCAATCCTTGACTCCATTCTCATCTCATATCAAGGATGTTCATCAGGGGCCAGGGCTTGCTATGCCCATATAAGACCACTCTCAATGGTGAGCAAAAAAAAATGCCCACCCACTATCTCTCTCAACAAATCTGTTTTGCCCATGGGCAAATTTTTTTCACAATTTCTCTCCCAATGGTGAGCAAAAAAAATGCTTGCACACTACTCTCTCTCTCTCTTACTTTTTCAATACCTCACCATTATTTTCTCTCTCCTACACAACACTTCTTTATTTATTAATTTCATTTATATTTTAACAATATTACTCCAAATAAATAAAAACTGGTCTAAATTTGTGTAACTTATTTTTTTTTATTTGTGTCATTTTTATCGTTAAAATAAAGAATATGGAGGATTTATGGTATTTCTGAAATTATACCAAAATATACCAAAATGCTTGTCTATTTATAGAGAATTAAATTTTATGACCGTTGGTAATTTTTTTTTTAATAAATATTTATTTTAGAATTTGCATTACAAAAAATATAACCATTGCAAATTGTGGGGCCCACCAGAGCACTATTCATCCTCAAATTTGCCCAAGTCTTGGGCATTTTTAGAAATGCTCATGAGCATATTTTTGCATTTCTTCATTTGATCACCATTGTAATGCATGAGCATATTTTTTGCCCACCCAAAATGCCCATGAGCATATTTTTTTATCACCATTGGGAGTGCTCGGCATCTCAATTCTCTGTCCAACGCACAGTGTCTTGTCCGGAAATCGAGAGTTGTCGCTGTCTCTGCTAAGGTCTTTTTGAGGGTTGGCTTTTGAGGTAGTTTAACAATTATTTGAAATTGCATATGACAATTATTCATTTATGGCAAAAGTGGAGTAAAATAGTTCCATCATATATTTAAGAAAATTATCCAACAAAATGAATAATTTTTTTTTCCTGCATAAATACCTTATAATTGACATGTACCTTTTTTTTTTTTTTTTTTTTTAAGGGTAATTGACATGTACCTTGGGTCAGGTTTAATGTACCTTATGTCTTTATTATATGTACTTTATACCTTTACAACATGTAATTTATCAAAAAGAATATTTTTTTCCTGCATAAATACCTTATAATTTTGTACCATGTACCTATATTATTACGCTTTCTAAAGAATCTCATCACCTTAAATAGCTGGTTTCTTTTTTATTTATTTATTTATTTATTTATTTTTTAACTTATCTGTCCGATTTATATTGAAAATCGTGATTACGATCAAGAGTACTTGAATACAATAATGCCTTTTAGCATTTTCAAAGATGTTAAAACTCAAAATATGGCCTCTAATATTATCTATTTTGTTAATATTTATAGCACAAAACCATCAAGAGTACATGAATTATGGTATAACCTTGTACAAAGCTTGTCTGAGCGGTGATTGGAAAGTTGCAAGTACTATTTTTCACCAAAATCAGAATACCATAACTGCAATAATCACAGATCGAGGAGACACTGTCTTGCACATCGCAACAGCTGCGATGCGCATTCAATTTGCGGAAAATGTGGTCGATTTGATTGGGGAACGCGGGAGCACACTAATGTTGAATATGAGAAACAATGCTGGAAATACAGCACTTTGCTTAGCAGCTTTATAAAGCACTGTCTCCATTGCCAGGATTATGATCCAAGCCTACGATAGTACCGAACCTGAAAATACCTTATCTACGATTCGAGGGTACAATGATTATACACCACTTGATTTGGCTGCTCTGGCAGGACACGGGAAGATGGTGCAGTATCTATGGCCTTTAACTCGTAGAATCTTGACAGATGATCAGCTCCTTACACTACTTATTAACACTATAAATACAGAGTTATACGGTAAGTAACCATGTATTTTTTAGTCAAAGTTTAGCATCCTGTCAGATATTGTTAACACAGATAAATTACCATGGTTAGCAATTGCTAGAGACAGGAATCAAGAAACGCTTCTAAGTGTCCTGGCTGGAAAATGTATGGAGTCCGCTAGAAGTCAACCTTATAACTGGAGGCGATGCTTTAATATATGTCAGTGATCTTAATCCCTTCTAGAAGTGCAATACTATTAATTTCTACTATAACTAGAAATTAATAGTATTGCACTTCTAGAAGGGATTAAGATCACTGACATATATTAAAGCATCGCCTCCAGTTATAAGGCTGACTTCTAGCGGACTCCATACATTTTCCAGCCAGGACACTTAGAAGCGTTTCTTGATTCCTGTCTCTAGCAATTGCTAACCATGGTAATTTATCTGTGTTAACAATATCTGACAGGATGCTAAACTTTGACTAAAAAATACATGGTTACTTCTAGAAACCAGCAAACTTCAGCATTTAATTTGGTGAATAAGTCATGGAATATAGTGTTAACAAGGTAAAATTATGCAAATAAAATCGAAAATCTCATGGGACCTAATTGGCAAATGCTATTCGAAGCTGTGAAAATAGGAAATATTGGATTCCTAACTATATTAATTAATTCCTAACACTCACAAGTTACACGAAACAAGATAGTTAGACCAAAACTCAAGAACACACTCAAAGTTCTGGGATCTTAGGCTAGAGACAAGACACACTCAATCTCTCCCTAATCTTGTCACTCAAGAACTAACTCAAAGCAACAAGGAACAACACTCAAACTTTGGACAAACACAAAGAAGAATGCTTAAGCAACCTCACGGTTTTTTTTTTTGTATCACTCAAGATCTGATTCTGGTTTGCTCTCCCTTTTATAGTGGAAAGGAGCAGCAAATTAGCACACCAAAAGACAAGGAGAAACCGTCCAGGTTAATAAACCAAAAGACAACGGTTTTTCCTTGATTCAAGCTAACTTTAAATGCTATAATTAAGCCTAATGATGAAGAGCTAAACTCTTCCTATTACAACTGGCCAAAGAGCTTAACTCTTGGCATTATATCAGCAAAATAAGTTACAAAACTTAAGCTAATAATAATAAGTAAATGGACCATGATTCACACGCCCAAAATAGTAGTGAAAATGGGCCTAAGTGTGATGTATGCCAATCGCTTCCAATCTTCAATCCACCCATAAAATGCAAAATAGAATTTCGGCCCTCTTTGAAAATGGATAAAACCCAAGAGTTTTCAAGACTAGAGCAACTGGTTCATGAGCCAAAGAAGTTGACTTTGGATCATTTCCCCCTTCTTTAGAAGAGTTTGCCCTCAAACTTGAATCATCCAAGTATGGCGATAAATCCCCTACATTGGAAGTAGCACTAACACCCATCAACTCATCAGGAAGCTCAATTTTGTAAGCACTAGTATTCACCCTCTCAAGAACTCTAAAAGGACCATCAGAACGAGGCATAAGCTTGTTTTTGCGAAGCTTAGGGAACCTCTCCTTCCTCAAATGTAACCAAACCAACTCCCCGAGATGAAAAATAGGCTGTTTGCGTTTCTTATTGGCTCTCTCTTGGTATTTTTTATTCATCTCCTCAAATCTTTTCTTCACTTGCTCACAGGTTTTTTGAAAGGTTTCCACCCTCTTTTTAGCATCTTTCTCCACAATGCCACTCTTAACCATAGGAACAAGATCAATCGGCACAAATGGATTCACTCCATAAACTACTTCAAATGGAGAACGAGAAGTAGTTTATGAATGAGCCCTATTATAAGCAAACTCCGCATGGGCTAGTTTGATGTCCCAATCTTTCTGCATTTTGCTTACAAGACCACGTAACAAAGTACCCAAAGTCTTATTAGTTACCTCCGTCTGCCCATCAGTTTGGGGATGATGAAACTTGGTACCCACAAGCTTCCATAGGGTCCTCCAAAAATGACTAAGGAATTTGGATTCCCTATCAGATACTATACTTCGAGGAATGCCATGGAGTTTGACAATTTCATTGAAGTACAGTTCAGCCACTTTCACTGCATCATCAGTTTTATTACAAGCTACAAAGTTTGCCATTTTAGAAAATCTATCCACAACTACCATTATGCTATCCCTTCCCCTTTGCGTTCGTGGCAACCCCACAATGAAATCCATACTAACACTTTCCCATGGAGCATCGGGAACCGGCAATGGAGTATAGAGACCCTTAGTGAAGCGTCCCTTAGCCTTTTGACAAGAAGCACATCTCTCAACAACATGAGTAACATCCTTGATCATTCTAGGCCAATAGAAGTGTTCGCCTAACATATCAAGGGTCTTTTGTATTCCAAAATGCCCGGCCAATCCCCCACTATGAACTTCTCTTACCAACAACTCCCTTACTCTATTTTTTCGGAACACACAACTTGTTACCCTTAAAGAGGTAACCATCTTGCCACACAAACTCCTTAGTCTGAGTTTCGATCTCACTAGCAAAGTCGGGATCATCTATGTAACACTCCTTGAGTTGTTCAAAACCCAAGATTTTAGCATCAACCATGGAAAGCAAGTCGTTTCGACGAGACAAAGCATCAGCCACGACATTACTCTTACCATCTTTGTACCTGGAACTGAAAGTAAATGATTGGAGAAACTCCACCCATTTATCATGCCTCTTGTAGAGTTTTTGTTGCCCATGTATGAACTTTAGAGCCTCGTGATCGGAATGAAGAACAAATGGCTTTGGTCTAAGGTAGTGAGACCAATGATCAAGGGCTCTGACTATGGCATAGAACTCAAGGTCATAAGTGGAATAGTTCAACTTCGTCCCATTCAACTTCTCACTAAAGTAACTCACGGTGTTTTTCTCTTGAATCAAAACAGCACCTATTCCGATCCCACTTGCATCACACTCCACCTCAAACACTTTGTTGAAATCCGGTAGCACAAGTATAGGAGCGTTGCAAAGAAGATATTTGACCCTCTCAAAGGCCTTTTGTGCCGCTTCATTCCACTCAAAATCACCTTTCTTTGTCAATTCCGTGATTGGAGCCATGATGGATGAGAAGTTTTTTATGAACCGCCTATAGAAGGAGGCTAGCCCATGAAAACTCCTTACTTCGTGAACATTGGTTGGAGCCAACCGGGTTTGAATCGCCTTCACCTTTTCAGGATCTACATGTACCCCTTCTCCTGGTACAATGTATCCTAAGAATACAACACTAGGAGTCATGAATACACATTTCTCGAGCTTACCATACAACTTCACCTCCCTCAATTTTTCAAACAACCTCCTTAAATGAATTACATGATCTTCATTGCTTTTACTATACACAAGAATGTCATCTAAGTAAACAACAATAAAATCATTAAGAAAAGGATGGAGGACTTCATTCATCAACCTCATGAAGGAGCTTGGGGCCTTGCAAAGCCCAAATGGCATCACCAACCACTCATACAACCCTTGCTTTGGTTTGAAAGTCGTTTTCCACTCATCTCCCTCTCGAATTCTCATTTGATGGTAACCACTCCTTAAGTCAATTTTGGAAAAGACTAAGGCACCACTCGACTCATCTAACATATCTTGCAAGTGAGGCATAGATAAACGATATATGATGGTTATATTGTTAATGGAACGACTATCAACACACATTCTACAAGTACCATCTTTCTTTGGTACTAAGAGAGCGGGAACGGCGCAAGGACTAAGGCTCTCTCTCACATAGCCTCTCTCTAACAATTCATTCACTTATCTTTCAAGTTCCTTATGCTCCTCCGGATTACACCTATAAGCAGCCTTGTTGGGCAAAGGTGCTCCTGGAATTAAGTCAATGGCATGCTCAATGCTCCTTATTGGAAGGAGTCCCTTAGGCATGTCATTGGGAAACACATCTTTGAATTCTTCCAACAACTCCTTCAAAAGTGGTGAGTCATTACAAGAATTCACTTTCTCATCTTTGGTTTTCACAACCAAAGCATACCCCCCACCATTTTCTTCCACTATTTTCTCGAACTCGTTACAAGATACAAGATAGTTGCTCTTTTCTTTGTCTTTCTTAGCAACTTTAGGGGGTAGGGGAAGAAATTTACTTTTCTACCATCTCTAGTGGTTACAAGATATACATTAGATTTGCCTCTATGCTCCGAATCGTGATCGAATTGCCATGGCCTTCCAAGTAACAAGTGACACACATCCATAGGAAGAACGTCGCACCATCTCTCATCTTCAAAGTTTCCAATAGAGTAAGAAACCAAAGCTTGCTTCTTTACCCTAATACGATTGCCATCATTCAACCAATTGAGCTTGTAAGGCTCCTCATGATCTCTAGTGGTAAGCTTCAACTTACTCACGACTTCCGATGAGACAACATCCGTTTGTGTTCCTCCATCAACAATCACATTGCAAGTCTTCTCTCCAATCTTGCATCTAGTACAAAACAAGTTGTTTCTTTGCCTTTCATCAACTTGAGGCTCACTAAACAATACCTTTCTAACAACCATCATGTTGAACTCATTTTCTGGAGGAATCTCTTCATCATAGTCTTCATCAAACTCTTCGTTTTCCTCTTGTGTAACAAAATTATAAAGATTTTCTTCCTCATCAAACATTGCATATTGTGCGGCAATCAACACAATTTTGCTAGGACACTCGGATGATATATGACCTCTACCATGACATTTAAAACACTTCCTCCTTGTAGCAAGTTCACTAGGTGAAATTACGGTCTTTTCCTTCCCTTTATCAAACTTAGAACTAGAAGAAGAAGACTTATTGTGAAAGGAACCACCTATTTTGTTTTGAAATGTACTCCCCTTTGAGTAAGTAGGAGTAAATTTCATAGGACTTTTGAAAGAAGAAGTTTTGGGTTTCTCTTCTTTCAATTGAGTTTTGTAACGAATAGCCAACTTGCAAACATCACTAAAAGTGGTATAGTGAGTCACTTCCACCTTTTGGCTAATACTCTTAGAAAGACCTTTTACAAAACGAGCCATTTTGAAGGTCTCCTTCTCTTGCAAGTCACACACCAAACACAACTTTTCAAACTCCTTAATGTAATCTTCTACACTCATGTTTTCTTGGGATAGATGGGTTAATTTTAGGTATTGCTCTTGTTCATACTCCCTATTTACCCATTTTTCCCTCATCTTCTTTTTCAACTTCTCCCATCAGTCAATTTTTTCTTTTCCCTCTCTTCTTCTATTTGCCTTGAGGTTTTCATACCATAGGGCAGCAAGTTTAATGAGTTTTAGAACAGACAATTTGAACCTTTTTTTATCATTAAACCCCTTATACTCAAAAACAGTTTCAATTTGCCTCACCCAATCTAAAAAGGCCTCACTATCATGTCCCCCATCAAACTCTTGTAGGTCAATCTTAAGCCCCCTATCTTCATCAGATTGCCTAAAGTTGTTTCCACTACCCACATCCTCATTTTCTAACTCGTTCAGTTTTCTAGTTGTTTGCAACACCATATCGGCAATTGTATCCATCCTAGAATTTTGCCTAGCCTTCTCCTCCTCACTTTCTTCTGTTTTTTTCTCCAAACTCCAATTTTTCAGTGATTACTTGCAACATTCTAGCAAGCTCCTCACTAGCCATGATTTCCACTATTTTTGCTAGGCTATTACAAGTACAATGAGTGAAAAATGCCGAAATTAGAGACAAAATGCAAAACGAAAATTGCCTCGAGACTCTCAAAGGTTTACAAATTCAGAAAATTCAGATCAAAACAACCAATTTTAAGAAAAGAAACTCCTCAAAAGCTTTTCGGATGAGGGAGAAATCTTCAATTGAATTCTGCCTTCCCAGATTTGTTTCTTTTCTGCGCTGCTTCGAAAAACCTGCCCAGTTTATTAGCAGAAAAAATTCAAAAAATCTGAAAATTTTTGTGAGTATTCTACACAAAAAAATATCCAGATTCAAAAAAAGAATCACTCAATTTGGACAGAAAACGAAGGAGATATGGCTTTTACAATCCGTAACTCCAAACTGATCGAATTCTGCCGATTTGCTCCAAACGCCCTCAAACTCGATTTTCTTCAAGAAAACCCTTACCTAGGCTCTGATACCAGATGATGTAAGTCTAAAAACACCCTCCAAAGAGATGGATGATGATTCTAAACTCAAGAGAACAAAAACACTCACAAGTTACACGAAACAAGATAGTTAGACCAAAACTCAAGAACACACTCAAAGTTCTGGGATCTTAGGCTAGAGACAAGACACACTCAATCTCTCCCTAATATTGTCACTCAAGAACTAACTCAAAGCAACAAGGAACAACACTCAAACTTTGGACAAACACAAAGAATAATGCTTAAGCAACCTCAGGGTATTTTTTGTATCACTCAAGATTTGATTTTATTTCTGGTTTGCTCTCCCTTTTATAGTGGAAAAGAGCAGCAAATTAGTACACCAAAAGACAAGGAGAAACCGTCCAGGTTCATGAACCAAAAGCCAACGGTTTTTCCTTGATTCAAGCTAACTTTAAATGCTCTATTAAGCCTAATGATGAAGAGCTAAACTCTTCCTATTACAACTAGCCAAAGAGTTTAACTCTTGGCATTATTTCAGTAATATAAGTTACAAAACTTAAGCTAATAATAATAAGTAAATGGACCATGATTCATACGCCCAAAATAGTAGTGAAAATGGGCCTAAGTGTGATGTATGCCAATCGCTTCCAATCTTCAATCCACCCATGAAATGCAACATAGAATTTCGGCCCTCTTTGAAAATGGATAAAACCCAAGAGTTTCCAAGACTAGAGCAACTGGTTCATGAGCCAAAGAAGTTGACTTTCGATCAGAGCTCGAGGCAAGAAGATAATAACACAGAAGTTCCAAACAAACCACAACATGGAGGTATAAACATGGAAACTCTAAATCCACCACAAAATGATAATGAGAACCCCGAAACTCCAAATCCACCACAAGATAACAGTGTGAATCCCCAAGCTCCTAATCCACCACAAAATGAAGAACTTCCAAGAAAAATTGGGAAAACAGCAGAAGCAATATTCAATGAAGAGCATGAAAATTTAAGGAGAGAAGGTGAAAAATGGATGAGAAAGACGGCAACTTCCTGCAGTCTCGTTGCCACACTGATTGCGGGTGTAGCATTTCAAGTTGCATTAAAAGATCCAAAAGAAGTCGAGGGATCTTCTGCACTGTATTGGATACTAGTAATATCAGATTCAATCTCCTTGATATCCTCCATTGCTTCAATATTTATGTTCTTATCCATCCTTATGTCAACATACGCAAAGGAAGACTTCCTCCGTTCATTGCCTCTTAAGCTAATGATGGGCCTCTTGTTTCTCTCCATTTCCATGTTTTTCATGATGATCGCGTTTGATGCATCCTTCAGCATGATTTTTACTGATCTCACACTGCAAATTGGCACTTTTATATTAGGTGCAGTTCCGATGATCTTATTAATTACACTAATGGCCCCCCTCTTAACTAATATCTTCTTTTCGACATGTCTGTGCAAGTGCAACCAGCCGTTTAAGTCACGAAACCTTCTTTTTACACACCTTGCCTATCCGATGGATGAATGAGTTGTGGCCTGCAGTTTATGTCTCTCTGGTGTGCTTTTGGCTTTACTTCAGAGTTGTTGTATTCTGATTTTCACCGCTTTTGTAATTTTCAATGTTGCATTCATGGTTTTATTTTTATTTTTATTTTTTATTTTTATTTTTTTTATTATTATTTGTTAATTTAACGTTTATATAATAAAGTTTTACGTTTTTATTATAAAACATCCCCAAGTTTTCAGTTTATTCATGAACCTCTCATTGTTTTTAAAATTCATCAAAGACTCTTTAGTCATGCATAAATTTACCAACTGCTCTTAATGTCTAAAGAGTAAAGACCCCTTGCTTTATTAGTCATTTATTCCTAACAAACTCGTGTTAAGCCATAATTAGCCCATTAAGCATTGTTTTCAAGTGGGTGGTTGGATTTTGGGGTGGCTAGATATCCACCACTACTTAAACATATTCAATGATTAAGAAAATAAGCAGTCTCACTGCCTCAGAATGATAAGCTTGTCATTCTGGTCTGTCTAGGGTCACCATTTTCGTATTACAGCACCAACTCGGGGAAACAAGCCCGACAATTCAGAAAAAAAAAAAAAAATATTGAAAAATTGGAGAAATAGCAGAGTTCAGACTTCAGACCTGCAGAACTATTGTTACAAGTTACACAACTTTCTTGACTTGAGAGTTGAGTGACAAACAACTCAGAAAAATATACATATAGATCCAGACTAGGTTGGTTTTATAAGCGACCAAGTAATGAAGTAATGTTGGAACGTGTTTATCTTATAGTTAAGATTATTTACAGTACAGAGGCAAAAGAGTATCTGCCTCGTATGATTCGTGTACTTCAAACCTGAGGGCATCAGGTTAATAAGTTGGAACCATTTCTTGACACCCTCATTTTTTCCTTTTGACCCTCTAATATCAAATCCACCTGCTAATCACTTTGAGCCTATTTATATAAGAACTTCTGTACTAGAAAGTTACAGCATACCGAACCAAAAAAAAAAAAAAAAAAAAAAAAAAAAAACAAAGAATTCCTACATGCATTCAAAAAACTTCTTGGAAATTCCCAAATTATTTTTATAAAAAAAAAAAAAACTCATTCAAGTTTGATAGAAGCCTAAAAACACTTCACACACAATTAAAGAAAAAGTGTATAAAACCCACACCTGAAACACAAATAAGAAAGTGTATAAAATCACCACCTGAAACAAATGAAGAAATGCAGATAAATACCACAGAGGCACACACATCTACTATATTTGTCAAAAATCTGAGTTCAATTAATCTACCAGTCTATACTTTTCCTCTCATCAAAGACTGTCCGCTGCATCCTTATACAGTTACACTCAACTCATATCACAGTTATATCAAAAATCCCTAGAACTTGTCTCCTCCAAACCCACAGCGCATACCATCCTGTTTCTTGAGATCTAGATTTAAATCCAACCCCTAAATCCATTATATGAAGCAATAACTGATAGGAAAGACCAAGAAATTTCAAGACTTTTGAAGCACTTATAGGTTACAAAGACAAAAGAAGGAATGAAGGACGCCTAAAAGGACTAAACCAAACAAAAGCGTTATCACCAACAAACATTAATCAAACGGACTGTATAAAAAAGGGTGAACTACTACGTAATTATTTAGCCAAAATCTACAGAATCTGACTAGATATATCTAATTCTTTCGCAAAATGTTAACTTAACTCTACATACAACAGACAATAAACTTACATATGTACAAACTGTAGGTCTAAACAACAAGATTAGAACAAAAACAAGGTAAAACCTCACATAATAAACACTGGCAGCAAAACTATGCAAGGCTAACTTGTATAAAATGCTCTCAAGAACAAGCAGCAATTCTCAGGCAAAAGAAGAAACCCAGGTAGATCTCAAGAACAAAGATTGAGAAAACCCTAGAGTACCTCGAGGGTATGCCAATGTTCCTTACAGCATGATGGCAAGTCTCCTTAAGATAAGATTGGGCATTCAAATCAAAATCTTTACCTAACTGAGATCTACAGCATGAGTTCAGCATGCTGATTCTTCTTTTACAACGACACTCTTGCCATTATGCTTCTGAGCTGCCCTCCTTTTTGATTGTATAAGGTTAACATACTCTGCTATGATAACATGGAACTTGGGAGCAAGTTTACTAGATGATGAAACATTTAAACCTGCTTTCTTCAAGGCATGTTTAACATCTTTCTGAGCCTTTGGAAAGTGGATATTACACAGTGAGGGAACGGTAGATTTCAGTATTGGCCTCCCACATAGTATTGGTCCTTGCTGTGCACTGAATATATACAAAAATAAAAATCTGTAAGCATCATTCGATTAATTGGAATTTGTTATAAACTTCATAATACTAATAGATATAACAGTTTTGTAAAGATGCTAGATATAACAAAACAAATAGTTAAAGAGAACTGTTCATTTGACAAGCACAAAACCCCATCTAGTAATGTAATTCCAAAAACACTTCCACTGTCCAAATATTAGTCATGCTTATAATTTAATTCATCATATGACAATAAAATCCGAAGGGAGGGAGTATACCCAAAGATGCTATTTCATATGTTTCTACATTCCTCCATACAATTAATACAAGTTGTCATTTTAGTATCACTATTTTATTAAGGCCTGATCATGAGGTTAGGAGGGAGTTGCCACCAGAGTGGGCCCATCAATGATTGGGGCACAATAATTTAAAGCCAGATAGTTTTTGGAAGGTTAGAAAGGGAAAAAAAATCTATAGCTAAATGCACTCCATCAATTTTAACTCTCCGCCTTCCCTCTTTTTTTTGGTGGTTTGAAGACACATCATACCCCGAGGTACGAAAAGATTTCATTTCCATAAAATCATATTTGCTGCATTTATTAGAGATTTATATCTCCTTTCCTAATCTTTAAATAAGGTAACACTTTACAAAATATTTCTCCTTCATTTCTCTTACAGTGTTACAGGTTATATGCAATGTGTAATCAAACATCAATTCCTACGATTTTCCGTCTGTCTATCAATCTATCTATTGAAAAGGGGCATTGCTTTTCATGAAATCCTGCCAAGTCAACCCACCTTCGCAATGGCATGCCACTAACATGACACTGCATCATATTTGACAACTCTCAAACCTAAAACAACTTGTATAAAGTGCTATATTTATCACTCAATTTGGGGATACTAATTGCAAATATATCAATAAGCACACTAAAATCCACAATGGATAAAGAAAATGAGTAAAGTCACGAACTTGACATTGCTTCCCCTAATACTAATTTCACTGCAATTACAACCAATTTTGTTTATCATCTCTTATTTCTCTCTCTTCTTTACATGACTAAGATCTTGGCATGGCATCAAAAACTAGTTATGATCCTAACACATTGTTTGGGTGGGAGGAAATGAAGAGAGAGGAGGAAAGAGAAAGGGAGGGGTACAAATCACCTTGTTTGGACAATGGATAGAAGATTCATTTTCCCTCCCCTTTTAATAAACATTATCCTTCCAAAAGTGGAGAGATTTGGAGGGAAAATGAAGGTCCACTATCCCCCTCCCTTTTTCTTTCCCCTTCCCTTAGAACCTTTGATAACGTAGCACGAGTAATATTCACTAAAGCTATGTGTATACACTCTAAAATACTAACACAAGGAACCCTCGTTCATTGTTTCACCAAGGCCTATAAAATGTCAAGAACGAGCCTTTTCACCCGCAACAATACATCACCAACATAATTAGCTAGTTAAAAACCATCACTTCAACTAGTGTAACATAATTAGCTAGTCAAAATCAGCACTACTAATCCGAAAATTCAAACCATGACACTATGATCACAACAAACATTATACTTTAGCTAAAAAATTGATCAATCAATCAACAAATTATAACCCAATTAGCAAATCAAATCAAATAATCAACAGAAAACCAAAATTTTGAGAAGGGTAAAGAGAATTACATCTTAATAATATAGTTGCAAGCCTTGTAAAGATTCTGCTGAGGATCAGACAATATATGCAAATAGCAAAAGCTAGTTAAAGCCATAGCCTTCAACCTACATGTAACATACGCACACCGATTATTTCCAGCCACTTTGAATTCCGCCACACTCTCACCCCCAAACCCTAACCCTAATTTCACGCTACCGGTGCCGCCACCGGTCCCCGAAACCGGGCAATTGCTATGATTATTCGTAACACTACTATTAATAGTAATGTTATTATTCATATTGTTGGATTCGCCACAACCCTCGGCATTAAACCCAGCAAATTCCCGATCACCGCCACCACTTTCTCTCTCATCCTCCTCTTTGCAAGGACTAATGCCGTACTTCCAGTAGTATTCCCGATAATGAACCCTAAGATCCTCCATTAAAGCCCAGTAATGGTCTCTGTAAACACCGGAGAGTCGCCGTAAACGGTGGAGACGACGGCGGAGGAGTTCCTGGTGAGTAAGGTGGGAGGATTTGGAGAGGGCGAGGTCTTCCATTGAAGGAGAGAGAATGTCGCTGTTATCGGAGGTGATTGAGGTGTGAAGCTTTCGTTTCTTGTTAATGGCGTCGGAAGGTTTCTTCAATGGTGGGTGGTGTGGAGGTGGCGGCGGTTGTGGAGGAGAGAGAATGTCATTTTTGGTGAGTTTTGAAGAGGACGCCATGGAAGTGTGGAGGAGAGAGAAAAGGGAGCGGCTGGTTGGGGGGTTTTAAACTGTGGACTGGGGGAGTGTAGGTGGAGGTTTTCGAGGTTTGTGTCCTAATTACTGTGTTTGCTTTTTATATCGGGTGTATTTTATACATTCGGGTTTACCATGGTCAATGATGCATTCAGTTTTACTATGGGTATATATTCGGGTTAATCGTGGTTAACGATATGGTATAGATTGACATTTGAATTCACTTTCCAATGTGATAAAGTGAAATTGAGTGAAATAAGCAAGAATAAGCTATAAATGACAATACTTTGGCGCTATAGCTAGGGATCATTGAAAAAGATGTGAGGGAATAGAGAATATGGTGTTTGAAACTATGGGCTAAGTGTAGATGGAGGTTTTTGATGTTTGTGTTATAATTACAGTGTTAGTTTTTTAAGTCGGGTGTCTGTTATACATTTAGATTTACCATGATTAATGTATATTGACATGTGAACTAATTTTTCTCTCTAAAAAAAGGTGAAAAAGCGTCAAACAAACAAGAATTAACATTGAATGGAGACTCTTTGTCGTTATAGAGACTACTTAAAAAGATGCGAGAGAATAGAGGATAAAATAAATGTGGATGATCATTTTGTGTTGTAGAAATTGAAATTTTTAATAAATTGAGGAATGATGTCACTATTTTTGTTCAGTAAGATACCCGAAATGGATGATTGACTCGTATCACCTTAGAAATAATTGCAGGATATCTTCTTCTTCTTCATGCTAAATTGAGTACATATTCTCATTTTTCGATTATACAACTCATTTAATTAATTGCATATACATTGATATATATCTTCTTTCTTTGTTTTTTGTTGGAAAATTGATATCTTCTTTTTTAACAACAAATCTACTTTGTTTCTAGAATAATATGTTTTTATGATAGATTTTTTTTATATGGAAAAGACTCATATCAATTTTTATGTACAGTGAATTCTTTGATGTCTCTATAGTTTTTCACCTTGGTGTCTATTATTATACATTTGAATTTACCATTATTAATGACGTATATTACCTATGAAAATCATTTTTCTCTCTGAGAATCTCTCAAATTGACGTGAATTAGCTTTTTTTTTTTTTTTTTTTATATATATTACAGCGAAAAACAAAATTAAATAACAGGAAATGAAACATGACTATCATTAGCCCGGTCGTGTGCCTGTTGCACCTAATCCCTTCCTACCTTAACGACATAGCAGATATCAAAATATTTACCAATTTCCCAGATTGCCTTGATCGTCCAAAGAGTATCAATTTCTCCCTTAGCATTTGTAGTTAAAATGCGAACCAGAACTTCGGAATCCGTCATAACTATGATGTTGGATCACTGTTGCTGACGAGCACCCTGCAGTGCTAGAAGACACGCATCTTCTTCCGTATGAAAAGCCAAAGAGTATAAGCCTGCCTAGCTTCCCCCCACATTAAAAGAAACAGAGTCCGTAGAATAGAACCACCCTATTCCACCTCTCCCATTTTCCTTTTTCCATGACCCATCCACCTGAATGTAATATTTCCTCGGGATATTTGGCTGAAGTTGTAACCTCCTTATTTGCGCCAACAAGAAACCAGGGGACAGAGAACATCCTGAGATGGGATATGGAGGGTGCCCAAAGACCTGATATCAGGTCTAGTAGAAAGGTAATTTTGGTTCAAACCAAAATTAATATGACGAAGAACCAGACCAGCATAGCCATAAGCATTGCTGAAAAATTCTGTCATTCTTTGCAAAAAATATTTGCACTCGGGTACTGTCGTGCTGTTAGGTCCATCCTTGCTATAAAAAAGCAGGATATGAGATTGAATCCACCTTGGTAAAGAAGTGGATTCATTAATTTCAGAGCTAATACTTAATGGAGAGTTACTCCACACGTATTTAGCTAAGCTACAAAAACGAAACAAATGTTGAGAATCCTCAGTCAAAGAACCACAATAATCACACTCCAAATCAACCTGCAAACTTCTACGAGATAGATTAGCCTTAACTGCTATATCATTGTGCACAAGTTTCCAGACAAATAATTTCCATTGGGTAAAATAGGAGCCCTCCAAAGAAAACTCAATTTTTTTTTTATCCAAGGTAGAATGAACAAAATCACGATCCTCCACGGACTTATTTTGCAAAAATGCATAACCTGTTTTAACTGTGAATTTCCCTGTCGGATGAGAAGTCCAATATAGGAAATCATCCTGTGCCAGTTGTAGGCACGAAAATTTTATTAAGTGTCGTTACATATTATTCGAGTCAAAGTCAAACAATTGACTCGTATATATTGACTAAATAATTAATTTGGGTTACTTTAGCCCATGTTATCTATTTTAGTTAGACTCATTTAATTAATAATAAAGTCCAACAAATTGGATTTATTTATAATTTAAATGGGTTATTCATAAAATGAGGTGGAAATGGATATGAGGCCCATTTAGTGGTCATCTTGAAACCCTAGCTTCAGAGAATTCTATAAATAGAGCTCTCCTCCCTCATTTCACACACATAAAACATCTAGAGAAAAACCTGTCTACAGAAAAACCTCTCTAGACCCAAAAACCCTCTCTAAAAGCTTCTCTAAAAAAACAATCTTAAGAGCTAGAAGAAGAACAACAAGCACCGGATCAGGCGTGTTCTTCCATTCTAGAAGACAAACCTTGATCGAGATCAAGCCTTTTCGGCCCTCTATCAAGGAAATCAAGTTAGAGTTTCGACACCAACAAATCGAGTCATCGAACGACATAGCGTGGAGATCGAATCAGTGGATTATATTAGAGATTGTACTAAAAAATTATTATATTAATAAAAATTATATTTGTTGCATTTATTTTGACTATTTATTTTGCAGACTCAAAATTTGTGTTTACAAATTTTTGGCACGCTCGGTGGGACAATCATTACCACTCATCTCCTTTCCACGTCAAGTCTTCAACAATGGCTTCAAACATAAACACCTCTTAATCCGCCGCTAAGGATCTCACGTTTGCTTAGCAAAGGGCTGTGGAGTTGGCTGTACTATTCAAGGTCGACAGCATGCGCACTAGAGGAATGAAGAGGGCTGGATTTCAGGAAGCTGCCGCGAAACTCCGAACTGCTATTATTCCCACTAAGGCAAGCACGAGATTCCGTAGACGTTCTTCCTCGGATCTGTCACTTTCGCCAAGTCTTTTTTGCACTTCTCATGAGATCCCGGTGTTCGTCTCATCCCCTCCTCCTGAAGGTGAACCTTCCGCTTCTACACACGACTTGGAGAGGACTCCACCTGCCAGATCTGAGAAGTTGGTTATCCATACCAGCCCGCTTTTCGATGCATTCGACGAAGGAAATAAAGAAAGCAGTGGTGCCTCGTCTCCCTCCACTCCACGACAAAAATATGATATTATGGAGTTGTCTCAATCATCACCGACAAACATTGCTGCAGTTATGATGATTGAATCCAAGACTGTCGAGGAACAGCTCGCCGAATTAAAGGGCCTGCTTCAAAAGTTAATGAAGGATGGAGAAGAAAAGGATGAGCAGATCAAGCAGCAAAATGAGAAGATCTCTTCTTTATACAAAAAGCTTGAAAAAACATTCAAAAGAAGCAAGCAATTCAGAAGAAGAAGAAAAAGAAGACTCTAATGGATCGGAGACGCTTTTGAATTGAGTGCTAAAAGCGAGTCTAAATTCACCATCCACAAGATCTAGGATATGATAGCAAATGCTATCAAGAACCAACTTGGAGAAAGCTCTCGCGACAAGAAGTTGTATGAGAAGCCATATAGCAAGAGGATTAGCAAATTGAAGATGCCCAAAGGCTATCAACCCCCAAAATTTAGCAATTCGATGGGAAAGGCAACCCTAAGCAGCACATCGCTCATTTTATCGAGACATGCAACAACGCCGGAATTGCAGGAGACTTACTTGTTAAACAATTCGTCCGTTGTTTGATTGGTACATTGATCTGCCTCGAGAGTCCATCGATAGTTGGGATGACATGGAGGAAGAGTTCAAGAAGAGATTCTACTACACACGACGCATAGTCAGCATAACCGAATTAACCAAGACTGAACAATGGGAAGATGATCTAGTTTTGGATTACATCAGTTGATGGAGAGCTTTAAGTCTAGAATTCAAAGACTGTCTGTCAGAGACCTCTTCCGTTGAAATGTGTATCCATGGGATGAAGTGGGATTTGTTGTACATCCTACAAGGTATAAAGTCGAGGTCCTTTCAAGAACTAGCAACTCGAGCCCACGACATGGAGATAAGCATCTCGAGCCGTGGCACAAGTTCTTCGGATTTCGTCAAGAAAGAAAAGAATAATTTTAATAGAAGACGGAAAAGATCGGCAAGAAACCTACGAAAGAGTCATTGGTAGTCTCCACCACGTCTGCTCCAGTGAAGATTTCTGCTAAGCCAAAGAGCAAACAAAAGAAGGAGTCCTGTTCGAAGGATACAAAGAGAGAAGGGCCCACCCTAAAGGAATTGCAGGAAAAAAAGTACCCATTTCCAGATTCAGATTTATCAGGAATGCTAGACGACTTGCTCGAGAAAAAGATCATCTAGCCGCCTGAGTCTAAACACCCTGAGCTAATGGGTAGAACGCCTGATCCAAACTATTGTCGATACCATTGATTGGTAGGTCATTCCCTTGAAAAATGCGTGCATCACTCTCAATGAGAAAATAATGAGGCTCGTGAAAGAAGGAAGGATTGTGTTAGATTTGGATGAGACAGTAGGATCCAATCATACCACAGTCGCTGTGGATTCTTCACCATGTGAATGACATGCACAAATCATCCAGTTCGGATGCTTGGAGCCAGTAATGATACAAGTAATGAAGCTCAGCCCAACATTACATTCAGATCCTACTCCATCACCGTATGAAGAGGAGGAGGAAGGGTGGACGTTGGTAACAAGGAGGAAGGTAAGGAAGTCGACTACATTCAATTCACAGCCTTCTAAGAAGCACTAAAAAACAAGGAAAGGTCTTAGAAAAGCAGAAGAAATAAAAAGGACGAGGAAGCGACGCACCCTACTTGTCCCTCGTGAAGAAGTATAGCCCTGGATGCCAATCACGCTAGATGAGTTCTTCCCTCGAAAGTACTTCAATGAAGCTTATATTGATGTAGTGTCTTGTTAGACGGCGGAAGTAAAGGATAGAGATGAGGAAAGCCAACCATCTACAGGTCTCAATCATACAAGGGATCCCGAAAGAGACTCGAAGATTCTTGCGCTATTAGACACAGTCCTATCTCGTATGGGATAGCGCCAAGCTTTTTCTCTTCCAGAAGAAATGTGATTCGCAATGGCACGTGCTATAGAAAATCCTACTCATTATACATCAAAGAAAAATATCGAACAAGGCATCTATGAGTACCATCCTGATCAATGTGCAGCATGCAATGCATCTTTGGCGTTCACTGATGAAGATCTTATGCTTGGTTCGAAACTTCACAATAGACCTCTTTTTGTTTGTGGACACATTCGCAAAAAAAAGGTTAACCGCATACTCATAGATGGAGGTTCTGCAGTGAATATCATGCCAAAGTCCACCATGAGGAAGTTAGGAATCACCGACGATGAATTGTCTAAGAGCCGCCTCATGGTTCAAGGTTTCAACCTCGGGGGGCAACGAGCCATCGGCATGATAAGAGTCAATTTGACCATAGGAGAGATGACAGCAACAACGATATTTCATGTCATTGATTCAAAAACTTCATACAACTTGTTGTTAGGGCGACCATGGATGCACGAAAATGGAGTAGTAGCATCAACCTTGCATCAATGCTTTAAATATTACAAGAATGGTGAAAGAAAGGTAAGCGCAGACGTGAAGCCTTTCTCAGAGGTCGAATCTCATTTTGCTGATGCAAAGTTCTACATTGATTAAGAGGAACCAGTCGAGGTGATTCCATTGGAGATCGCCTCCACAGGAAAACAGGCTTTAAGGAAGTAACAAACGAAGGAAGACCCTCCTTCAAAGGAGGTCTTGAGTGAGAAAATGAGGAAATCAATGAGAAGAAAATTTCAGAACCTCTATCAAAGAGTGATGAAGTGAAGTCTAACTCGCATGTTCTAGTGCTACGTTACATCCCTATGTCACGTCGCAAGGAGGGTCAAACTCCGTTCGAGAAATGTGAAGTACATGTCGCCCCTAAGAAGGTTGAAAGTAAGATATCTTCATTAGATGAAAGCATGACTCTGCCAGTTCGGCAAGTAAGCAATCAGAAGATATCTAATCCACCATATGCAAGTCTTGAAAATATATCGGAGGCGCCTAGAGCCAGGAAAGAAGGATTTGACCCAATTGCTTATAAATTGATGAAGAGCTCAGGGTACGATTTTTCTAACCTATAGCCCATGGGAAAGGTCATCGATGCTGCCTCTTACGGTCTCAACAAATCTCAACAGCAATTGCAACAACAAGGTGAGCGTGTTTGGGTGAAAAAAGTTGGATTGGGTTACACGGAACCTCAACCAGCGAAGATCTCGGCTCGAAGAAAGTCGGAACAAGAATCCTAGTATATTGCGGTGGAAGAAGTCGAGGAAAGTGTAGGTGAAAACACTACACCAAGACAAAGGGGCTCTATCTTCGATAGGATTCATCCATCTACTAGACCACAATCTTCAGCTTTTGATAGGTTGGAAGGTCCACTCTTGATTATTCATCAGAATCCATTTTTAGTAGATTGGGTGATCAATCAAGTGGCATACAAACGAAAGCACCCAAGGGTGTCTTCAGAAGATTAAGAGTGGGAAAAAACCCATCAACTATCGCTTACAAAGCATGCAAGTCAAGAAGCACGAGAGAGATGTCTTCAGCCAGCTAGGGAACACTGGTGTTATTTCTAAATCACAAAGGCAACATAAAAGGAATGTGAAGAATTTTGAGTTAGGGAATGATGTCAAGAGCATTATCCCATCTCGCATGAGGCGCCTCGAGACAGGTGAAACTCTAAGTGTGAAAGGACGCACGGTGATTCTCACCGGCCAAAAATTTCTCACCATTTGTGAAGATGATGAGAGTGAGAATATGCTCGCTACCTCTAACCACGTCACTGTCTCTGAAGACAATATCTTGGATGAAGAGGTGGAGCCAACAGAAGCTCCTAAGACCCTTTAAGATGGGGGGCAATCCACTGTTGATGATCTAAAGGAGTTGAATCTTGGTACTAAGGATGAGCCAAGACCGATCTATGTAAGTGCTCAACTTTTACCTGGTGAAGAAAAGGCTTACTTCGATCTGCTCATGGAGTAAAAAGATGTGTTTTCATGGAGCTACAAAGATATGTCAGGTCTTGATCCTAAAATCGCAGTTCATCATCTAGCGATCAAAAAGGGAATTTCATCGAAGAAACAACCTCAACAACGCTTTGGCCTAAATTGATCCCTGAAATTGAAGCTGAAGTCAATAAACTGATCGATGCAGGCTTTATTCGTGAGGTCAAGTATCCAACCTGGATTGCAAATATCGTCCCTGTAAGGAAAAAGAACGGACAACTACGTGTTTGTGTAGACTTCGAGGATCTTAACGATGCGTGTCCAAAGGATGATTTCCCCTTTGCCTGTCACCGAGATAATTATCGATGCCACAACAGGACACGAGGCTTTATCCTTCATGGACTGCACTGCAAGTTATAATCAAATTCTCATTGCACCTGAGGACCAAGAAGCAACCACTTTTCACACACCAAAGGGAATCTTTTGCTATAAGATGATGCCTTTTGGACTGAAAAATGCAGGGGCTACCTATCAAAGGGCGATGCAGAAAATTTTTGAAGATATAATGCACAAAACAGTTGAATGTTACGTTGATGACCTCGTTGTCAAGTCAAAGAAGCGGGATGACCATTTACTTTATTTGCGAGATGTGTTTGAGAAATTGCGAAGGTATCAACTGAGAAAGAATCCTTTAAAGTGTGAATTTGGTGTCAGCTCCGGAAAGTATGTAGGATTTGTAATGAGGCATAAAGGGATTGAAATTGATCGGTCAAAGATCGCTGCAATTCAAAACATGCCTGAACCAAAGAATCTCAAAGAGTTACGTGGTCTCCAAGGACGATTAGCATACATTCAACTCTTCATTTCAAAACTTGCTCGACGATATCATCCTTTTAGTCATCTTATGAAGAAAAGAGCTCCGTTTGATTGGGATGATTTGTGTCAGAAAGCTTTTGACAGTATTAAAAAGTACTTATCAACTCCACCAGTTCTGGGGGCACCGATTCAAGGGAAGCCACTCATCCTATATGTTTCGGCTCATGAAAGGTCGTTGGGGCATTACTTGCTCAAGAAAATGAAGAAGGCAAGGAAAGAGCGCTTTACTATCTTAGTCATTGATAAGTCGTGTTTTGTGCATATTTGTTAGCTTATTTTTTATTGGTTTTATTAGCTTAGTCGAGTGTTTTAGTCCATTTTGGTGTAATTTGGTTTAGTTTCGATGATTCAATGCTTTTATGGGTAGTTTCATTGTTTTTGATGTATTTCAGGATTAACGGAGCTAATTGAGTGAAAATGAAGCAAAACGTTGATGAAATACTTGACAAATATGACACCTGTTCACTATTATGCTCATAACTTTTGATATACAAATGATAATGGAGTGATTCAAATTGAATTGAAAAGTAGACTTGAAGACCTTTCCAACGATATATTACACGCCTCAAACGAAGCTCCGGACATGAAGTTATGACTGATTTATGATGAGTGATACGCGCAGCAGAGGAGGCACGTCCGTGCCCCATTGCGAAAGAGTTAATCCAAAGTTTCTGCCATAGAGGCACGTCTGTGCCTCCTGGGAATATTGTGCGCCAAGCTTAGCCGATTTTTCTTATCTTTTTAGGCTTGTATATATTCTTTAGTTTGTTTTTCTTGGCAATTAATTCATCAAGCCTTGTTTTTATTTTTTTTTTATCTCTCCTTAAGAACTAGTTCTCCATTATTATTTTCCAAGTTCCTGTAATTCAAGATTCAAGATTCAAGCTTTCTACTTTCAATTTTATTCAAGATTTGGTATTTATTTTTCATCCTTTGTTATTTAATTATGTTTTCATTATTTATTATTGTTTTTGTTTCTTTAATCATGTGTGAGTAGATTCTTTAATTCAAGATCTAGTGTAGCCCTATTATTATTGATGCATGAATTAAATCTTTAAATTCTTTAATAACTTTAACAATTGAATTGCTAAATTGATTGTGATTATGTCAATGCTAGGTTAGACGTAACTATAGTATTGCGATTATTCCATTGTTTTTATCACAGCGAGAGTTGGGTATAAACAAATTTGAGTAAATCAATTTAGGGTTTGATTCTCAACACGAGAGTAGTTGGGTTTGATAATTGGGAAGTGAGAGTAATGTGTTTAATGTCTTTAATATGCATGATACCATGAGAATAGGATTGATTGTATGTTAGGGAAGCCATTGATACTCGAGAGAGATCCTTGGTATTTATTAGGGTTTACTTTTCCCCATTCGATTGGAATCGTATGTTAAGGGTAGAATTACAATTGCATCTATAATAATTGTGGTGAAACTAGATCTTGGATGTTTTAAGTACTTGATTTAATCATCTCATTTAGTTTATTTTCGAATTCTTCTCATACTTAGTTCCATAGATAATTGATTATAATTGATTCTTGCTTAGTAGAAATTCGAGTCTATTTAATTATTTTTTAACCTTAGTCTCTTGGGATCCGACCCTTACTTGCCAGTCTACATTAGTATTGGTCTGTTAGGTTATTTTTGATAGGTACACGACACGCCTACCAGTCATACCTTAGTCGGTGTCGAACTAAATTACACGCCGTTAGAGAAAGTGTGCTTGGCTATGATCTTTTCCATTCAAAAGTTAAGACATTACATGCAAGCACATACAGTACGAGTGATTTCCAAAGCAGATCCCATCAAATACATCTTGTCAATACCGGTGCTATCTGGACAACTCGCCAAGTGGGCAATGCTCATAAGTCAACATGACATTGTGTATGTACCCCAAAAGGCGGTTAAAGGTCAAGCTCTAGCCGATTTCTTAGCCGATCACCCAATTCCATCACATTAGGAGCTTTAAGACAATCTTCCTGGCGAAGTGGTGTTCAACATTGACATTCTTCCACCATGGGAGTTATACTTTGACGGGGTTGCACGACGAGATGGTGTCGGAGAAGGTGTTGTCCTCGTGTCACTAGAGAAATATGTCCTCGCTTATTCATTCTCCCTAACTAACTTGTGTTCGAACAACGTTGTTGAATATCAAGCACTTATTCTGGGATTGCAAATGGCAAAGGGGATGAACATCCAGGATCTCGATGTATATGGAGATTCCATGTTGGTAATCCATCAACTCCTTGACGAGTATGAGGTTAAGAAAGACGATTTGAAGCCTTACCACAAGTACGCTTCACAATTGTTGGAATCATTTGACAGCGTCAAACTCCAGCACATTCCAAGGAGTGCCAACAAGATAGCTCACTCCCTTGAAAATCTTGCAGCTACTTTGGCACTGGGGACAATGGAGAGCATGACCGTTTCCATTTGCAACCGATGGGTAGTGAATTCTCTAGAAGACGAAGAGAAAGAAGATGCGTGCATTATTTCAGTCTATGAAATAAACACAATGGATTGGCGTCAACCGTTCATTGACTACCTAGAGAATGAAAGACTACCAAGGGATTTAAAGCACAAAACAGAGATCCGATGGCAAGCTCCACGCTTCATTTATTACAAGGGGACACTCTACAGGCGCTCTTTCCTTGGAACTTGGTTAAGATGTCTTGGAAATGAAGAAGATGCTAAAACTATTGAGGAAGCTCATTCAAGAGTTTGTGGAGCACATCAATTTGGTCCGAAACTGCATGACCGTGTTAAAAGGATGGGATACTATTGGCCCACGATGGTACAAGATTGCATGGAATTTGCAAAGAAGTGTGAAGTTTGCCAATTTCACGCAAATTTTATTCATACGCCTCCAGAGCCGTTACATCCTACTATGACGTCTTGGCCGTTTAAAGCATGGGGTCTCAATATTGTGGGTCCAATTACGCCAAAGTTGTCGACTGGTCATGCATATATCCTTGCTGCTACAGACTACTTCTCAAAATGGGCAGAAACCATCCCTCTACGTGAATTTAAGAAGGAGAATGTGGTGGATTTCATCAGAAACCATATTATTCATCGATACGGTGTGCCGCAATACATCATCTGGACAATGGTACTCCATTCGTCAACAGGTTGATGGCAAGTCTGTGCGAAAAGATAAGTTTACACAACATAAGTCTTCAATGTATAATGCTCCCGCGAATGGACTAGCTATGGTTTTTAACAAGACTCTCTGTAATTTGCATAGCAAGATCACAAAGAAGCATAAACGAGATTGGCATGAGCGGCTTGGTGAAGCTCTGTGGGCGTATCGAGCAACCTACAAAACTCTTACCTAAGCAACTCCTTACGCACTGGTGTATGGTGTCAAAGCTACCATACCATTGGAAATACAAATTCCATCATTGCGTGTAGCCATATAAGAAGATCTTACTGAAGAAGAGAATGCTAAACTCCGATTGGCTGAATTAGAAGCATTGGATGAGAAAAGGCTTGAAGCTCAACAAAGTTTGGAGTGCTATCATGCTCGGCTAACATGCGCATTCAACAAGAAAATGCAAGTGCGTTCACTCCAGGTTGGAGATACTGTTCTAGCTGTTAGGAGACCCATCATCACTTCTAGAAAGACGGGAAAATATTCAGCTCGAAATGGGATAGTCCTTATATGGTCCAAGAAGTATGCACCAATGGAGCATACAAGATTGTTGTAATACCCCGTATTTTTATCTTTATATTAATTTAAAAATATTATTTTATGAAGTATTTAAATAATTCGAAATGAATTATTTATGTATTTTAATAATTTAAAAATGTTTATTTTAATTAAAAGTCCATTTTTATTTATTTAATTGCTTTAGAAATATTTTATTTTATTATTTAGAAACTTTGGGGCATAATTATTTTATAAAAGGAAATTTTAAAGTCAATGGAGTTTTAAAGAAAGTCAAATGTCATTTTGAATAGGAGTAGGAATCATTAAGGGTAGAAAAGGAATTTAAGTTAGGAGGGTTTTGAGAGAGGGTATAAATACCCATCACATGAGCAAATTAAACTTTTCCCAAGGTGGAGAATACCCAAAGGTAAAATCTCTTTCTCACTCCTCTTATTTTTCTCTCACTTAATTTTTCCCCTCTCCCTTTTAATTATTTTCTCACCTCCACGCCACACACGTGGCAGGCCATCACCACAGCCACCCACCGGCCGGCCATCGCCCAGCGAGCACCGGCAGCAGCCAGCCACTGGAAGACGGCGCGACAACAGCTCCTGTCGTGTGTGCGTGCGCAACCCCCAACAACAAAAAAAAAAATTCTTCTCTTGTTTTAATTTAATCCAACCTTGATTTAATTATTGATTTTGGTGTGTGTGATGATTTAATGATGTTTTAATAAGGATTAATATGTGTATAATTTTCAGATTTGGTTTTTGAATTAAAAAGCCCCAAATTGAAAACCCTAGGTTTCTAAATTAATGTTTATTGATGGAATTTGATTGTAGTTGATTAGAACTATTGAAATTAATGTTTTTAAACTAAATTACAGCAAGTTTAAGAGTTTTTATGATGCTGGAATTTTTATGTAGAGGCTAGAATTATGTTTCTTGAAAGAATTTTTAATTACCCATTAATTGGGAATAAAGGTAGGTGGTTTAAATTAATTTTCCGCTTATTTTAGAAGGTTTAAAAGTGTTTAAAGAGTGTGTATATTGCTGGAAATTTATTATGAATAGGTATTAATATCTCTTTGTAATTTTGGGTTGTAGGAGACTTCCAAGTGAGTGATTTTGTGTAGTCGTGGCAATTTTGAGATCATATTCGAGATACGTTCGCATACTCGGTGATTATTTAACTGTGTAGTAGCATGCTAGGCTTTGTGTAATTAATTCCGAAGTAGTAACATGATAGGTATTGGTTGGAATTGTTGATTGGATTGATTTTGGTGATTGATTTGTGAAGTATGAACTATTTGAGGTGAATTATTGATTGGAATTAATTATGTTGGAATGTTGATTATGAACCACACTTTTATTATTGGCATGATTGAGAGCATGTTTAATTAAACTAAATGTTTAATTGAATTTGGAATATTGAAAGAGAATTTTATTATGGTTCATATAATTTTTATTGATGCTATAACCATGGAAAAGGAGTTATTTAAGTGTTTATGTACACGAAGATTAATTTATATTTTGGTGCCTAAGTGCACTTAAGGTGTTCTAAACACCGAGGGATAGGATTTGTGGTGCATTATGTGCTTAAGGTGTTATTTAACGCCGAGGCAGTTTAAAAGGTTCAACATTAAATTAAATGTATGGTCACTAATTATTCAATATTTAAATTGGTATGGTTGATTGTTTGAATGGTTTATGACGATTGATTGTGTTATGGATTGAGAGTCATCACCAACTCTAAAATATGTAAACAACGCAAAGTGAAAGAGATTACGTACCAAAACTCTTGGAACGTATATACCTCGAGTATGAACATATGGGGGGAATTATGCGACTTTATATTTGACCATAACTTTTACTGGGAGGACGCTGTATTTTTCTTTTTATTATTATGCGCAGGAATTCCGCCATTTACGAGTGGTTCTTTTATACTGGCACGGTTAGCTCCCGTGTTAGTACCCCTTTATTGGGGCAGGTTAAGGGGGAAACCCGTTCGATGCGTAATCAATCTAAATAAGCAATCTATTTATTTATTGGTTGATTGTGTTGTATGTTGTATGCTTGTAAACAGGTGCAACAAGGTAAGTGGTGTGTTGATAGGGTGAAAGCATGTTAGTGTGTACTGTTTACGCTTATGTACTCAGCATTGCTGATTGTGTGTTTGTATGTTTGTTTGGCTTTGTCTTTATATTGGCCCTACGCCGACCCATTTCTAATAGCGAGTAGTGGGGACAAAGTAAAGAGAAGCTTTCAGGTGATGAAGCATATTCATGATAGGCATGAGTGAAGAGCAAATCTTGTTTAGTTTTCTTAAGAATATGATGTGTTTTATTTGCTTTAATTACTATATATTTGCTTGTGAGACTAACACAAAGGTTTTACTATGTGTTTTGGGTTTTGATAAGGGTCTACAATGGTTTCAAGTTGTTGGTTGACTTTTGTTTGACTTTGGTTTGACTTTACTTTCGTTTGGTTTGACTTTTAAAGTTGACTTGTTTTGAATGGTTTAAAAGTGAGTCTTCCGCTGTGTATCTTTGATAGTTGTCTTTGCCGTTATCACGATGGCGGTAATGTCTTAGATTTTCCTATTTCGTGTTTCAAAAAGAGCAAAACAGGTATTTTTAAGGAAAGGAATTTCTAGTTAGGGTGTTACAATTATTGATGTAGACAGGTTACGTGTAGGCCCTATCAACAGCAAGTTCCTGAAGCGTTACTACTCTTGAAGAACTATTTGATGTAATAAGCTCCTAAGCAAGAGTCTAAACTACATAGGAAAAAAAAAAAGGACTTGATGAACTACGTTGGCTTGATCTTGTGAAGTGAGTTTCCCGCTTTATAGGCATGTAGGCAGCTTGAAGTCACAGAGAAAACTTCGAGTCCAGCCACATCAAAAAAAAAAAAACAAAAAAAACGAACTTTCCCTTAGATGAACTACGGTTGCTTGATCTTGTGAAGTGAGTTTCCCGCTTTACAGGTACGTAGGCAACTTGAAGTCACAGAGAAAACTTTAAGTGGAACCACATCAAAATAAAAAAAAATAAAAAAAAATAAAAAACTTTCCCATAGATGAACTACGTTGGCTTGATCTTGTGAAGTGAGTTTCCTGCTTTACAGGTACGTAGGCAGCTTGAAGCCACAAAAAAAAAAAAAAAAAAAAAAAAAAAAAAAAAAAAAAAAAACCAACTTCGAGTCTAGCCACATCAAAAAAAAATTATCAATGCCCTGCAGCGCTCCTGGGCCACAAAAGAGCTTAAACTCTGAACGGCTAAATAAATTTTAAAAAAAAAATACCTTGTACGTGTCAACAACTCTACGAGAAAATAAAGACAATAAATGGTAAAAGGAAAATGGATAATCATTATTCATTTCATGCTACCATAAATCAAGTCAAAACAAAAGTTCAAAAGAATTTAAAAGATAAAAAATAAAGGGAGAGAGAGATAAAAAATGAACAATAACTATGGCGGCATCCAATAATCTAAGGTCTTCAATGCTTCACGTCGAGTATAGTAGATCTTCTCAACTTCTGACAGCTTGGATTGCGCTTCCTTGATGGCTGAGACACTCTGCTCAATAGAAGTATGGGCATCTTCAAGTCATTTACTATCCTTATGCACTCCGCAAACTGATGCTCGGAATCTGAAACAAGTGATGCAAGTGTAGCCTCCCTTTCAGTCAAGCTAGCAATTTCCTTCAACAATTGGGCTTTCTTCTACGCAACCTCTACAATCTCCTAGTTTTAACTTTCTTTTCATTCTCATTTTGAAGGACAGTTGCATCTCTCAAGTGAGATTCCATCGTCGAAAGTTGTTTCTCGAGGTCTCCCAAAGGTGCTTTCCCTTCACAATTTTCTCGCTGAGCATGGAGTTGCAAAGCAATCTCTACATAACTTCTAACAAATTGCCCAAGACTGGAGCTATCAATCTTTTTAGCTCTAATGTACTGGTATGCCTCAGTAAGTTCTTGATCAAGCTCGTGGACCTCATTAAGGGAGTTGCAAGAAGCTTCCCTTTTATTTCTTCAACCATAAGACGCACAGCATATTTGTCTATCTTCGATATCGTGTTTTTTACGTCGAAGGTAGGGGTCTTGGCCGAACTAGGAGCAGTAGAGGAGAGACCGTATTCGCCAATTGCCATGCCTGCTACAACACCGATGATGACAGGATCCTTTGACGCATCAATTAAACCCTGGTTGAGTGGAGGATCGAAAGTGTTATTACAAGCTTCCAAGTCATCTGAGAGGCCCATGGGCTCATGATTGACCTGAAGAAATAAAAGTCATTAAACTATACACCAAAAAAAAAAGAAAAAAAAAAACATGTCCTTTGTCATTCACGATTTCATCGTAGCAATCGCCAAGGACGTCATGTAGGACAGAAGATTTGCCTGGAAGAATAATAGAAGAATTCTTGCTGGGGGGGGGGGGGTCCTCTTGTCATCCAGTTTCTCTTTTAAAGATGAAGACTTTATTATCAGATAGTATCAATGATAAGTCGTGTATTGTGCATGTTTTTAGGGTCTTTTTAGGTAGTTTTCAAGTCTAGATTAGTTGTTCATAGCTTATTTTGGCTTGATTTGGTTTGGTTGTGATCATATGATGCTTTTATGGGTAGATTCGTTTTTTTTTTATGTATTTCAGGATTTAACGAAGCTATTTGAAGGTTTTACGAAGTTGCGGATCTTGATCATAGCTTGCAATTCACTTAGAAGGCCAATGTTTGAAGTTGAAGTCATCCAAAGCTAATCTCCAGCTAGTCATGCCCATATCACTCAGAGACATGGGCGTGTCATTGTGTTTTGAAGAGGCAGAAAACTGAATTTGAAGTTTTATTTAAAGCATACCCATGTCTATTTGAGGCACACCCATGTCGAGTCGAGTGCTTCGAGCTAACATCTACATGCTAAGGGAAGCATGGCCGTGTTGAATGCGGGCATGCCCATGCCTCGTCGAGTGAAGTTGGCCCAGTGAGACACGCCCATGTCAAAATTTGACATGCCCATGTCTTGCTGGAAGTTGAAGAAAGATCGATTCTGACTTAAGGCATGGGCATGTCCTGTGTGACACGCCCATGCCTGGTCGATTTTAGGTCGGTTTAGTCCGATTTCTTTCCTCAATTAATCCTATCTTTTAGCCTTATTATAAATACTCTTTAGCATTATAATTTCATTATCTATCATCTTAGAACCCTAGTTTTCTCTCTAGACTTTATTTTCATTGTAATTCAAGATTATGCACTCAAGATTCTTCGTTTATCTCTAGTAATTCAAGATTCGGTATTTTCTTATTCTCTTTAATTCCTTTGATTGTTAATTATGTTTTTCTTAATTCTTGTTATTGTTTTCATTACTATGTGTGAGTAGTTCCCTTATTCCAAGATCTAGCGGAACCCGGATATGATTAATGCATAATTTAATTCTTAAAATTCTCTAATGACAATTGCAATTGCTATGCTTAATTGATTGTGCTCATGCCAATACTAGATTAGGGATAATTGGTATTGTTATTAATCCGTTGTGTTAATCACAACGGGAGTTGGGTTTTGACGGGTTTGAAAAAATCAATTAAGGGTTTGAAATTCATCACAGGAGTAGTTGAATGGATGATTAGGAAGTTAGAGTAATGTACTCAAAGTCTTTAATTTACATGATTCCAAGTAAATAGGCTTGATTGTGAATAGAGAAGTCATTAATAACTCGGGAGAGACCGTTGGTACCATTTAGGGATTACTTTTCCTCGTTAATCAATTGAATTATATGTTAGGGGTAGAACGACTGTTGCTTTAATTGTATTCGTGGTAATGCTTAATCTTGGATGTTTTTAGCATTTGATTTATTATATTATTTAGATTTAATCGCTTTGATTAGTCCTTTAGTTATTAATTCTCACTGTTGTTTTGGTTACTTGCTTAGTGATATTTTGAGTCTGTTTAATTAGTTAAACCATAGTCTCTTAGGATTCGATCCTTACTTGCCTATCTACATAGTAGTGGTCTTGTTAAGTTATTTTTGTTAGGTACACGACACGCCTATCAATCAAACGCACACATACGAGTACAAAAGAAATTATGAAGTATTATAAAACCAATAAATGAGCACATTTAAGCATTAGCATAAAAAAAACCTGGATATACTTGCATCAAAATCTTGTACCTTACAGACTTACAATAAACTAAAAGCTAAATGTGGAGGCGCATGACGGAAACTACAATAAAATGTCAACAATAGAGCTACAAAATGAGGTAATATGAAGAGGGGCAAAATTTATCTGCATGTAACCTACGTAAAAGAATGTTCAAGAATTAAGTGTTGCTAGCTGTGTGTGTTGACGAGCAGGGATCGCAGAAAAGCTAGCCTGCCCAGGATATGACTAGCCCCTGAGAATACACATTAAACAGGCATCTCAGATCCCAAATTCCAAATTCAATTCACAAATGCTGTATACATCTATATGAAGCAGGAAAGATATGATCTGTTCATTCTGTCTTATTCCAGCTTCTGCAATTAATGGCCACTGTAGTCCAACTTATACTTGGAAACACTTATCCATTTTATACACTCGCAAGAAAGTCTGCATTCAAACTGCACAGAAAATACAACACCAACAGATAAAATTCGAAGTGTGGGATTGGAGGATAAATGTCATCAAACAATTGAAATAATATTGAAGAAATAAAAGCTGGACTGAGTTATACACAGAAAATAACCTTATCTGGGAAGAAGTGGTTGTCTATCATCATGATCTACACGATGACTAGCCTGAAAAAGAAATTTCAGAAATATTATTGAATTGCATATGAAAGAGGAACCAAGATTAAATAAAAGGGGGGGGGTGGGGGCTAGTTTAGAAATAAGTATCAAAGGCAGAAGTACAAACCTCCTCATTAGCTCCAGCAGCCATATCTATGAAGGGGTCCTTCGACCTGATATTGTTCTGTACGTCCACCAATTCTACGTTGTTTTCCTGTTCATCTTTCACTTTTGAAAGAGGGGAGAAAAACTGTAAAAAAGTGAAAATAATCAGTGAGATGAAATGTTTTTTCATAGGCAATACCTTATCATATTCCACCTTCATTTTATTTCGTTTACCTGATGCATTGAGATGAAAACTATGGAAATCCCCAACATAAAATTAATTGTTAGCCTATGACCAAACAGTGCAGCAGAAGCAAAGCCCGTAAAGATTGTGGCAACAGTTGAAGAATACTTCTTCAAAATTGTGTCTGGAAAAAAGAAAAGACAAACAATTTGTCAGCATAAGACAGAGAGGAGCATGTTCTAAATGGCAAAACATCTGCTACAGAACTACTACAGCAATGCCAAGATTATAAGACAACAAGTGTTCCACCAAACAACAGGGAGATGCCAACAACCGAACACAATGTAACTAATTAAGCAGCAAAACAAAGAACAAATTCCAGAAGTGCTTGCCTGCATATTTAAAGAAGAAGGAAGACAAGATTCCTTGAGCTGCATTATTGCATATTAGAAGCATCGTAGCTTTTGAATGTCCCTCAAGAATGTTAAAGCTGCTTGGGCCTGAAACATGAAATACAAATCCAAATTTAGAGATGCAAATCATTTTTTGTGATTGGGATGAAAACAGGCCTCATATGCAAACTATCTCAAAAATGATATCATTCTTTGCGATTGGGATGAAGATATTCAAATTCCATGACATCTTCTTCTTCTGCTTGAACGCCTTAATCCCATTAGTGGGGTCGGCTACATGGACCAACATGAGGACTTCTCAGGAGGTCACCCATCCTAGAACTACTCTCAATCATTGTGGCTCATGTCAAGCGATGTGACAAAGTTTTACACTGGCTGTCACTGGCCTACCGTAACCCTCCTCCTTTATCCAGGCTCATGTCAAATTCCATGACATAATATACTAATTTTCTCTAGATCGAATTTTTTAGTGACTCTTCATTCTATGTTTTTTGCAGCCTTGATATATACCCCCCATTATTTCCAACAAAGAGAGCACTTTGTTCTCATAAAGAGGCTAGACTACTTCTAAAAAAGACCTCAACCCACTGTCTGTTTCTAGTGCAGACCTAGCACTCTGTAGAAGTAACACTTAAAAATTCGTTTGGCTTAAAACAGATACTGTCACCATGGAATTGATACTAGTCTCAAAATCTATCTCACAGATTCAAGTGCCAGTTCGTGATGCAATTGTAGATGAGATCATATTTTTTTCATCCTCACTCCTGGAAGATACAAGTGAAATGAATTTCCCTCCCCCTCCCCCAAAACACCACAAGTCAAAGGTAGTTATTCAAAAAAATCAACAAGTTAAAGATAGTGGTTCACAAATTCCTAAAACTTATACAACAAATGCAGAAAGCCCAAATTGAAAGCTAAATGTTATTCTTTGCCGAAAGAAAAGGCAAAGAAGCTTATGAGCCTAATAATCATACCTTTCACCAAAGCAATTCCCACTATGGCCAAAAGGTTGAAAATTGCACCATATCCATATAAGAATAAGTTCTGCAACAACATCAAAATTGAGGTTAAAATAAGTATCAAAGTACTGTATTAGTAACATTGTTGAATGTCAAGGAATCAAATATGCAAAGGCAGAGCATTCAATATGTTCAATGTGCCCTTAATCAATGCTTCATCAAAACTCAAGGGGTTAAAATATTATCAAGATTAAAACCAGGGAGTGGGACAGGAACATTATTCTTTTGCCCTCTTAACATCCAGCAATGTTTTTTTAACATAAAAAGTGCAAATAGAAATAAAACAGTTAAGCTTTGAGCCTTGAATGCTTCATTTATAAATGTCTAAGATATACACTGAGAGCAAGGAATAGGAAAAGGAAAATCCACAAAGGGAAAAATAAATAGAATTACCTGAAGGTATATGCTCGTTTCATATTGGCTCTTTAAAGCATACTCATTAAATACAGAGGCCAAAGATGGAACTGTAACCTGCAGATTGAGTTTATACATAAGCATCCATAATATTTGTTTATACAAACCTAACAAGGAAAATGCAAGGTGAAAACGTTCAGAAATCCATCACTTACAAAAATCAATGTATAGATGTATGCTCCTGTTGCAACTGGAAGTCCCAATGCAGAATCCTCAGGTCCGGAAGGACCAGAACGCATTTGATTGACACTAATGCCTATGAGTAACAGAGCAAGAGCTTCCCACTACATACAACCAAAAAAAAAAAAAAAAACAAATAACAACAACAACATTGTAGATAAGTTTTCATCCATAGCATAAATGAAGTGAACTACTTTGTATTGTAATAATTCATAAGCTCAATATATACTGGATTTAAAATCCAGATTACTCACCTGAATAATAGAAAACTTACGTCTCATTACCATCCTTAGCAGAACAGCAATTACCAAAACCTGTTAAATGTGAAGACAAAGCTAAGATATGGCGACAATGTGAATGTATTAAAAGCAAACATAGTGACATGTAAAAGCAATTAAGACATTAACCCACCCCCTTCATCACAATTCCAGATTTCCAGGGGTGTAAACAATAGAAACTAAAAGAATAAGACAAAAGGAGGAACAAGAAAAGAACCATAGAAGAACGGAGGGGAAACAAAGAAAGGAAGGAAAAGCAACTCCAAAACCAAACATCCAAGTCAATTGAGTAAACAGTTACCTGTTGTGCTGAATTATCACTAAGCCAATTAAATCCTGTATAGGCGCAATTTTCAATACTAATATTTGTTTTATTGACTTCTTCCTTTCAATGTCAATGGAGAACTAGGTTTTGAAGAAGATACAGTTCTTTTGTAAACTAGTATACTACTATCCTCCCACCCAAAAATATGTGCAAGTTAGAGTTTAGTATCACTGCAAATTCCCTTTTTCCTAGGACCCCTTTCAAGGTTTCAAGTGTGTTTGTCTTGAAAAATCACATACAGCTTCTAGTCAAAAATATACATTTCCATCAAGAAAGGAAAAGTGAACCAAAAGATAAGGTCAAAACAAATAAACTTACCTTCAAATTGCTGAGCATCTTGACAGTTGCTGGATTGAAATATAACTGCATCAAGAAATATCTAGTGAGCATTTATATATGACACATTGACACTGTTAAAGGTTGAAAAACCCAAGAAACCAACTAAAAGACCAAGTGTTACAGCTACACACATCAGCATCAGATGACATAAAATAAAAACACATTTAAGATTTAACAATGGAGTATGCAACTAGATACCAAGAAAGAAAGGGAAATAGGAACAAGATGCAATGAATAGATGTGAATCAACAATAAAATACTATGCACCCTATTTTTCAGCAATAAAATCTTCATGATTTCATCAACATTTTGTATTTTACTTCCTTGCATCAATTGGAGAGTATCTCGAAATAATTAGAGTTTTGGCTAAAATGCATAGCAAGTGATAAATTATGAGAGAGGACATTTAAGTCAATACACTTCAGGCAACCTATCATTGTCAGATTTCAGTATTTTTTAGACTTACACATTAATATCTCCACTATTTTATCCTCTTATCTCTCTCCCTTTTTTCCTTATACTTCTTTTCAGGAGGGGTATCATGACTATCATCACAATACCCCCCCCCCCCAATCTCGAGTGAGACGCCATTCTACAGAGAATCAAACCTAGCCTTGTGCTTCAATTGTTCTAGCTAAATGACACCAATACACCATTCTCTTGACAAACAAAAGACCCTCCCCTTTCTCTCTACTAATCATCCACAGCAAATAATTTCAACAAACAAATTACCTTCTGCAGAGCTGAGACATATGTTAAGAATACAAAAACAATACAGAAAATACTTATGCTCGCGGGAGGTTAAACAAATTACACCCCTGTTTTGCAGCAATATGGCCGCAGACTAATCCAGTGCACCAAAAAGATGGTTCCATAAAAGAATGGCAGCTTACAATTGAAGGACAAGAAGTGGCTTATTGCATCATGGAAGAAGCAAGACACACCAGGTGACAGTAACCAACATCCAGATTGGATATCTGAGCCTGCAGCTTATGGGAACACTGAGTTTCCACAACATAGCTCCCCAGTCCCCGCAAAGCTTGAAGGCAATATATCAATCAATATTTAGTAGAGTAATCCCCTAAAGGCGCCCAAGTTTTCAATAATTTACTTTGAAATTGGCTACCATGCTGTTCAATTTGAAGTAATGTTCCATCTCTCATTAAAATAAACTAGTAAGTTAGAACTATAAGGGTCCAAATTTAAGTCATGCACAGGATAAAACATCAAGCAATTAGGACACAAGCTGGGATTGAAAATCCAGCATGGGCATGATTGCAATGAGCACACCAACAGTAGCTCACACTCACAGATTCCATAATACAACATTGGCACAATCTACAAATGACATACCTGCATAATAAACTTGAGATAGTTGTTAACTGCATATAAAAGTGCTGGAACAGCCAGAAGCACATTGTTGCGAGCAGCCTGCAAGAGGAAAGACATATTGAGAACACAGATACATGTTAGTTAGCAAGAAACAACTAGCAAACAAAGTAGATCAAGCAGCAGCATTCATTCGCAGAAAGGATGCCACTTAAGAATTTTTTAATAGTTATATCTGAGAGGCATCTTTGCAGCATTAAGCATGTTAATTGACTAAAACATCACTATATTTAATGACTTTTAAACTACATTGATATAAGGTGTAAAGATTGAGCTTTTGACAAGAAAAATGCAGTCAAGAAAGTGATGGGTGTGTTTACAATTATAAGAACAAAGTGATATATTTTCATATGATACTTCAACTTTAGATAGTTTCTATTTTGTAAGCATCTTATGTCAGGCAAATATGCCTCAAAGCATATGCCAGCAATGAGTATTACATGGGTTCATGCATTCACTCAGTAAGTTTCAAAACCTAGTCACTCTATACTCATAGACCAGAATCCAAGACTACTAAAACTTATTGTATCAGGATTAATAGCTTTCCTCATGAGAATGAAGCAACCTAGGTGAGGTACACTAAACAGAGAGTCCAGATTTTAACGAAATTTTTTCCAATATACACAGATATAACATTTCAAATAAACTTCCAGTCTTAACATAGATGCATATTTGATAAACCCACTGGTCATTCAGAACAAAGGCAAATGGTTCTGCGAAGAGCATAGGCTAATGTACACTATTTAGAAGTAGTTATGACAAGCATGTACAAAGTAACATAATCAGAAAAAATACCTGAACAAATGTGGACACAGATAGAAGAGGCTTTTCTCCCACTTTCTGATTTCTGGCCTGCAAACATCACCAGTAACCAGAGCAAACAGGTCAACAACATGACAGAAAAAAAATCCACGGAGTAAAGATGTGAGCGGAACAATTTAATTTTAAAGTAATATACACAACTTCTTAATTAGTTATGGCAAAGTATCCCTCATAGACATCCATAACTGACTTTTTTTCCTCTATAATTTTGAAGCAAAGTCCAGCATGAGAGAAAAAAAGCTACTAATTGTAGCAATGTAGCCCACAAATTAGATTATCCACACAACAAAAAAGCCTAGGCATCCTACAAGTCTTTGGTTTGTATTTAGTTAGACTACTTTTTTTTTTCAGCAAAAGAAACACTCAAAATGTTGACTACTGAGAAGACAAAACTATTATCCAACAGCCAAATAAACCTATTGTTTAATCTTATCTTATTTGTCAAGAAATAGCTAAAATGTAGGGTTTTTAGTCTAAATCCTAAATCTGCAAATCAATCCATCATGACTGTCCAAAGGTCATACTTGCCACCTTGTTTTCAGATATCTTTCATGTAATTCCCTATGTCCCACTAGGTCAACAAGAGGAACAACTATGGTCTACCTTGTCTTGAACATCATTAAATAGATCCAAAGGACCTTGACTACCTAAATAGTTTGATAGTGATTACTTAGCTGAAGGACCTTCTTTTTCTCCTTAACTTATCAATAACTACATCCTTAATCCATCTTATACCTAGTCTATGGTCATATCTCTTCAATGTACAATATCTACCCAACATAAGTAGCACAAGTCATCTTACAGAGCCTTGAATACAGCCATCACCTAATATATATTTTTTGGTGGGATTTCAAAGAGGTTAACACATAGAGTCACAAGTCTCATGCCCAGTGTTACTAATCCGTGGTACACTTTGATACACAAAACACAATTTACTACCTAATGATGTTACATTGGCCCAAAAGTGTTCCACCATACCAATATGCGTGTCCCCAATACTCTTTTTTTTTTTTTTTTTTTTTGGGGGGGAGGGGGGGGGGTGGGTGGGTTCCGGATCACTAGATAACACTACTTGTGCTCATAAAATGAAGACTAGTACAGTTGCTTCCGTATTTAGAGTGATATGCTATCAAACTCAAGGTGACATCTACAGTAGAAAGCACATTAAGGACAACCATCAAGTGAACAATCAAGACAATTTGGAATGTCAGCTTAAGCAAAATACTTTGCCCATGTAATAAAATGCATATATGAAGTAAAGGAGACCAAAATGTTTTGCATCTCTTTCACCCTGTGAATCAAAAAATGTAAAGAGTGGAAGTAAGGCAAAAGAGGCAGGGTGAAAAGAGCTGTGCAGAGCTTGACATGAAATTTCAACATTGTTAAAGTGACAGAATTCATAACTAAAAGATTATCAAGTTTACCTGAATCAAAAGCATAACCATTGCAAAGATAACCTTCATGACCTCTGTCAAGAAGTTGACGCTGACTGGACTAAAATTGAACTTCCCATCCACCTTGGACATGTAAACCAGAACAGGCTAGCAAGAAAAGAGAAATGACGCACATGTCAATTGTAAGCTTGAAGCTGCTAGTACATTCAAATAATTAAACAGTATAAACTGCTAGTTGGATGAGCAGCTTAAAATAAGCTAGTGCAATCAGTCTTCACATATAGCTCAAGCACCAGAGCAATAACAGACTCAGATCTAGCATCAAAGAACACGGATTGGCCGAGCTTGCTGACGATAATATAGTATAACTATGTCGTTTTTCATCGTGTTTCAATTGAAGTGTCTAATTCAACCACTCTATTTTTAATTAAAAGTTCGCGTAACACAGAATCACACAAATCATAATTAAAACGTAGTCTTTTACCTGCAAACCAACTAGAAAACAATCTCCAACAACCAAGAGAACGTTAAGAACACGTTGCTTCGATGAAACCTTACTCCTATGCCGGTCATAGGCCCTTGACACGGTCTTGGAGGTCGGCGACATTATTTTTGAGTGACACACACTACATTCTATCACTCCGTTCTTCATTGCTTCAAATCTTTCCAACGGAGCCTCAGCAGCTAAATCAATAATAGCAACAAAATCAAATAAACAATGTCAATCAATCTATCTGAATTCAATCCACAAACTTAAATCCAACAACAAATCACATGACTTATACACAATTAAATCATACAAAAATCACTATTTCATTGATTTACTTGAAGTTAAAAAGTTCAATCAGATCCCATCAAGAACTAAACTAAAACTCCTGGAAAAACCCCAATAACAACAATCGAATCCTACATTATTGCAAAATCCCAAATGCACCGACACCCAAAATCAATCAAATCCTCAAAATTAAAACTAAAATTATTAAAATCACAAACAAATTCCAGATCTTGCTAAACTAAAATCCAAAGCTTAATCCTTTCTTCCACAATTACACAAATTTAAACCTTAATCGGTATAAAATCAATCAAAAAACAATTACCTCAATTAAAAATTATCACCCAGGAGCTAAAACTCCGAAATCAAATCAGTCCACTAACCGGAAGTAAAAATTCCGGTCAGATCGCAACTTTATTGCCAGAAATTGAGAAAAATTCCGATCAGATAATTAAAAATTATAGGGTTTTTAACAATTGGGTAATGCAATTGAAATAGAATTGAATAAAATTGAAATTGAATAGAATTGAAAATGGTGGAAATCCGACCGACTAAAGAGGAGAGAGAGAGATGCGTAGAATATGTAGAGAGAGAAAACTCGTGGGATGTTGAATTTGGTTAAAAGCCCACTTCTTCTTCTTCTCTTTTCCTATTTTGCTTAGAATTTAATTTACATCATCGTATCTGTAACACTCATATTATATGACCAAATTTTAAATAAATGATTTTGTAAACATATTATTAATTTATTATAAGTGGATTCGGACTATAGGAAATTAATCAAATTATAGTTGTTGAGTTCAACGACGTTTCGGTTTAATGAATTAAAAATTCTAGAAAAGTTAAAGGCTAACGACGATTTAGATATTTTGGGTTGGATCTGAATCGTTAGCTTTTTTTTTTTTTTTTTTTTTGAGGTAATCTGAATCGTTAGATCATGTAGATTTAATATGAGTCGTTTATTATATAAAGTTTTGTTTAATGTTTTTGTATGTTTATATAGAAGAAAGGGGAAATTTATAGTAATTTATAGCCTTCAGATTGTATGAAAACAGTATTGTATTTATTAAGAACACTGTTATAACTTTAAAAACGAAAAAAACAAACAAAAAAATGTTGTGATTGATGTTAATATTAATTTCAGAGTTAGAAAAGCAATTACGTTAAACTTTTATGCTTAAAAAAAATTGGCAATTGGCACCAAAGATTAGTTGTAATCCGAACGTAACCACAAATTAAACGTGATCCAAATTTAACAGCACAACATTAGAATGGTTTGATAATTAAAATTCATTTTGTTAGAGGTGTGTCTCATCCCTTAGTATTTTAATTGAGCTACTATTGATTTTGGTATCGTCTTCTCTTTGTATTTAGGCGTTTTTCTTTTTAGAAAGAGAACTTTGACCAGACCTTAACCTTCACGGTTTTTTAGTTTGACATATGTGGGTTAGACATTTCCTTACACCACCTTCCTTTTCACAGTCTCTCTCTTAGTTTTTCCACATTTATCTTGCACCCATCTACCTTTTTACATTCCTTTTCTTACTTTATCCATCTTTTTTCTTACACCTACTAAATACAGCAACATTTTCACCAAATTACATTAATTTATGTGCAAATAATAACTATAAAGAACTTTCGAGAACGAAGGTAATTTTTTTTTTTTAACAAAGAATGAAGGTATTAGATAGCAATTATTGAATTTAAGATATTAATATGGAAATTTTTTAAAAAAACCACCCCCAAATACACCACTTTTCTAAAAAAATCACCCATTTTTTACGAAATTAAAAATAACCATCTACAAAACCAAAAACCAGTAGGAATCAACACCCCTCCTCTATTCCGACCTGTTTTCTGACTAAAGGGTGCACGTGCCACCACCCTATTGGCCAAAATTAACAAAATTTTAAAAAAAAAATAAAAAAAAAAATCCCCAACCAGCCCACGGCAGCCACCCCCTTCCCCTTCTTCTTCAATCCTGCTGCCACCACCGCCTCCACACCTTCCTGACCCCTCCGACCACCTAACCCAGCCACACGCAGTCTTGCACTGCCAGACGACCACCCCACAACCTCCCTCTCTTCTCTGCCTTTCTTTCTCCCTCCGCGCCGCCCAAACCACCGCTAGCGCCACCTAGGCTCCGTTTGGTAGGGCATAAAACATTTTCACTGAAAAGTGTTTTCCCATTTTACATTGTTTGGTTTGGTGTAAAACATTAAAATGTAAAACTTGGGGTGGAAAATCATTTTCCACCTTATTGAAAACATTTCCCCCCCAATTTAGAAGGAAAACATTTTCCATCACAAGTGGAAGGAAAACATTTTCCATCACAAGTGGAGGGAAAACATTTTCCCTCACAATTGAATTTTCAGTTCAACCAAACAATGGAAAATGCTTAAAATGGAAAATCATTTTCCATTCAACCAAACAACGGAAAACTTTTTTGAAAATGAGTTTTCCATTGTAAAATGATTTTCATGGAAAACCATTGTACATTAAAAATGTTTTACACTCTACCAAACGGACCCCTAAATTCCTTCATTGTCTTGAATTTTGCCCTTGACGTTGTCAATGGTGCTGGAGCTAGGGTTCAACCGTCATCTAGCTGTTTTCCGCCACACCCAAAACTCGGCCCAAACGATGTTGCTCCACCGACTAACCACTTTCTCTCTCCTACTACTTCCTCCGCCACCATCATGCCGAATAAATAAGGGTTTTGTTTTTGTGTAATTTGGTGTTTGATTTGATTTGGGTAATTGATTTTGGTTGATTTTGGTGTAATTCATTTTGGTTGATTTTGGGTTAAATGGGGGAAATGGGGAAGAAGGTTGCTGATGCTTCTAGGGGCATGGGTGGGGGCTGGGTGGGGTTCGCCGGCAGGTGCTAGTTTGGGTGGGAAGGCAGGAGAAGTGGGAAAGGGTGGCTGCTGGGGCTAGGGTTAAGGGGGATTTTAAAAAATTGATTTTTTTTTTTTAATTTTGGGCAATAAGATGGTGACACGTGGATCCTTTAATCGAAAAACAGGTTGGAATAGAGGAGGGGTGGTGATACCTACTGGTTTTGGGTTTTGCAGGTGGTTTTTTTTAATTTCGTAAAAAATGGGTGGTTTTTTAAAAAAGTGGTGTATTTGGGGGTGGTTTTTTAAAAATTTCCTATTAATAATTAAAGCTTTAAAATTTTGATATCAGCTTTTCAATTCATATGTCATATTTTAAGTATTTTAATCGTTTCTCAATATTCGTTATTATTAATGATTATGATGATATCATTAATGATATCATTTTTTCATTAATTTAAATTTCTATATCAGTTATAAATCATTGATATTATCGATTAATATATAGATTTCGTTTTTTTTTCTTTCTAAATTTAAGTCATTAGGTACTCCCTTTGTCTCTTTTTGTTGTTCATATTTTAAGTTCTCATGGTCAAACTTTTAAAATCTTGACAAAAAATTATCATTAAGATATACAATTATACATACTCCCTTGAAAGTTCAACTCACTTTGCATTTGTCCGGTCTCCAATGAACACCGTTGACCATGAACATCTTCGGTTATTTATAAATGAAAATTATAAAAAGTTGATATTTACAAAATTTATAATAAGGGGAATCTAATAAAATCTCACATGCTAATTTATTCTATTGTATAAATCATAGATAGTGGTCAAAGTTATTTTATTTTGACCACATGAATAATAGGTGATTCGAACTTTCAAAAAGGAGGTAGTATATATAGTTATGTGAAATATTACTATATTTGTTTCAATGTATAGTTTTATAATATCAAATTTAGTATAATTTCTGTTGATACTTGATTATAAATCTACTATTTGAAGTAGCTTGATAGTTTTTCTATATTATTTGTCATTAACTATATTTGAATTTTTTGTTATTGGCCCGGGCGATGCCCCAAATCACTATAAATTTGTAAGTTTTATAAAAAAAAAATACAGTAAATTTTAAAGGTCAATATTCAACAATATTCATAAGTGAATAAAAATATAATAATAAATTTAAGAATAATGGGTGCTAGTTTTTATTCATTTTACTTTACATAATAAAATAATAACTTTTTGTCAAAAATAAATAAATTATAACTTATGTAAATATTACAGAATACTTTGTGTAATTGCTTGAATGGTATTTAATCTAGAAAATTAGCATTCAAGGAATCAACAACCATTTGTGTGTGATTAATGTCTCAATGTGCAATGATTAAGGAGTTGTATTATAAGGTGCCACATAGTGCTCATGTGGCGCCAAGTCATCATATGGAAGGAACGGTGACATGTAAATGGCGGTAGCATGTTGTCCCTTTGAGTTTTAATAATATGGGAAATTCTACATGGTGTCCTCTAGGATTCAAAAATTCTACGTGGAAGACAAACTTTTTTCCAATTCTACCAAATGGCACCCTGGTTTTGCAAAATTAAGCATAGTGCCTTTTTTTTTGTTTTATGGCTAACCTTTTTTTTTATGAGGTTATGACTAACTTTTATACTAGTAATTAAAATAGCTAAACCTTAAGTTTTTTTAATTAAAAAAAATAATTAAAATATTTTTAAAACAATAAATTTTTTTTAAAAAAACCAACACCACCCTTTTTCTATTCCCGGCCACCACACTCACCGCCGCCTCCTTCCCCAGCCACTATCGACCTCTCTCCGTCCACCCAGGCCCCGACGAGTTCGCCGGCGAACAGATCCCGCACCGGTGACCCACCCAGCACCCCAACCTCCTTTTTCCTCTTACCCCGACCTTCCCCCAACCCTCCTCTCCCCTCGCCGACAGAGCCCAACCAATCGCCTAAACCCTAAAGAGGTGCGGGGGTTTAAGGGATGGGTTGGGGGTCTCCAGCGAAAGAAGAGGAGGGTTGGGGTACCGGTGGGGTCGCCGGTGGGAAAGGAGAAGAGGTGACTGGCCGGAGAGGGGGTAGGAGGGCTTCACGGAGGTCAGGGTAAGAGGATAAGGTAAGGTGGGGGGCTGACTGGGTCGTCGCTGCAAGGGATAGGCTGGGATGGGCGGCGACGGTGGTGGATCTTGTGGTTGGGAAGAGGATATTGGTGGTGGTGGTGGTTTTTCTTTTTTCTTTTTTAATTATAAAATTTAGCCATAACATCAAAAAAGGGCACTATGCTGAATTTTGTAAAACTAGGGTACCACTTGACAAAATTGGAAAAAAGTTTATTTTCCACGTAGAATTTTTGAATCTTGAAGGCCACCATGTAGAATTTTCCTAATAATATTATAGATACTTACCAATTTTCTTTGTAGTATCATCATCTTCTTCTTCAGTAACTTCAATCAATAATTGAGTTTTTGCTGTTGTTCGTTCTTTAATTAAATCTGAAACTAAATTTTACAAAGGAAATGTAATTTCATTCAAATTTCAACTTTGAATTTCGTATCAAAATAATGTAAATAATGATTATAGTTTGTACCTTTTTCTGTAGTAATGGCACTTAAAATTGATTTTATTAAGTGAATTTGAGCTTTCCTTTATCTTCATAGAACCTTGATTTGTCATTTTTGATGAGCTTGAGATTGTCTCTAATTTTGAATTTTAACTTATGAAAAATGGCTGAGTCAGTGCATTATGTATACAAAAAAAAATGCAAATTAAAAGATTTTTTTTATCCTAAGACAATATTTTTTATTATGGAATGTGCAAGATATTATTCAAAAATCATTATTCTTTACTTATTTGTCTGGTACTCTGGTCATATCAAATAATTGATAAGTTAATAATTATGTTAAGGTAAATATGGTATTTATGGCTTAATTATCATATTCCAAGTATGAAGATTTGTATTTCATGTTTAAATGCTCTATAAACTTCTTACTATATTTATTTTATCTCAATATCTATCTATAACTATTTCTTTTTTTGAAAGAATATCTATCTAACACTATTACTAAAGCAAAAACCACTATTAATATTTTTCCATCCTAAAAAGATAATTTTACAAAGGTTTTTAGTTGTTACTTTTTCTTTAATTAAAAAAAAAAATTCACCTCATTGGTTTCACAATCATCTGTTACTTTTTTTTTCTTCGAATAAACACCAATTTTTAGTCTAAAACTAAAAAAAGTTAAATTAATTTGGTCTATCGTTGTTTTTTTGTGTATGTCAAAGTCAATTAATGATTGAGATTTTTTTTAATATTTGTAATGCCGAAATTTTAATAATTATATTTAAAAAAGAATTCTTTATTATTTGTAAATGATAACTTGTTATTTTGTATGATTTTAGAGTGATTTTGAGACTTATACTTGTGAGAAATCAATGCCTTAGTTCACTAATTACTCTATTTTTATGCATTTTTTGTGTATCATATGCTTCACGGGTTTGCTAGTGTTTTGGTGCATATTTAGGTATGAATATGGCACTTTGAAGCTTTTGGACAAAGAAGAAAAGAAGTTTGAGACAAGAAGAGGAAATAAGGGAGCTATGGAAGAATGAAAGAAGCAAGCTAGGAAAAGTGTCCAAGAGTGAAATAAGAGCATTTGGAAGGGTTTTGGAAGGATTTTTTTTCCTTAAGGTCAACTTCAAATGACCATAACTTTTTTTCTACTCAAGTTTTTGAAGTGATTCAGATTGGAGATTAAAGTTCATCTTAAGAGCTTTCCAACGACTACTTACATGCCTTATTCCAATGAGTAATGAAGAAGTTATGACCTTCCGAAACGAAGCTATTTCGTTAGAAAAAGCTGCACGTCCGTGCCAATTGATGCACGTCCGTGCAAGGTCAGGCAGTAGCTACTGTTCTCATTTTAACAGGTCTGCACGTCCGTGCCGACCTGTAGACTGGCCGATTCTTGGATTTGTTGGAAGATTTAGAGTGTTGATGGTTGCGCGCTCGCAAACCATGAGTAGCGCCCGCGCTGGGTAAGCGCGGCCGCGCCGAGGTCGCACCTAAACCGCGGACCTCACTGGAATCTGAACGTTTGAAAGGAGAAAGTTGGCGCGCCCGCGTGTCATTTGGCGCGCCCACGCGTCCAAGTGGCGCGCCCGCGCTTGGGTCGCGCCTAAACCGAGCCCCCTTCTGACTCCTTTGTTGAATTTCGGAAGTACAGGAGAGGCGTGCCCGCTCCTGATTAGGAGCACCCGCGCCAGTCCTGATTTCGCGAAATTCTGACGGTTATTAAGTCTTTAATAAAAGACTTAATGAAGAGATTTTTGAGATATACAGAATAATTCTTCTTCTCTCCCAAAGTATTCTTCACAATTCCTCACAAACTTCTTGCAAACTTTTGTGAGAAATCTCTTCCAATTAATCCTTCTTAGTGTTTTGATCATCTTTCATCGATTCTTAGTGCAAAGAACGTTGGGCTGACTTTTGTATCTCAAAGAGTATTTCCGTATCAAACCCAAGCACCATTGTGGGGGAAATTAAACTCTTTAGGAATGTATTCATACGCCTAAGTCAGTGTATCAAGGATTGAGACTCAAGTGGTCACCGATTTCTCATGTTCATGTAGATTGTTAAAGCTTGGAGTAGAGGCAAGTACATTATCTTTCACAACTAGTGTTTCGGGGTTTTCTGATGTCCTGCGGGAGAGTTACAATTCCGAGACTGGAACCGGACGCCTGTACCTGCAAAATAACGGAGACTCCTGAGAGCTCCGCCTCCAACGGTCAAGTTAGTACCTGATTAAGGAGTAATTAATACGGAAATTAAAGTAATAAGATCTCTCTAGGTGAGAGTGTTTAATGTTGGTAATCTGCTTTGTTAGCGAGATTAGCCGGTTATTAGTGTTCCGTAATGTTTCTGTTCTTCTCTGTTCTTCAGGTGAGATTAATTGCTTCCTTGCTTGATTACTTGATTACCTGATCCCTTTTAATGAGGATTAATTAAGTATTTATAGTCTTGAGAAGCGTGCCACTCTCTAGGTTTAGGGTAAACCTAGGGCTGACCGGGCCTCTAGACAGGATTGGGCCTTGTTGGCCGGTTTTCCCATTTGGCATGGGTGGACACGTGGCGTGTCTCAATTGGTCCGTAGAGGACGTATCTGTGATTGACACGTGGCAGGCTCCTATTGGCCTACGTGAAGGACACGTGGCGGAACCTGGTTGGTCCACTTGTCAAACGGTGATTGGTGGATAAAAATCCCCTAATCATTTGCCCCTCACAGGTGGCGCGTGACTGGTCACGTGTCGCCTGTGACAGGTGTCGCACGATGACAGGCGACGGCCTGCTACAGGTGTCACCTTGCAAATGGCCGAGAGATTTCCCGCCCAAATTTTGAATTTGGAAGCGACCCTTCGCCTTCTCACTTTGCCTATATAAGGAAGTGCTGACTTCGGTCATTTTCACAATTGAGAACTTTGCGAGAACATTCGGACCCCTGAACTTGCTCTGACATTTCGGACCTTTTCTGCCTACCGCCTGTTCTGACAAGCCGACTGCACCGGATTTCCAGAACTTCATCAACCGTCACTCGTTCAGGTAAATCAGTTCTCTTACTCTTAATTTTCTTTTTATTTTTTGAAATGGCACCACGGAAGCACACGACACGACCTAAGTTAGTGATCAGCCGGTCACCGGGGACGGCTGAATCTAGGACTAGGAGTGCCGCCTGCCCTTTTCTGGACCCATCTTTGCCCTTTATACAAAGTCCGACTGTATCTGTGTCTATGCAGAACGTGATGGCCAGAACAAAAAAGACTGCTATGATTTCAAACTCGGACGGCTCCTCCCAAAGGGTGCTCATTAGTGAAACATCTGACCAGGCGCCAGATGTAGAAGTGAAACGAGGCGGCTGCCAAGCCGACAGTTCTGAGAGAGGGGTCAAGGTGGTCCCTTCCCATTTGACCGTTGATATGTCTAATTTTCCTCCTGCTCCTTCTAAGGGAGAGGAGGCGGGCCCCTCTGGGAGAGGGGAGGAGTCGTCCTCTTCGGACTCGTCAGAGGACGAGTCCGAGTCCAGCTCTTCTGGCCACAGTTCTCCAGGCTCAGAAGAAAGAAACAGCCGCCTACAAGAGGCGAGGCTTTCTCATGCAGTTGAGAAGGGGGGCAATTGGGCGGAGCCGTCCGCCTCTTTCAGAGAGGAAAACACGCCTTACTACTGCACGGTACCCCGGGGCCGGATCGCAACCATGCAAGACAAAGTGGAGAGCTTTATAGCTAACCACAGAATGGGCCCGGAATTTTTACTGTTCGTGCCGGATCCAGAAGACACTGTCGTCTGGCCGGCTGGTACCAGCTATGATGACGGCTGCTTTGGCTGCTATGTGGCGGCCATCAAAGCTGGACTGCGCTTCCCATTACATCCGGCTGTTCAACGGATTTTAGATGGGTATGATTTGGGGTTATGGCAGTTAGCCCCCAACTCTTGGGTAAACGTACTCGGCTATGTGGCCGGGTGCGAAATGTACGGGGTGGAGCCAAGCTTTGAGGCTTTCGCCCACATGAACTATCTCAGCCGGACCCCTAAGTCAGGAGGTACCGGCTGGTATCAATTAACAAGCCATAGGGGTTACCTCATGACGAGAGGTAAGGCGAACAAATGGAAGGATTGGCCGAACACCTTCCTTATCATCGAGGGTTCAGACACGGAGCTGAACCAACGCTTTAACAAGTGGAATAGGGATCCGCCTCTTCTCGCAGGCGGCCGCAGCATGCCGCCTGTTCCCCCAAAGGCTAAAAAAGAGATCCTAGACAAAGGACTCTTCAAAGTAGAGACTAGGGTGAACTCTACTTCAGGGGTACGAGAGCAAGTACCCCTAAACTGCGTCCCGAGCTTCAAGTGGCTCTATGACGAGTACTTTTTGGCCGCCTGTGGCCTCAGCAGTCGGTGCTCTAGAGGTAGCCGGCCTGTCAAATACTCTGTTTTTTCACGCTTTGTTTACTTGGGATCTTTACTAACTTTGCTGTTTATTTTTTGCAGCTGACGCCATGAGTAAAATAACAGCATCCAAGACTGCGGCGGCCATGTTGCGGGCCTCTCTCATGCAACAGTCTTGTACCGACTCCCGCAACAAGGGGGCACCCTTGGTAGGCTTCGAAACTCTTCCTCTTTTAGGAGTTGTCTTATGCATATACTAACTCTTTTTATTTTCAGTCGGGCACTCCAAGAGCTTCTTCCTCGCAACAGCCGGACTCCAAGGCCCGGAGGACGACTGTTGCAAGCTCTCCTGGGTCTTCCAGGAAAACAGTGGCGGCTGAGAAGCAGCCGGCCACTTCTTCTAAAACCCCAGCGGGGCCGCCTAGAAGTATGGACAATTACTTGTAAAAACTTTTACACTTGCTTCCTTCTTGACTAGGTCTAACTTGCTTTTTTACGCTTGATGCAGCCGGCCCTCAGGGGCTTGACTTGGTTGAGGTTGCCAAGTCCATGATCAAAGTAGTTCCTCCATCTGAAAGGGAGGCGGTCAGGGGTGCCGGCACCCTTGACCTTGATGGGATTGCAGGGGTCCTTGCTGAGGTATACTTTTTGAGTATTTGAATTCCAGGACGCCTGTTATCTTTTTTGATTGGAAACTGACGCCTTTTTTTTTTTTTTTTACTTAGGCCCTGCTCCGAGTTAACAGCCTTCGCAAGCCGCTTGATCGGAAAAACAAAGAGGTAAAGGCTGCAAAAGCTATGGCCGCCTCTAACTGTGATAAGGCAATGTTTCAAATTGCCCAAAATGAAGTACTGACCATTGATATTCTTTATTATCAGGCGCAGGCTACCGCCGCTGTTCGGGCTCAGTTAGAGGCGGCCCAGAAGAAGAATGACGAGCTGGGCGCGACCATCACAAATCTTAAGGCCGAGCTGAAACCTCTTCGCCAAAAAATGCACTCTTACGAAGCCATGGAGAAATCCTTGGCCAACGTAAAAGAACGCCTGGTGAGCCAAGAGAAGAGTCTTACCCAAGAGCTCTCGGAAAAGGCCGAGCAAGAGAAGAAAGAGCTCGTCCGGGAGATGATGGAAGACTCCGCTCAAATCCAGCGCATGACCTGGGGCCGCCTGTTCCCCAATGCCGACTTTGCCTCTTGGGAAAGAACGTACCGCCAGTGTTCGGAAACATATAATCAAGAGATCCTGGCGGCTGCTGAAGAAGAGGCGTTGGGAGATGCGTTGGAGGAGGAGGAAGAGCCGGTTGTGGCGCTTGTGCCACTTGGGGGTAAGGCGTCAAAAGAGGATGCAGCTGAAGCCGAGTCCAGCAAGAAGAGTGCTGACCAGGCGGCAGCTGCTAATACTGAACTGCCCCCTTCTTAAGCTTAATGTATTTTTTCCACGGCCTGCGTGCCGTTTTCTTTGTATTTACCCGGCCAGGGGGCCGGGGCTTTGAATATTTTGCTGGTCTTTAATGACCGGCTTATTTTTAATCAAATTTTTGTTTTGCTTCAAATTTGTCTAAGTATTCCATATCTAATATCCCCTTGTTCACTAGACCGACTGTTGTATATGGCCGAACGTTGCAGACAGGTACAAATAGTAAGTACGCCGCCTATGCCCCTGGACGACTGGTTGTCTGTTTCCAGGATAGACGATCAGTCGGCCATTTATTCAATCGGTATTCGAACTATTTTGTTTGGATCCTTTTTAGGCAGACGTGCCTGTCTTTTTGTAATTTTAACCAAGTAGGAAAGTGGTCTGATCAAGTAAATAGTATTACCTAGTAGCCAAGGAATAATGTAAGTAGGATAACAAGCGGCGGGTACCGGTTGTTTCCCTTTATTGCCAATGTTGGCTTTTAACTCGTAATTTGTTAATCTAGCAAGAGTATGGTTGAGAGTCCCTGTTTGTTAAAAACAGGCGGACGACTCATACCTTTTAGGTTCCATACCAAATTTGAGGGAGTGACTATGAGTTAACGTTGGAGTTACTCAGTCGCCGTCACTTTTGTTTGAGAAGTAGAGGTACCAGGCGGCGTAGGCCGGCTAGACCCCTTGATTTGCCAATGTTTGTTGGCTATTAACTCAATAGGTACCCCCTGCATTTATCCCAAGTAATACAGGCGGTCATCTGACTCAGATGTCAACTGCTACCACTGGTTTGGTTAGTGATAGAGTTATCCTTGTCTCAAAAACGGCTACGTGGTTGCCCTTGGGGACAGTCGTATGGGTGCCGTGTAATTAGTTTATAGAACAATGTTCCACCCAAAAGGGAGCTGCTCTCTGCGACGAATTTCATCCGGAGGGATGCCGTCGGACGCCTGCTATGATGTTGGGACATGTCGTATTAGTTTTGTAGATTTGATCAGTTGGCTTGGCGCCTGGTCTGATCATTCGGCCGGTGGCCTTGGTAAGTTCTTGGTGAACGTAGGTGCTAAGTAAAAGAAGGGTAGCCGCCTGTTAGGCACAGGGTCGGCCAGGCCCTAATCTTTTTAGCTAAGTATTGTGAGTAAAATACTCAATGGAGAGTAGCCGACTGTAAAGGTACAGACGGCATGCCCCTCTGAAGATAGAGTGAAAAACTCAATGGAGAGTGGCCGACTGTAAAGGTACAGACGGCATGCCCCTCGTAATACAAAATTGAATAGTAAGTGCAAACTTTATTAAGTAGCTCTTTACTTTACATCATTCAGAAGAAATATTTTTTAAGATTATCTACATTCCAAGTTCGAGGCAACGGTTGTCCGTCTGGTGTTTCCAGACGGTAGGTACCGTCCCTGACTTCCACATAGATTCGGTAGGGTCCTTCCCAGTTGGGAGTTAGTTTGCCAGACTCATTAGCCCTACCAACTGCTTCCATTTTTCTAAGTACAAAGTCCCCTACTTTGAGTGGACGCCTATGTACTTTTTTGTTGTATGATCTAGTCATTCTCAGGCGATAGATCTCATGGCGCAAAACAGCATTGCCCCTCTTTTCAGGAAGTGAGTCCAATGCCAGGCGCATGGCTTCCCAGTTTGCCTCTTCGTCATATAGCATTACTCGAAGAGTCGGCTCGTAGTGTTCTATTGGAAGAACAGCTTCCGCACCATAAGTTAGGAGGAATGGAGTTTCTCCAGTCGCCCCTTTTTCAGTCGTCCTAATGGCCCAGAGAACATGTGGTAGTTCATCCGCCCATAGGCCGCCTGCTCGTTCAATCTTTTTCTTGAGACCGTCTGATATGATTTTATTAAAGGCTTCTACCTGGCCGTTTGCTTGTGGACGGCCGACAGATGCAAAGTAGTGTGCAATTCCTTGGTCTCCCAACCAGCTTTTGAGAACAGGCGTCTCAAATTGGGGACCATTATCAAAAACCATAGACATGGGAACCCCGAACCGAGTGATGACGTTTTTCCAAATGAATGAAATTACATCTTTCGTCTTGATTCCCTTTACAGCCTCCGCCTCTACCCATTTAGTGAAGTAGTCAACGGCAACAAGTATGTACCTTCTGCCGCCTGTAGCAGGCGTATATGGACCCAGAATGTCCATGCCCCACTTAGCAAACGGTAGTGGGCTGTGAATGGTAGTGAGGTCAGTAGCCGAACGGTGAATTAATTTGCCAAACCTTTGGCACTTGTCACATTTTTTCACCATCTCCATTGCATCTGCTTCCAAAGTAGGCCAAAAGTAGCCCTGCCGCCTTGCCCTTTGAGCAAGCATCCTACCACCTATATGAGAAGCACAGTAACCAGAGTGAAGATCATCTAGTATCTCTCGTCCCTTTTCAGGAGTAACACACTTTAAGAAAGGTTGAAGGTACCCCCTCTTGTGAAGTTCTCCCTTAATCATTTCAAAACAGGTGGCTCGTTTTTTCAGTGCTGCCGCCTGTTGAGGATCATCCGGCAGTGTACCGTTTGTCAGATATGCCCTGATTGAATCCATCCAGGTTGAGCTTCTGTCTAGGATTCCAATAGGGTTTTCCTCGATGCTTCTCTTCTCCATTACTTCCCAAAAAACAGTTCGAGGAGTATCGGAGGAGGCGGATGATGCTAATTTTGACAGTGCATCCGCCTGGTTGTTTTCTGATCTCGGCACTTGGATCAGATGGAAATCCTCAAGGGAGCCGACTGCTTGTCGGACCGCCTGTAAATACTTGATCATGGCCGGATGGGTTGCTTGGTATTTGCCATTGTACTGACTCACTATCAATTGTGAATCAGAACAGGCGTCTATTTTTCTTGCCCCTGCCGCCTTGCACATGCGGATCCCGGCTAGTAAAGCTTCATATTCTGCCTCATTGTTTGAAGCCTGAAAACTGAAGCGTAGAGCATACTCGAACCTGTCGCCCTCTGGAGATTGACATACGACGCCTGCTCCACAACCATTTGAAGTAGAGCTTCCGTCCACATATACCTTCCATACTTGGTCTGGAACTTGAGAGTCAGGAGGACGAGTCATCTCTACAATAAAGTCAGCAAAGGCTTGCCCCTTCACTGCTTTTCTAGGCTCGAAAGTAACTTCGAGGCTCTGTATTTCTATGGCCCATTTGATCATTCGTCCTGACGACTCCATGATGGTAAGGGGCCGCTTGATTGGTTGGTCTGTATACACGACGACTGCATGTGCCAAAGAGTAGGGCTTCAATTTTTTAACAGCCATGAAGAGTGCAAGACCAAATTTCTCCACTAGGGGATACCTCAACTCGGCATTTTTCAGTACGTGACTGACAAAGTAGACCGGGTGCTGACAGCCGTCCCTTTCAGCAAGGAGAACAGCGCTTAACGCATGATCAGAGACGGCCAGGTACATGTAGAGATCCTCTTTGGGCAAAGGGCTGACCAGCCTCGGCAAGGAATGCAAGTGAACTTTTAATTTCTGGAAGGCGGCCTCAGCATCCGGCCCCCATTCAAACCTTGCCTTTTTCTTAATTGCCTGGAAAAAGTATAGGCATTTGTCGCCTGATCGGCTTAGAAATCTTCCCAAGGCCGCCAGACAACCTGTTAACTTCTGAACCTCTCGGATGGTACGAGGCGACTGCATGTCGATGACCGCCTGCACCTTCTCAGGGTTCGCTTCTATTCCTCTCTGATTGATAAGGAATCCGAGAAATTTCCCAGACTCAACTCCAAATACACATTTCTTGGGATTGAGCATGACATGGTGCCGCCTGAGTGTGGCGAAAGTTTCTCGGAGGTCCGTCAGATGATCTTTCTGAAGTTTAGTCTTGATAATCATATCATCAATATATGCCTCGACGTTTCTCCCAATCTGATCAAAGAACACAGTGTTTATCATTCGTTGGAAGGTAGCCGGGGCATTCTTGAGACCAAACGGCATGACCGTGTAACAGTATAACCCCTGATCAGTGACGAAGGTCGTCTTCTCCTGATCTTTCTTCCATAAGGGAATTTGATGGAAAGCAGAATAGGCGTCCATGAAACTCATCAAGGCATGACCGGCTGTTGAGTCGACCAGGTTATCAATTTTAGGCAGAGGGTAACTGTCTTTGGGGCACGCCTTGTTTAAGTCTGTGTAGTCTACACACATTCGCCAGGTGCCATTCGGCTTTTTAACAAGCACCACATTTGCAACCCAGTCTGGGAAGTAACATTGCCGAATGAACCCTGCATCAAGTAATTTTTTAACTTCGGCGGCTGCCGCCTGACTTCTTTCTTCGCCATGGTTCCTCTTCTTTTGCCGTACCGGCTTCTTTTTCGGATCCACAGCGAGTTTATGTACCGCCAGATCAGGACTAATGCCTGGCATTTCATGGACTTCAAATGCAAAGATGTCCTTGTATTCTTTCAATAGGTTGTGAAAGTCGTCACCAAGGTTTCTCAGAGCAGTCGTCCCAACTTTGACTGTTCGGTCAGGACGTGAGTCGTCTAAGATCAGGTCCGCATGCTCACCAGCCGGCTGAGGGCGGAACTCATCCGGCCGCTCCTCTGCCAATGATTGCTATTTTCTTGCTTTTCTTGCGGACTCTGTCTGGGACGCCTTTCTCTTTTTGCCGCCTGCTTCTTGAACAGGCGCACTCTCCTTGACATTGTCAAGGTCTGTTTTTTCTCCACTTGACCCAGTGGCCGTAACAGTGGGCTTGACATCCGAGAGATAGCACTCTCGGGCCATCCTCTGATCTCCCCTTAGGGAGCCGACTGTTCCATTATCCCTCTCAAACTTGAGCAACATAAGAGACGGGATTATAACAGCCTTGGATTTATTCAGGGTTGGTCGACCCAGAATCATGTTGTAGGCCGAGAGTTCCTCTACTACTAGGAATCGGACTACCATGTGTCGTCCTTCCCCTTTTTCGCCAAGGCGAATGGGCAAATCTACTCGTCCCAGTGGGTGGACGACTCCTCCTCCAAACCCTATTAAAGGGTGGGAGGCCGGATGTATGCAGTCCGTCTGATATTTCAGTTTCGACAGACATTTGCTGCTGATGAGATCTGAGGAGCTCCCGGTATCTATGAGGATTCGGCCAACTCTCTGGTTGGCCACTTTACATTCAATAACGAGAGGGTCGTCATGCGGCCCCCTTACCCCTCCTAGATCCTCTTCAGTGATGACAATCTCAGGAAATGTATATTTGGACGGCCGTTCTTGGTGAACGGAATTTACATCTAACCGCCTTATATTATCTTTGTTGCCCCTAATAGTGGGGCCGCCTCCTGAGAAGCCGCCTGCAATGGTGTAGACGACTGCATCATCTGTATCGGAGCTGTCGGCCTGTTGATTCTTTTTGGCCGACTGCTTTTTTGAGGAAGTGTTCCCCGTAGATTTCTTGACATAAGTGTCAAGATCACCTTGCTCAGCCAGGCGGTCTAGGTACCGCATGAGACTGATGCAATCATTGGTGTGATGACCAACGTCATCATGATAAGCACAGATTTTATTTTGGTTCCGGTTGTTTGCAGAACCCTTCATGGGGACCGGCTTCTCAATTGAGATCCGTCCCTTTATTTCTTTTAGGATAAACTGGTTATCCTTGTTAAACACATACTTTGGGGAGTATGGTTTGAATTCTTTTTTCTTTTTCTGGGCCGGCTGTTTAGAGGAATCAGCCGCCCAGACCTCTTTTCTTTTCTCATCTTTGTTAGACGACTGTTTCTGTCGTCCTTCTCTTTTGTCGAACCTTTTCCCGTCCGACTGTTTTATCGTACACAGATCAGTCGCCTGTATATAGGCTTCTGCTTCAATCAAGGCCTCTTGAAGAGTCGCCACCCTTTTTCGAACCAAATCAAATTTGAAGGTAGACCCATCTTTGAGACCTCTAAAAAAGTCGGTATAAGCTACCTCATCCGGTAACCCTTGAATCTGTATTCTCATCAGGTTGAACCGCCTGATGTAAGAGCGAAGCCCCTCCTTCTCGCCCTGCTGAATTGTTCCCAAATCAAGGGTAGTTTTCTTCGCAGGGATGTTCATGGCGAAGTTGGAGGCAAATAAATAAGCAAGCATCCTGAAGCTGTTTACACAACCAGTCGGCAGGTTGCCGAACCATTGCTGTGCGATTCCCTTGAGAGTCGCTGGGAAACACTTGCACCAAGTGGGATCATCTAACCCTTGAAGATACATCAGGTTGGTGAATGCCATCAGATGGTCTTCTGGGTTAGTAGTGCCGTCATAGGCGCCTACTAGTACATTTTTTACTTTGGCCGGCTGAGCGGCTTCAGTAATTTCCTTGGAGAAGGCCGACGGCTGTTCACCAAGTCTAAGCAACCGTAGCTGCCAGTCCATAGGTTGGACGTTTTTTGCTGCAGGTCCACCAAATGGAGGTGGCTGCATAAAATACTGTTGTTGCGGCACAAATGGTAAGTTTGGTACCGCCTGGGCACTATGAAAGCCGGACTGACGGGAGGTGCCGCCTGACTGACTCTCATGGTACGACTGAGTATGCCTCATCGAGGCATTTCGCAAACTGTCTTGAAAGTCTGAAGTAGAAGCCGACTCTGACAATCGGTGACTCTTCTTCTGCTCTAGCAGTAGCCGAGCATCTGTGAACGTTTGCTTTGACCCGTCCGCCTGAATATGACGAACCGGTTTCCTATTTCCTGTAGGATAACGGAATTTTGTGAAATCAAGGGCAGGTGGCTCCCGCTTCCTAGATTTAGGATGAGGAGTCGCCTCTCGCCCTTGAACTGGCTTCCTCTTCTGTGAAGTGGAAGGTTTCTTGGCCGACTGCTCCTTGACTGAAGCAGGCGGCTTCTTGTTGATCAACTCTTGAATCTCTCCCTTGAAGTCCCTCATGAAGGTCATGAGTTCGTTCCTTGTGATGGGAGCAGACCCATCAGTCGGCTGTTGCCTAGCAGGCGGTGCGCCTGCTGGCTCGCTTCCTGTTTGAAGATGCTCCCGTTCCCTCCTTTCGGTATGACGGGTACGTCGGGCCCTTAGGGTCCCGTCTGGAGTTGTATGAGTTTCAACTTCAAATTCACTTTCGGTGTCATGGTCCGACTGAACTTGAGGGTCGTTTAGGGGACGCCTCTCTTCAGGAGTCGGTACAGACTTGGATGCCATCTCTGAAGTACTCTCCCCACAGACGGCGCCAAATGTTTCGGGGTTTTCTGATGTCCTGCGGGAGAGTTACAATTCCGAGACTGGAACCGGACGCCTGTACCTGCAAAATAACGGAGACTCCTGAGAGCTCCGCCTCCAACGGTCAAGTTAGTACCTGATTAAGGAGTAATTAATACGGAAATTAAAGTAATAAGATCTCTCTAGGTGAGAGTGTTTAATGTTGGTAATCTGCTTTGTTAGCGAGATTAGCCGGTTATTAGTGTTCCGTAATGTTTCTGTTCTTCTCTGTTCTTCAGGTGAGATTAATTGCTTCCTTGCTTGATTACTTGATTACCTGATCCCTTTTAATGAGGATTAATTAAGTATTTATAGTCTTGAGAAGCGTGCCACTCTCTAGGTTTAGGGTAAACCTAGGGCTGACCGGGCCTCTAGACAGGATTGGGCCTTGTTGGCCGGTTTTCCCATTTGGCATGGGTGGACACGTGGCGTGTCTCAATTGGTCCGTAGAGGACGTATCTGTGATTGACACGTGGCAGGCTCCTATTGGCCTACGTGAAGGACACGTGGCGGAACCTGGTTGGTCCACTTGTCAAACGGTGATTGGTGGATAAAAATCCCCTAATCAACTAGTGTTTTTCAATGTAATTTCTGAAATACATTGATATTTTGGTGTTTGGTTGTAATACAATGAATTGTATTTGGATAATTGTATAATTTAATATTAATTATACATGTTTTAGGTTTTGTTCCCACACTTGTTAAAGTAGTTCTTGTTCTAGTTGTTGAATTACTTGAAAACCTAACAGGTTTCTCCGTCCTTTTACTTGGGGGTTATATAATATCCCTTTAGCTTCATTTGTAGGGGGGATCTTCTTAGTTTAGTTTTAGCTTAGGTTAGGGTTTTTAGAGAGAGAAACTCTCATTTTCTAGAGAGAGAAAGTGAGAAAAGCTTGTTTAAAGCTTGGAATATGAAGAATTGAAGGAAGGAGACTTGAAGATTTGGATACTCCTTGCAATATCAATGAGAATTTCTTACTCTCTCTCTCCTATTTTGTTATTCTATTTACTTATTTTTGTACCTTTTCATCCTTAATTACTTGTTTATGTTAGATTAGTGTTTGATTTTATGTTCTTAGTTGTTAATTCCTTTAGTTTTGCAATTTATTATGATTTGTGAGTAGTTCTTTTACTTGGGATGGTTGAAACCATTGATGAATTCACAAATACTTGTTTGTATGTGTTGTTTTAGCTAATGTGGGATGTTAATTAGTTGAGCTTAAGTGGTTTCATTGTTAGTTCTTGTAAGTGGCCATTGCTAGAACTATTTATCTAAGCTTTCTCAATGAAGGATCGAGAGATGAACTTGAGTTAGCTCCCTTATGCTTAATTGACTTAAAATGCTATGAGAATAGGAATTTCTAGTCAAGGGAATGTTTATATCATCGTGATTATGCATTACCACTTGTTTTATGCTTTGTAACCACGAGAGTAGGTTATATTCTTGACTCAAGTAATCCCTCTAGCTTGAGAGAGTAGTTGGGTGCCTTAGATGACTTCCCCTAATTTATCCCCAAATTGCTATGTCTTGTATGTTAAATTGTAGTTTGTGAATGACTTAATTGGTGGATACCTTTCCAAGATCCTTTTTATTATTGTTTGTAATTTTTCTTCATAACTCATAACCCAAAAAGACTTGACTTAGCTTATCACAAATTGATATTTGTTAGTGCTCCCCTTAGTCCTTGTGGGATCGACCCATTAGAGAGACCAAGTTAGGTTTTTATCTTTGGTAAGGCTTGACGACAGCCTATCAATAAATAACTTTAAAATCCAAATATTTGCTCGGGAATGATCTAGTTACATATTACTAAAAAGGACACTTGACAACATATTATTAAAAAATTTCCCTTCAAAATTACTTGCTTAAAAAAAATTAATTGTTAAATGAAATAATTATGGTACATCTAAGTTATGACTTTCACGGCTAATTGACGAGATTGGTAAAAAAAAAATGACCTCTAACGACACTTTGGAGAGGAGAGAAAAAAAAAACTCCGCCAACAATATGGCAAAAAAAACTTAACGCTAAGCGATAATTTGATAAAAAAATAATCTCAGCTGACAATTAGCCCAAAAAAAAAAAAATCAATAAACTACTTGCAAATGTATAATTATTTAAGTTGTTTTCTTGGATTTTCCCCCTTAATTTTTCAACCCCTTTTTTTTAGGAAATAAAAAAGTTAAAATAAAAACGGTTAAAATATTAATTTTTCACTTAAATTTTCAACTCTGGCCTTATTAACGAAAAAAAAATGGTTGGAATAAAATTGTGTAATTCAAGATTTAGCAACATTAATTGGAAAAAAATGGTTGAAATATTAATTGAAATTTTTTTATGAGAGTATTAAATTTAAAAAACATGAAAACAAATTCAATTAGGCATTTTGTAGAGTTTTTGTGGAAAAAAGATTGTTTGTTCTAAATGTTGCATTAGATTTTTTTTACCAACTGTCGCTTGTGGTTTTTTTTTTTTTTTTTTTTTTTTTTTTTTTTTTTTTTTTTTTTTTTTTTACCAATTTATTGCCAAAGTTATTCTTATTTACCAAATTGTTGGTATGTATTTTTTTTTTTTTTTGGGTTTATTTATTTATTTGTTTTACCAATTTGGTCAATTGGCTAACTTTCACTTTATAAAACCTAAAGTAAACTTTCTCTCACATGTTTTTAATTATTTTAATGTACTTTATACTTTTTAATACTTGGAGTATCAATTCATTATGTTATATAATTATTTTAATAAAACTTATTGTCATTATAATAAATCAACAAACGTGCATTACACGGTGATTAACCGAGTTTTCATATGGCAAAAACTTTTGCGTACAGGGATTTACAATAATTTTAATTTATATCAAATAGTTTTAGGATAACTTTTAATCAATTTTAGATAACTTTAAATTTTCTTTGGTTTAACTTTAAGTTAAGAGAATATGATTTTAGCTTAAACAGAATATGATTTAACATTTAAAGAATGGTTAAAAATTTTATCAAATGTTAAAAATCATACTCACTCCGTATTTTATTACTTATTCCATTTCTCCTGGGCATGTATGTCGATATAAATCTTTAATTAGTTATACCTTCAATTATCAATAAATATAAATTATAACAATTAAAAATTAATAATCTATTCATTGAGACGATTCCAAATTTTCAACAAGTACCCAGAAGACTATATTTTTTTTTTAAGTAGGTCAAATGAATAGTACAAAAAGTGCAAATGGAGCAAGTAATAAAATACGAAAGGAGTGCCATTGAATCGCTACAAATCTTTCTCAAAATCTTTTATATTTATTTTTCAACTAGGTTAGAACCCGTGCGATGCACGGTTTATATAGAACCTATTTTTTTTAATTTGTACATTAAAAAAAATGGATAAAAATAAATAAGAATTATGCACCTTGTACAAAAATATTTGTAATTTTATAGTTTTAGATTTTCATCAAAATTATGATATAATACATGTTCAACGCCACCTAATACATATTTCAATGTAAGAGTCCATTTATTAGTGTGCTATTTACAATTGTTTTATTTTTTAAAGATAAATTGATAGATTGTAGTTGTAATGTAGAAGCTTCTAATATTCAAATTTCAAAATTGTTAATTATGGTAGCTCTCAGAAAAAGATGACATCATCCTTGCATTTAGGCGGAAAAATATTTATTATGTGAGTAACATGTGGACAATAATGATGTCACCAACATTTTGTTTTAGTAATAGTTAATAGATTAGTCATATTTTATTTCTTTGTAGCAATTAATCCTTTGTGATAAAATACTCAAAGAGAAATAAACCCATCTGTTTGGGTTTCACCAAAAAAAAAAAAAAATTAATTAATTAAATAAAAAAAAATTACAACATTAAATATTGATGTATTTATTAATGTTGGCTTACATGCATTCTAAAAATTACAATGCTAGTTTTATCTTGAAGTCTTTGAATGAGCATCAAACTCATTTTATTATATTTTTAATCTTATTTTGTAAATAATATTTTGTTATAATTATTCTAATACGGAGTAATACATACCAATATCTTTAAACAACTTTCTCATTTCTACCCAAAAAGTCAAAGAAAGAAACTCATGTTCCATTCACTCATTCACCGTAGAACGTGGGCTATAATAAATTAAATTTACATTAGATAAACTGATGCTATAATAAATTGATATGCTCAAGTATAGATTCCGTGAGTAAGATTATTTTAAAAGTGAAATCTTCCATCAGTTGTTGGCTACCTAAGTACCTATCTAATCTTCTACAAACAATTTCAGAGGATTTTTGCTAGAAGAATGCATAAAATGGGTATTAGACCAGACCAAGGGCCTCTGCAGCACTTCTTGGACTCCCTTCACCACAGATACTGACAAAATTTGTCAGTAGCAACTCCCGGTGCTCTGGTTTCAAGTGTTTCTGAAGACCCCGAGCAACCATCTCCATCTCTGGCTGCAAAAACACACCTTAAACATTAGAGTGAATATTACAACGGCAAGAGTAGCTACAGTTGAACAATCAGCACCACTTTAGAATAATAGAATGCGTCTTTCTGGTAAATAAACAGCCTTATTAAAGGTAGGGGAGAGAAGAAGTATAGAGAATGGGAAAGATATGAAATCTCTTACTTTTAAACAGGAGACCGTTAAGCAAGCATAAAGCCATATAAAAGTCCAAAGCAACCCTACAACTATATTACCTCAAATGGCTCTAAAAAGCTCCTGCTTTTTATTGGGAGGGGGGGGGGGGGCGGTGGTGAAGAGGGGTTAAATGAATGCAGCCTTACCCCTGTGTTATTAATAAAGAAATTGTTCGCAATAGACCCTTAATCTAATGCATTTGCCTGCTATTTCATAAAGAGTAAGTGCAGGAGGTTTAATAAATTACTTTTATGTAGATTTTATACTACAAGAACAAAAAGGATATTGTATGAACATTTGACTTCATTGAATGTGAGCTTACAATGCCGTTGTATAATGGCCACAAAAAACCCAAAAATTTCTTTCATTCATACAGTTTGATTATTTTCTGTTAAAATTCTTCAACATATGGATAAATTCAAGCATGACCCATCAAATATACTCTAAAAAGTCTTTCACAGCCCATGCACACATATAAATTATAATAATCCAAAAGCAACTAAGCAAATATACATACAGAAGAAGGTTCTGGTGGAAATATCTGATGAATTAGACATATTTTCTTCAATTCCTCCATAGCTTCAGAATGTTTCGCTTGCATCTCCAAGGCCTGAAAAAAGAGGGAACAGAAAACAACACTAGAATCAGTCCATTCAAACATTAGATATGGATGTTAATTGGAGCCCAAACACAGGAACTTCATATAAAAACAAGAATAAAAATCAGGGTCACCACTGCCATGGTATAATGCATCACAATTCACAAGTAGGCAAGTACTCCTATAGAATTTCCTTTCTTAGGCTAATAGTGAAGTGTCCGAGTGTATATAATCCATTAGGAGGTTTAAGTATCAGACATAGTTACTTGAGCAAAAATGAAGAGTCCACGCATCATACAAGTCCTGTGTATAATGAAGACAAATTCTCAGCCATTAATTTAATGACTTCTCAACTAAAGAAGTTATATATGAGTAGTATATAGCCTGAAAATTACAAGGAAAAACCCAGATAAATACAACAAAGTATGATTCATCCATGAACTTCAAACATTCTCTGCACCAATGTTTCATCATTAAATCTTGATGGATGCTGAAGTGTGGTAAATGCATCAATTATATTTCACTAAAACTGTTTTGCAAGCAGAGGAAGGTTGGTCAAATTAACATAATGTAAACTAATAAGAAGCATAAAACAAATGATATTACAAACAATTAAGATTAAACATTGATAATTAATAGCATTACCCAAGCCTGTAAAAACCATTGGCGTGTTTGAGCAGCAATGGCAGCAGATACAATTGTTGCTGCTCGAGGATTAGAGAGACCTACATCATAAGCAAGCCCAGCTACAAACAGACGAGCATCTTCACCATCAATTTGGACCGAAGGACTTCCTGCCCTGCAAAATAACTTAATACATCTCAAGTATTGGAGAGATCTGGAAGTGCATCAGATCTGGAAAATTGTAAGCGGATGTTAAAAGTGAATATGACTAATACCTACAACAAGTGTTTATGACATTGTGCACGGCTAAACGATAAAAAGAGTCTCGGGCATTCTCTGTTCCGAAGGAGAGTTGTACTCCAGAAATTTTACAAATCCTATGCAGCTGCTCATCCCGCCAACCAAATTAAACAAAAACAAAATAGCCATTCCAGTCAATAATTCAAGTGAAAAATAAAAACAGCAACACAAAGTACAATAAGTACACAGACACACTTTTAATTTAGCATTTGGATGTTCAAATAATTAAAAAGAGAAAACATATAGGCTCTATCGCTCCTAGTTGAAGCTGTTGTGTTAGAATCCAACCTCCTTTCAATGTATTCTAGGACTTTTCATTAAGATATTTGGGCGTTAGACGTAATTATTATATTAATGTCAATCTAATGAAGGAAAAAAATTGTAATTCCAAAGTAAAGCTATTTATTTGGTTAGGCCTTTATAAATAATGTGCTGCTACCCTTGTAATAAAGGCTTCCTACCCATTACCCAAAGTCGCCTTTCCTATAATGCTTGCATTGAGTTATTAGGCCTTTATAACGTGCCTATACTTTTAATAAAGCACCCCAAACTCATTAAAGCTCTGCAAACTCAAAATTCTTCTCGTCTGCTTATGCCTGCTATGTGCACACAAGCACTATGATCATTGTCTCTGTTCTTGTCGCCAATAGGCAAGAGTTCCCTTTCTTAAAGTAAATACCCACAAAGGTTGCTATGTGCGCACAAGTCTCTTTCCGCACTAGGCTTGCACCCTTGCCAACACATTGGCAACAGTGTGCCACACAATCCGGAGTCTAAGCACTTGCACCATGACACTTTACATCATAAACTTTAAAATTACATTCTTCAACCTTACATAATTTGTTATCACAATTTAGCACAAGCGAAGTGAATTCACACTTCTTGTAATATCATCTATAAATGTTGGAGAACTAGTGTTTATCACAAGATGATTAAAAAAAACAGATTATATTTATAACCACACTCCTCAATATCAAGTGTTGGGATTTGGGATTTTCAAGAGCTTCATCTAAATAATCACACTAAAGCCTTATTACAAACTAGCCAATCCTCTCTTTCCACCTATTGGACAATACCAGAGCACAAAGGTTACTTATCTGCAGCGCTACCTGGTAAACAATGATCGACGTTATTGGAGAAACTTCTGTTAAATGCTGGGACCTTCTGGACTGAAACTTTTATCACATATACTCTGAGGTAATGCATCAAGGAGGGGTAGTAAAAGTCAAACTAAGGAAAATAAAGGTGAGTAGAGATGGTGATTAACGGGAAGAAGTGGTAGTAAAGAAAATATAGTGTTAATATAAAGGAGAGGGAAGGATGATACGAATTATTACCATCCTAATGGAAGTAATCGTTACCCACCTCTACCCTAGGGTAGCTATTATCCTCCGTATGAAAGAAATAGCTTTTCCCTCTCTCCTTTTGTCATGACACATTCATTAATTCATCCCCCCTACAACCATCTCTTCTCAGCTTCATTTTCTGTTTTTTTTTTTACTTTTATTACCCCCTCCGTCTCTATTTAGTTGACACGCTTTCCCTATAGGGCCGTCCCAATTTAGTTGAGACACTTATACTTTTTTCGATCCCACTAATTTTTTATATTTCCTCTCACTTGTTATGGTTCTCATATTTTACCCAACTTCTCTGAAAACAATTCCCACACCCCACAAACTACAATAAAAAACTACACCACTACCAACTTTTACATAATAAAATACTACAGTTGAAAAATATATCTAAAATTCTATGCTGGTCAAACCATGTCAACTAAATAGGGGCGGAGGGAGTACCTTCTACTGCATTGCCTTCCCTTACATAGCAATGGAGCGAGTTTATGACTTAAACACCCCCCCTACCCCACCCCACCCCACCCCCCACACACACACACAAAAAAAAAAAGCCTAGAAAAAAGTTTACCAAAATTTGAGAGAAGTAAAAAAGCAATTTCAACTTAAGTCATCTATATCCACCACAATTTTACTGCAGGGAGAAGTTCAAAGCAGCTATAACCCTGAAGAAACTCAAGATTATTTGCAAAATGCCAAAACAAACATGTTCATAACAGAATTTTATAGTTATAACTTATAAGATAAAGATGATTAGCATAAGAAACCACTGACTTCAAGTATATCTTCCTCTGAGACGTCCTTTCCTCTCAATTTATCATCCATGATTGCTGGAAACAGGCCAACGAATCATGATTTGAAGGAGAAAAGTATGATTCTAACATTTAGACAGGCTTGAAATGCATGCATTTACCTGTCCAAAAGACAAACAGCAATCAATCACACAATGTTGACACCTTGGGGAGTATAAAAAATAGACAACAATGAGGGAAGATAGAATACTAAGCATTACTATGGAGTATGGACATACAACACAAAGGAACCTGTTTTTTCAAATAACATAAAGGTAAATTAATCATTTACTCACAAGAAATAAAAGAATAAGAGAGAGGAGAATTAGATTACAACCATGTTGGATTCTATTTCACATAAAAGAATCTAAGTTTGACAGGAGCTTTGCCTCGGGTCATCTCTCTCCCCTTCCCCCATGCCCCAACAGGAATTTTCACTATGTATGATCTCTCTATCTCCCCCCTCATTAAAGTGAGATGTATAAGTACCATGTCAACTGTGACCTGATCTCCACTCCGAAATTTTAACAGAAGTTGCCCACTTCCCTATTACAGCCATATGTTATTAGCTCAAAGAAGTCGCTTGCTGCCTCCTGATAAAGCTTGAACCATAAAGAGATCCAAAGTTTGTCTTGACACAATCCATAGTGTAATACCTCATGTTAACATAAGCCCACAAGTAGATATTGTCCTCTTTGAGAGTTAAGGATTTGCTTTGATGCAAAAGTCCTCCTCCCTTATGAGAAAGGGTTCGTTCTCTAAGATAGTAAATAGCATTATTCACTCTTAGATCTTCAGGGCAATTGATAGCATCAAAAAACTTGTCAAATTCTCTTATCCAATTTTCAAGGCTTGTAGGATCTTCCTTTCCAAGATAAAGGGGTGATATTGCGAGCCACTAATTGGAAGCATAAAATAACATGTGAGCTGCTAATTGGCACGTTAAAAACTTTAACTAGCAAGCGGGCGGATTATCCCAAACAAAAGAACTACTACAACTTGCCATCTAGGGCATTGACTGAAAACATTAAAAATAACTAGTAAAGTACCAATCATTGTCTTCAAAATCATAATCTGCCTTGCTTGGATCATAGTCTAGATCATCGCCCTTTGATTCACCATCCACTCGGTAACCTCTAACGGGTGAACTTGGTGTATAAGAGGCTGAGGGGTAAGATATATAGTTTAGGCTAGTTCTTTAACAAATTGGGCTTGGAACACATATTGGTTTAGGCCTCAAACAAATTGGAGAAATAGGTGTGCATTCGGGCTTGGTTCTCTAGGCTTTGACGTATAAGGTTCATGCTTGGCCCTTTTTGAGATTTGAAAGGCTTTGATGCCTACGAGAAGTAACAGATGGTTCACTTTCTGTAATAGACTAACTTTAAAAGGGCAATTTGGGAAGTCTAGTATTATTAGGTTAGTAGTTTTTTAGCCTTAGTATAAATAGAGAGAGGGAAGGAAGAAGGTAGGCAGAGTTTAGGAGTGAATCCTTGAGAGAGTTGTGACCTAAAGTCAAGAATTGTGACCTCAAAGTCACTAATATGTGTTTTGTAGGCTAACCCTATGTTATGGACTGACTCCGGCAGCCGGAAAATATGGTGAATAATTGAAACAATTAAGAGAAGGAAGGTTGTGGAAGAAGGATTACAAACTAATAGCTTAAGGCTATCACTCTCACCAAGTAGCTTGAGGCTACTAATCTCACCAATGTGTTTACACTCAATTTCTGGATAATCTTCCTACTAAACATTCTACCATACTTATACTAACATGTTCAAGCTGACCTTAAGGCTAAACATGTGGGACTTAGCTAATTTAGAGAAACATAAATAGAACACAAAGAAACTAGTTGCCTTCCTTTCCTTCTCTTCTTCTTAATGGAGTTTGTCTTGTTGCTAAGAAATGCCCCCTGCTGCTGTTGCTTGTTGCTGTCCATGCTTATTCCTCTCTTTGCGCCTCGTATACACCACTAAGGGTGGTTGACCAGGCTGGGTTTGACCCGAGTTGAGGTTTGGACCCGAATTGGTGTGTGGGTCACTTGGGTCCATTACAACCTACTACCCTAAGAAACCATTAATCTGTTTAATCAAATTTCCAAGCTTTCTCCTTTAAATTTCCTCTTAATCGGTAAAGTATACAAATCAGATTACCAGTCTATAACACTTTCTCAGGTACACATGAAAGAGTTTTCATCAAGATTCCACTCATGAATATGGTTAATATTTGGAATGTCAAAATCTTCTGAAGATTAATGGGATAAACAAGTACGTGGTCTAGCAGGTGGCAATTGGGAGATCATGTAGTTAAGTTGGAATCGCTCTTCTAACGGTACTTCAAATACTTCCACCTCTCTCGAGGGTATACTCCAACTATTCTCAAGATAATGCAAATCAGTTTCAGAGTTAGTCAAAGTTCCTAAACATTTTCTCTCATGCAAGTGTCTCTCATCATTCCAAAATCCGTTTCGTTTAACCACATCTCTATATTTGCAAATCATAGGCTCATATATATAAGTGTCAGGCAAATGAACTCGATCTAAGAGAACCATCCAAGGTGCACAACATACTACATAATATGTGTACTAAAATATCTCACAGTAAGACCATCATTCTAGCCACTACCTGAAAATCACTAGTCGACATGTTAGTTCTTCCCAACAATAATAAGATTTTGATTGAGTTAGCATGCTAGCCACTGCCTGAAAAGCTCTGGGCAGTAATGTTGTTCACGTAACAAAATTGTCATAATGCAGAATGGCTCATTGACCGTTAATGTTCTAATTAATATATAATGTTAAGAATGTAACAAATATTTGGATGGATCATTATAGTAAATGGTTTGATCCAAAGCTTAATTATGTTTGCTCTATTTCAGATACTCCTTACATACTTCTAACTTGCTGCATCAACATACATAACAAGAATTTCTTTGAATATAGTAAATGGTTTGATCCAAAGCTAAATTATGTTTGCTCTAGTTCAGATACTCCTTACATACTTCTAAAGTTCTAACTTGCTGCATCAACATACACAACAAGAATTTCTTTGACTAATACCCCAATTAATATTGACTCCTCATAGTAATACCCACATTTCATCATTTAAAAAATTTTGTTTAGTAAAGAATGATAAAAAAATAAAAAAACTACTATTAGAGGATATGGACATTAGAAAATACTAAGCAATTACTTTCACACCACATTTAATAACCAATACATAACCAACTATCATTAACAAAACATGGTGTGTCCTAATAACACGAACCTTGAACGAGTTTGTTGGCCGCACTCCGGTACTCCTCCCTCAACACTTCCACAACTGGTCTTGGACTAATAACTGGCCACCAACCCGGCAACTTCCGCTGCGGCTCCTTCCGTATCGGATTCCTCGACATTCCCTCCGAACCCCATTCATTCAACTCAAGATCACTCTTTCTGTCAACCCCCTCCACAACTCTCTTCTCAACCACCACTTCTCTCCCACCCAAACTCCTATCCCTCCTCGTAACAACCTCCACCTTAATATCCCCACTCCTCCGCCGCAACCCCAACCCTAAATTAACCAAAACCCTAACAAAAACAACACTAACAAAACTCCAAAGCACAACACCACCTACGAATCGAACAGTCGACTCAGAACACGACACAACAATTCGATTACTCCCAGGTTCAACAACCACAAGACTACGTAAATCGTTATAAGCATCAATCCCAGAAGACACAAATTGATGAAACTTAGATTCACACAAATTAATTGTTCTTTGAAGAGAGAGAGGTGTTTTGGATTTCAATTGATCAACATCAAGTACAAATTGAAGTTTACCAGAATCAGAAGATGAAGACTGGGATTGAGAAGGGTTGTTTCGCTTGTTAGGGTTCCGGCGAGTGGAGCGCCGGCGCCGGCGACGAGAAGAGAAGGAGCAAGAAATTGGGATGACGGAGGTTTTGGGTTGCCATTGATGATGTAGTTGAGGTTGGAATATGGAGTATGGGAGTGAGAGGTAGAGGTTGGGGTAATGGCGGAGTGAGGTTGCGGAGTTTGCCGCCATTGGAGGTGGAGGAGAGAGAGTGCGAAGGTTGGTTGGTTGTTGCAGTGGAGCGGGAAAGAGGTTAAAGGGAATGAAATGTGATTGAATTGAGGGTGTAGTCTTACCCAAATACTACGTATGTGGTTATTTGGCTGGATACGATACGACTTGTACGAGGGCTAGTGGTCGTGTCACTCGTAGGGTTGTATATTGGACCAACCCAGACCGGACTGAAAATTTAAATTTCAATAATCGAAGATCTGACTAATTAAGCAGAGACCGAACTCGGACCGGACCGAAAAAATTGGTGCAAAATCAGAACCGGACCAATTTAGACCGATTTTATAATTTTTTAATAAAAAGTTCTAAATTTTCAATAATTTTATGAAAAACTCGAAAAAAATAGAGGGAAACAATATTTTAACGTGTTTTTATGTATGTTTAGTACGGATTACTAAAAACTTAAACAATTAAAGTTTTCTAAGCTTATTAAGAAAAATCTTAATCATTAAATAAGGTTTTATGCATAATTTTAAGCAAAAAATTGGTCAAATCTAAGACCGGTTTTTATAGGGTTTTGGACCGGACCAGACCGAAGACCGGTAAAAATAAATTTCTCAACCTAGAGGTCAGATCGGTTAATTTGGTCCGGTCCGGTATGAGATCGGTCTGGTCAAATTCGGTCTATTTTTTCGATCCAGACTGATTTTTGAACACCCCTAGTCACTCATGTGGATTATTGGCTTGGACTCGGCAATTCAGTTAGGGGTTGTTGCGCATAATGAACTCAAGTTTGAGAATTTCTAAGATTCTAATGGTTATATGACTCTAATGGTTATATGACTCTAATAAGGCAACTTGGCATTAAATAAAAGGAAAATTGAAAAGGAAAAGCAAAAATAAATATTGGGGAAAAGGATAGCCCATTATTTATGAAGTGAAAAACAAAAAACGATTTCTCAAAATAGAAATTCCCAACAACATTAAAGTCCCTTTTCTCATTTCCTCTAAATCCACCCAAAACCACTTATCCATGAAAACCACTCTAAAAACTATGTAATACCACCCATTATAACCGCCCCTAAAAAACAGGGGTCAAACTCTACGAAAGAAAAAACAGTATCAAAACTTAATCAGCCCATTAAACGCAGCGTTTGCTAATTTTTCCCATCAAAACTTGTCATTCTCTTTAATTTGTTAGTAGTGTTACTTCTATAAAACTTGTAATTTTTTATTCGTAATTACATTTAATATGTTTCTTCTACTCATATTTGATAAGGTACACATGTTGAGGACATTTGAGGAAATGCTGAAGAAAGAGATGAATTTGCAAGAATTACTTCTTTGAGAAATCGATTTTTGTTGTTGATTGTGAGCCAAGCTGTCCTTTTCTCCACTACTTCTTATGCTTTTTCTTTTTTTATTTCCTTTTTATTTTATTAAAAGTAGCTTTTTGTGGGTTTACTTTTTTGCCTTTACTAGAGTCTTATAGGACTTTGATAATTAGAGTCCAAGAAATCCTCCTCAAGTTTAGAGTAAATGTCGAGTCTTTGAATAGTGACAACATGCTATATATGAACTTACATTTAACTCATATTTTGCCTTTTTAAGTTTTGGTTGAATGGAATAAATGAGAAAAAAAGGTGATGGGACCTAAAATGATATTGTGAGAGTAAAGTTGTGGTCTCCATTAACATATATGATATGGTGCAATCTTTATGAGACACCCTTTTAAGAAAAGCGGGGCAAACAAATAGAGACAGAAAAGAGTAATTAATTAATGTCTTTTTAATCATTGAGGATGCCCCGGTCAATATCTTTAATAAACAAAAATTCTTTATCATGTAGCAAAATCATAAATATCTTAGATGTGGAAATATTTGTTAGATTATGTGATTTGACACTTTCTTTAAATAGTATGGGAATTTGTCAAGCAATTGATTTGCAACATTTTGCAAATGAACATTTTTCTTTATTCACACAAATTTATTTGTGAATGCAAATTTACAAATTATAATTGTATTGAAATCCATGAGATATCAATCATTTTTTTTTTTTTTTTGCTACTTTCTCTCCCCTAAAGGCTAGAAATTATGACTCTTGAAAATGATGATGTCAATTATAAACAAATTAACCATCATTGGCTCAAGATGTTTGATTATGAAGGGAGATTCATGTTGAGCTATGGGTCCCTTTCTATATGGAAAAGCCCATTTGATGTAATAATTGTTTTGGGCCAAGTAATATAGCTTACTCCCAAATGTAAAGCTTTCTCAAAGAAACTTCTCTTTCGTTGACTTTTGGTGTGTCTTTATCGTGTAAATTGTGTGGGCAACAAAAGTCTTTTGAATTACTTACTTGCTTGTTGGGTGGACTCCTTGATCAGTACTTGCTAGACAGAACCCTATTTTTGGCAACATTTTCTCAATTTCTTCCTTCAAAGTTTAGCTTTTATGATTGTTGTTGTTGGGTAAATTGAGTACTTACTTTTGAGACTTGGAATTGTGTTTGTATAACATTCCTTGATCATAATAAGAGCAATTGGGTGGACTCCCTAATCGTCCCGTGGTTTTTACTCTTCTCTTTAAAGGGGTTTTCCATGTAAACATCATGTGTTCCTTGCTTGGTTGATTGTGCTCATTCTTTGCTATATGTTGCTCCGTTTTGTGTGTTGATATTGCTGGTGTATAGTTGTTCTTGGAGAATATATCATATTGCTAGTGTTGGTGTTGCATTGAACAAACTAGTAGTAAACTTGCTTATTGTGGTTTTTTTTTGTTTCTTGATTGTTCCGCAAGAGGTGTGTTTACCTCAACAATTCCAACCCAAAATAAATTCTCAACCTTCTTTGTCGACCTTTTAATTTATGGTATAGAGAATCTCTATGGGATGAATTCATTGAGCTGCAAATTACGGTGCTTCTCCTCACAATCTCACATGACCAACATGGCTCATTGCTTTGCTCCAAGCTTATTGCAACCCCATAAACAGAAAATTTGTCTCTGCAGCTCTGCCTGTCGAAATTGACTTGCTTTCTTGTAACTTAATGATAATTTTTTGGCACATATACAACTCAAGTTCAACTTGAAACTCCATAAAAACTCTTCGCGTTTAGTAAGTTGTGTTCAACTCATATAACAGTATAACACCAACCATTACTGGGGTACATCAAGACATCAAGTTCTCCAGAAAATTTATAAGGCGTGCATAGCCTACTTTTCACATATTAGGAATGATTAGTTGAATAATCCCAGCAAAAATCAGTAACCTAGGGCTCTGATCTTCTGAGCAGCATCCTAGAAAATTTCCAACATCATTGATCAGGCTATATGAATGGAAGAGTATTTGAAAATGAACAAAGTTCACAATTATGTGCATTGCGATTAAATGCCTTGACATTGCCCAGATTGCTGAGCAATGCTGGAAGCAATTCAATACCCAAGTATGCAGGGCAGAATCAACCTAATACTATACAAGCATTGACCAAGAAAGAAATTGGCAGACAAAAAACACATCATCAATGCTAATACAAAATATAGTGGTGTACATATTAAGATGATGAGCACTTGCTTTTTTTCAACAAAATGCCGCATCTGAAAAGGACTTTGACCAGCATAGCCATGTAGTATAATTAGTCCTTGACTCCTTGGTTTGTCACTCCCAATGCTTGCCATGCTACCACCAGCGGTAAGCATCTCAGGGTGCAAGCTTGAAGCACCTCATTTTTGCTATCTGGTAAGGGCTTCAATGATGGCAAACACCAAGGTCACAATCCTTTAGAGGGAAAGGAGAGCAGGGGTGAGTAAGACAGCAGCAGAGAGACTGAGAGATGGAAATTGATCAAGCATGGACAACTGAACCATTCAGTGACCAGGATGATCTGCAAGGAATGTTGTTAATTCTGTTTTTTCGAAGAGAGTACGGATCAATTCCTGCCTTGTGAGCTGCAACAACTCCTATAGCTTCCCAGTAGCTTGAAACATTCACCTGCAGAGAACCCATGAGTCAGTAAAACTGAAGTATAGTTGGTGGATAAAAAAAAAAATTTAAAAAAAATAAAATAAATGGCAAACATAGTAAAATGATACAGTACTAGAACTCAGGTAGTTAAAGAAAGGGAGAGTTCTATTGATGAGAATGTGAGAATAGAAAAAGATTTAGAGGTACTTGTATGTACACTGGCAGATTGTCAAAGCACTATCATTCCTAATTCTAAACTGGCAGATTCAAAGCACTGAAGCAATCTCATTTATAACAAGTACAAAGCACTGAAGCAATCTCATTTATAACAAGTACTTTTCTTGTAATAAACAAAGTTTAAAATTTTCAGCTGTTTAAAAGCATAATAATTTTATATCAGAATTATATGAAAGGTTCTACTAAAAGTACCTTGAAGTGGAAAGAATGAAAGATAAATGAAGCATAATGATTTGCAAATAATGAACTGCATAGTGCATACCGTTTCAATTTGAAGACTGTCAGGTGTGTCGCTGAGAACAGTTGTATTCTCTTCGACAGCAACTATTAGAGGCTGCATAAAGTCATAGTCAGAAAATCACACACAAAATATCAAATCAATTATTTCTAAAATGACAAGCAGTTAATTTCAACAGAAATATGGCAATAACTCAGTGGTACTCCACAAGTAATGAAAGATCCTTGTATATGGGTGAGAATGAAAAACATAATCTCGTTCAGTGCATGCCTTGTTTCTTTTCTTTCTTGCAAAAGAAAGAACACCACTTCCGGCACAAGCATCTATGGGAAGGATGACGCTATCAACATCATTTGCAAAAATGCAGCCTTTCTCCATTACATCTGAGCCAGTAACCACATACTGTGGAGCATTACTAAGCCCGGCGAGCACACATGGCAAGAATGTGTATCCAATCTGTTAAACAGGAAACCAAAGATAGAAGTTCATCAAAAAAATCATGAAGGGCAATAAAATTAAATAAAAATAAGTTGCAGTGCCAACACCATAAAAAAAGTTGGACATAAGAGACATGAATGAAATCTGTTGGATCCATATGCGACTAAAAGGACTGTAAACTTGGAGAAAATCAATCACCTCTTCAGCAGCTGATTTGGGAGAAAGTGATTGGTTTAATGGAACAGGTAGTAGAGCTGGAGCATGTGCGCAAGGAATTTGAAATTCTTTCACAACTAGATGACTTATAATAGCCTCTACTCCGGCCAAGGTATCAACTCCCTGCACAATTCAGAGAGGCTAATTAGCTATCTCAAAGGACTTCTCTGCACATATTGAGATACAAGTTTAAATTCTCTGTGGATGCACATACTATACCTTAATCCATTTAGCAGAGTTAAAAGGATCGCAAATATTTAACTTTTGTGCTTAAGATTATTGTAGAGGAAATTGTCAGATAAATGTCTTTTGTACTGTTCATTTTCTAATCAACAGTCTATCCTCTTTACAGTCAATCAAAGACTTCAAACATGATCGATTCCCCAAATGCACAACAAGTCAACATCAAGAACCCCGTATGTGAGGTACAGCAATAGCAGTATTTTGATGATACATGGTAGGTAGCCTTAGATGTAATTAAATTTATTTATAAAATTAATCGCAAACAAGGACTTAGATGCAGGACCATACAATTCCTTGACGATAATCATGCATGCTGTCTTCATCTTCATCAGGAAAGCGGCCAACAACAGCAACAGCGTTCACTTGTGATCGATCTACCAAACTCCGTACAGCTCGTAGCAGTGAGTCAGGATGCTTTACCCTCCCAGTTGACTGCCCAGTCTTTGGATCAATCCACTTTTCTACCTATATAACAAACAGTTTAAACTCTAGCAGATAAAAGGATCATGGTACATGGTAGGAAAATTTGCCACATGTCATTTCTAACTAAATAGAGTTTATCAAAACAAAGCATGTGCCTCATAGATTGTTCATAACAGATAGAAAGAGAGACAAAATAGCTCTGTTTGCAGGAAATAGCTTAATGAAATAATGACTCCCCCCTTTTCATGTCTTTATTTTATTCACAAATAACAATGTAAGTCACTATCTAAAATCAATATATTTCTTTCCTCTATCTATAGTCTTTAATGTAGATTTAACATAATGATGTAATAGTCAATTGCTCCTTTTCTAATTTAAGTACTAAATTGATGCCCTAAAATCTTAGTTATCCTCTATTGTGAAATGGGGAGTAATATTTCTCACAAGGAACTTCAATTTTAATTTTAAGGTGATTTGGGAGATAAGGAAGATGAACAAAGGATTAAGAACACTAGCGAGGAATGTTCTTAAACTAGATAACTTGATAAAAGGACAATAGTTGTGAGGATAATATTTCAGACAATCAGACTGTATACAACTTTAGCTGTTTGCTTATGTGACATGTCAATATCATTGCATGTCAGTGTGTCTGACAATACCTGATGTTTCACAAACCATGTGAAAGATCCCAATAAACAATCTCTACAAAAAAACTGTATACCACACTTACCACCTTAATAAAGAACAAGACAAGATGAAACTATGGATAATACAATGAGCTACTATAGGGAAATTGGCAAATCAAGAGAAGAAAAGCGAAAGACAAGTATAAGGAAAAAGTCTTAACCCACTCCATCATGCCAATTATACCTTTTCTCACCATATCCACATTTCTGTTCCCACTCATTGAATTTTCTTGTTTAAGGCACAGTTCTTACAAACAATTCAACCCATTTCACATTCTTTGTAGATTATCATACCTCAAGAGGCTTGTCTGTGACAACGTATTCTAGAACAGGCAATCCAAGGGAAGCTCTTGCAGCATCAGCAACTTGCAAATGGCGCATACGGAGCTCCATTTCTATGCCAGCATCCAAAACTAGTCCAACCTGATTACGTCCAAAAAAGTAGCATGAATTAAAAATGTTGCAATAGAAGCTATTTATGAAGTGAGCACAGGAACTTTGCTATTGTACTGTAGAAAAGTATTAGAGCGTCAGTGCTTAGAAAAACCAAAGGTGATAGGTATTAGATGCACACCTTATTTTGGTGAACTGGCTCAAGCGCCCATAAGCCTTCAGCAAACTGGTCCAGAGCATAACCTTCCACATATAATATATTTGGAACGGGCCAGTAAAGCATGGCTGCATTTAGAACCTGTAGACATATATCAAATTTCTTGGAGCAGAGTCTATCACATCATCCATTATACTAAAACCGGCCAGTCGGCCACCACCCCCACATAAATTATTAATTACGCACATTGATTCCATTTGCATTGTCAAATTCCAAATTCCAAAAGATGATAAGTTTTACTTTGAATTAACTTGTTAGTGCATGTTAAGACTTTCTTTGATGGAATAATCTCCAATGCAATAAAGGCATAGTTCCGCTTCTTTTTATCTTCTTTTGCTTCAGATTAGTATTTTTTTATATTGGACCATATACGACATACAGATCAATGGAAAGGGCTCAATAGCTAAATAGCCAAGGGTGACCGATGAATGTAATGAAATAAACAACCTTATATGATACTCCATATAACATAATTTGGCCTTCTCAATTCATAACTTCACCAAAATTCAGGTATTTCAACCATTTCAACTCATAATTAGGGTGTATTCTATTCACTTGATTTTCACTTATGAACTAATTAAAACCTATTTTAGTTGTAATTTGTACTTGGATAACCCTTATCAAAACTTATATTTCTTAAATTAAACTTATTTGAACTTAATTAAACTTAATACACCTGAAATAAATGAAAATAAGGTGAACAAAAGGCTCTTACTTACAGTGCTTAAATCATGACTAAGATAACACTAAACATGCAAGTTGAGTCGGGTTGGGTTGGGTTGGGTTGGGGTTGTAAACTACGGGTCGAATCATTTATAGGTTGATAACTTTCCAAATTTCTAGGTATATTATGTTATCACTAACCCCAAAATCACATCAACATACTACCCATGTCTAATTCTATGTAATGCCAAATTTCACAATCTATCCTAAAATAAAACACATCATATTATCCCTAACTAGACAAAGATGATAATATAACCGAAAACTCGAAAGATAGAATTATTACATTAGGATGAGAGATGAGGCAATCAACAACAGACGCAAGCGCACGCGCCACCGGTAAAGCATCACCGGCGTAACCACCAATGGCAGCTCCGACTCCCGTTGGCACAATCATCACACTCGTATATGGCCGCTTAAACTATATTCATACAGACAAAATTTTCAAATTAATCAAATGCATAACAACATTATATACTAAGAAAATAATCAATAAACATTGAAATTATACTTATAATTTAAGTATAATAACAACATTATAGTGAAGAAGCTGACCTTGTTGGGTGGGATGTAAGAATTGGAGCAGGTTAATGCATTTGGAAGTTTTAAAAATGGTGATTTTTGGGGTTTGAACAAGGTTGGAAATTGGGTGGTGGAAGAAGAAGGAAAGGTGAGACTGGGTTTTAGAATAAGCGCCATTTTTGTTTTTCTTTCTTTTCTTGATTGTGTTCAAAGGTTTTAGTTGTAGAATATTTGTATCATTGTATTTGTATGCCTTTCTCTTAAGTATAGTGTTTTGAAAGAGCTAACCATTCAAATTTCAAATTAAGATTAAATTATGTTAAGAGAAGATGAAAGTGTTGATTTTGACAAAAGAAATGAAAAATACTTTGTGTGTTTTATTAGAAGATAGAGTAAAATTAATGCCCATAAAATTTGACAAATATATAAACAACGTATTTACATAATTTCTTTTCAGTTGTCACTAATCCTCGGTAGCTAGATAATAGCTAGCAATTTTACATTTTATATACTCAATGAAATGTATAAATCGAGGATCTTTTTATCTCAATAAAATATATTTTGATCACCATAAAATAAAATTAAAAAAAGAAAAAAAAAAGTGCGTTGAGGTGGCAACTTTATGACCACAATAAATAAATGGTTCATCTTCAATAACTACCACATGTAGTTATGGACAATACCTGCATAATGTTTATTTAACAAATACCTTATAAGTTCTTAGATATTTCCAAATAATTTTCTACCGAAATAAGAAGGGAGGCTTGTAATTTTTTATTTTTTAAAATGAAAATGATGATTTTCATTGTGATACATAAGTAAGGTTCGGGTTTTCTCGGCAAAGGGAATAAAAAACGATAAACTTTCCTTGAATGGACATTTGATGCCCATAAGAGCATAAAAGCCCAAGTTTGGGACAAAATAACCAAGAAATCACCGTTCTAGGAAAAGAAAAAGACGTCCCTACTCAAATTAACATTGTTACTGAACAAGAAAAGACAAAAGTCCTTGGGTTTTTTGAAACAAGAAAAGACAAAAGTCTTAGTTCTCTTGAGAGTTGAGACAAAATTTACCCATCAGTTTAAAGATTGAATATTTAATGGTGAAAAATTCCCCATGAATTGTGAGAAATCTTCAAAGGAAGGTATGAACATCACAAAAAGGGATGGATGTAGGCCTCACAAAACTAAAACAATCAAATTACATTTCCTCTTGAAATAGCCTTGGTAAAATTAATAATCACTTTAAACCATTATCTATCCCTATAGAATTTTGTGAAGGCAAAAGCTAACGAGCAACCCTAACAATTAGGAGGGTGCTCCAATTGATCAAACTTGTAAATAGATGGCCAAAAAATTGCATTTTTCATGATAAAACTGCTAACATCATTAGCCGCTTTACCAAAAATGTACACTGTTCATGGTAAAATCGCTAAACACATTTTTGGCTTTTTTTTTTTTTGCAAGTTTGCCATCTTGATAAATATGGGTTGTTTATCAAAATGATAAACTTGTAACTTTTCAACAATTATAAAAAGAAAAATAACTTCGTTTACAGTCTCTATTCAAACAAATGAAGATCATGAGATGCCTTTTGCCTTAGAACAATAATTTCATTAAAATTTTGATGCTTTGGCTGGCTCTTCATAGTTCGATTTCTTCCGAAGAAAATGTCCCAAAAAAATGACATGATCTCAAAATGATACGTATGCATCTCAGTGATTTTGTATTGAGGAAAGTAAGAAGGTGTAGAGTAGCTGAAGCCCACTCTCTTGCCAAAGCAGCAAGAAAGGGCATGTAACCCCAATTCTTACTTGTTTGTCAAAAAAAAAAAAAAAAATGTACATATGCACAATGTGCATTCATAAAAAAGACGAGAAATAATACTTCACAGTTTTGAGACTTTTCAAAGATATAAAATGGGAAAGGAACAGTATAAGGCAGTCAAAACGTGTGTACATCTTCCATCAAAAAACGCTCATGCATCATAGAATTCTCCTTCAGTATATCTGGTGGTGACCACATTTTCCACCATACATCAGATAAAAAGAAAATAGCCTTTATAGGATATTTAAAGTACAAAGAAATGGAATTATTGTCTTGTGTCAAATAAATTGTGTAAAATTTCCCAAACAATCTACTTATCTAAGAAATTGCTCATTTTCAAATGCTTCCTTAACTGAAAAGAATAAACAAAATGTCACACATGATATACAATATTTATCCTCTACACTCTAGCCCTCAAAATGCGACTATGAAGTAAGGACAACGAATGATCCAAGCTTTATACTCAACTTAGAGTCTGCTGGTTCTTCGCTTTGACGGTCCTCCAGGAAATAGCTTCATTATCCATCCTAGCACTCGCTCCACCACCTAATGGAAGAAGTAACAGGTCAGGATAATTACTCTTATCAATGTTTAGCAGTAGGAACACACAATTAATGATTAGTTTATTTATATAAGTGAAAAGCTTTAGTAAATGTTAAGCAAACGTATTTGCTCTATGGAGTCCATGCCCTTTTGCAGAAGAGAATCATTTGGCAAAGCTAAAAGTAATATCTGATACCACACGAGACAGTCTTACACGAAAATTCCTCATTATTTGCCACTTGAACTTATTTTTCTTAGTTTTGATCTCCTTTTATATTTTGATTGCTTCTTTAATAGCCAATTATGAAAAGTCAATTCCAGAAACCAGTTTTGAGATCTTTGCTGAATGAAGAAATTTAAAACATGATTCACCAATTAAGAGCTCGGAAAAAGTCAGCGAAAGTCACTATCATAAATTTAGACCCCACTAACTCATAAACTCTGCAATCATCTAATTTCACTTAATATGTCAAAAATATCACCACAAACAGAACACTAAAGAAGCATTCAGTGTGACTCAAGCTTCCCAAGCCAATGACCTTTTCTTCCCCTTCACCAAACATATAAATAAAGAGCAAAAGAGGTACCTCATCGCCTTCATCTGCATATGCAACAGTTTCCCGTACAACACTAGAAGCAGTAGGCTGCTTGGCAGCAATATTCTCACTTGCCATGCTTTGAGACATCATCAGCTCTAGTCTCTGAGTCTGAACTTCGAGTTTCTGAGATAGCTCCTTGTTCAATTCCTTCAGATCAAAAGTAACATTTATGAACGCAAATAATGTGACAGAAGGGTACAAATTTGCAATTAAGTCAATAATACATGTCACAATACATACTGGAACCAAGTCAATAGTCTGTTGTGCCACTCCACATTAACTGATTTACAAAAACTTACTATGAGGCTACAGTTTGTTAAGGGTTTTTTAGTTGATTACTCCATTTTACTTGGCAAATTTGCTATTTCAAGGTCATACTTCACAAACAATCAGCATATACATATTACTAGAGTACTTAACACAATGGATACTAGGCAATATTCTTTGAAGTTTTTACCCTTAATTTTTACTCCAATATTATATGCTACTTTAAAGCCCTCCCTCAACACCAGAATAATTCAAATGACTTTCTTTTATTATTTAAAGACCTCCCTCAACACTATTATTTTAATACATCTTTCTTTCCACTTCCAAAAATTCATGCCCTCCCTTCTCTCACATTCAAAAAAAAAAAAAAAAAAAAAAAAAAATCCATCTTTTGATCACATCTAAATTTCTAATAAAATAATAACCTACTATTCATACTCTCTCCGTCCCTGTTTGTTTGTCCCATATTCCATTTTGGGATGTCCCTTAAAGATTGCCTCTTTTCCTAATATAGTAACATGTCCCCACCACTAAACCCACTTGCATACACTCATAAAAGTGAAAAAGACAATTGCACCCTCATCCACTTGCAATCTTTATGGTTCAATTCTTAATAAAGCACATTTTGCCTATGGGGCAAACAAATAGGGACAGAGGGAGTATAACATATCAACAACTTATCACCTAAAACTTTGTCCGGATAAATGTTCGAACTATTTTGGGACGGGGAGAGGTTTTTATTTTTATTACTTTTTAAAAAAACTAAGACATTTTTTCCTGATTTTTATATGTATCTAACTTTGTTCAAAATTTGAATTAGTTATAAAGATTATAAATTACAATTATGTAAATTTAATTCAAAAAAAAAAAGAAAAAACAGAAAAGCCACTTTTTTATAAGCAATATTCAGAGCCAAAGACTAGTTCTTTTACCATAGGTGTCAAAACCACACCCGACCTGACCCGACCAGATCTAAACCGACCCGAAAAATATCCGATTCAGATTTGGACTCGCGTGGACATAATAATTTAGCATGACTCAACTTTAAAAATTGACTCGACCCTACCCAACCTCATCAGACCCGATCCGATCACTTGAATTGACACCTTTGTCTTTTACTAATGTACTCATTGGTTGGTCTTACTCCAGAAGGAATTGGGTTCGGGTGGGTCTCATTCATTCATCAAAGAGATTAATGGTCATAGCAGTAAACTGCAACTAAAAAGATATGGAAGTAATATACACATAGGCGGATAGGCCAGACAAAACGATAAAATCATCTATCAACACCCTTCACAATCTAAATAATTACCTTCAGCTTAGTACTTGTCGAAACTTCAGTAATCAAAGCTTGCATCAATTCCTCCTTTTCTGATATTATCTGCAGCCAGATCTTCTACATTTAGTTACTGAAAAGATATATACCATCGAAAAACACATGAGCAGAAGTGATCAGCTACCTCGCTAATTAATGAATTGATATTTTGGATCATTTGCACTTGGTCTGGAGGGATACACATAGCAAAATCATCATGACCAGCTAAATTATTATGTAAAAGCAGCAAGTTGTCTGCATTGTCAACCATTTGCATGTTGGATGAAGCTTGTTCAGAGCTATCTCCTGTAGTATCACCTACAACAGTGGCAGGATAAGCCAATAAGCCATCAATCACAAGCTTATAATTTTCTATCCATTAAAAAATGTAATTGGGCATGCAATACTAGAAATATATGGCAATTGGAGGAAAAATCAAACCCAATATGGGGAGTGTAGTGTAAATTACAAGTCAACTTGTATATTGTCAAGTACATCCAAAAAATTACTAGAATCAATTATATTGTCAAGTCAACTTGTATATTGACAAAGAGAGATGGGAATTTTGGATCACAAATACCTAAATCATTGGTAGAAGTTGAAGCATCTTTTTTCTCATGCCCCTTACTAGAATCAATTGAAATTCCACTAGCTGAAGCTGTCCTTAATTTAGACTGAAGCAGCTTTTTCTCTGCAAAAGTAGAATGTTTACAGTCAGAGGAAGTCCAGACCAAACAATTAACAAGCAAAAAGATCAAATTTCAAGTTGCAAAGAAAGAGACAAATAATTCCAAGCAACAGCAGTTACAAATGTAGTTTGGGGGTTACAGCTTAGCTTTTGTTGTAAGTCTAAAAAAAAAAAACAGCAGTTACAAACTATGACAGCTATTAGAAAAAATGGAATATTATCACGCACTTTGCTACTTGCAAAATATTAACAACAGAATCAAAATGCACTGTCAGTCTGTAACTACTCAGAAGTTTAATTATGTTGCTACATAAAGGATTAAGAATCAACTTATTACCCTTCAAGAAGTGGTAAGTAGCACTAATTTAGCAACAAATGCATCAATTATGGTGAGCCAAAATTACCAAAAAACAGCAAAATTAAGCAATCAAATTTTTTTTTTAGCTTCATGCAACTTTATGACATATATTTTATGAGATCTGTATAACTTTATAACTACATACCTTCCTGTAAGGCATCAATAGTCTGCAGCAAATCTCGGTGTTCTCTGTCAAGGCTAGACATTTTCTTCCTGCATGACCAACCATACTAAAACATTACCATTGGAAAGAATGACACTTGATTATACATTTATTAAAAAAAAGAATTATAGTGATACAGTACAGAGATGAATCTTCAGAAAGATTTTACATCATGTTCAAAACAAGAAAAGTTGTTAATAATAATAATGACTGCCGCATGCATGATATGCACTAGAAAAAAGCATTAAACAACATTTGCAATAGGAAGAAAAAAGAGTCCCGCCACAATTCACAAATCATAAGAAGTAGCGTTCTATCTCAGAAAGTGCCATTTCCATCATAAAAATTTTAGCTTTTAACATAGGACCCTGAATTTATGTGTAAGAAATAAAGAATCATAATAAAAGGGACTAACAAGGAGAGGTCTAGTGGTCAACCTATACAAAAGGAGGGTTGAGAAAAATATACACTTCCTCCATTTCATTATACTTTAAGTTTCTTTAGGCATGTTTACCAATGCATGTTTTCAAATGGTAATATCTTCAATAATCAATAAACAAAATTACAAAAGAATTGTTCTTATTCTTAAATTATTAAGGAGAGAGAGGAGGACTTTCAAAAAAGAGCATGAATCAAGTAGATATTCAGAAAATATACATTGAGACAAATCCAACAAGACCTCACATGACTATGTTCTTCTCAAGTATAAATCACAAAATGTAATCAAAGTAACTTATGTAAATAGTGCTAAAGTCAAAACATATCAACTAATAAGAAACAGAGGAAGTATACAAATACCCGCCAGACAATCAAAACCTCCCATAAAAATGAGCCTATAGACACATTACATTCAAATCTATAGAATCAAGCATGACTTATTTACAAATTTAAGGAAAACCAATTCTCATGTCGAACACTTGACTCCAATTGAACAAGATCATCATAAGGTACAATAAAAAACAAAAAACAACAAAGCATAAGAAAAAGAACCCATCACAGCAAGGTGTAATTAATAACTTTTCAAATAAAGAATACATAATGTAGTTAACAGAACTACAACTTATCCAATCTTTAACTATAATCACTCATCAGTTGTTCTTCAAAACAATAACATGGCAACAATATAAGTATATCAAAAAGCATCCTTTCATTTCCATTTACAATTCAAACTTCCTCTGTTAGTATAATGTAATGATATAGGGGGCGTTCTAATTGTAAATTGACCACTATTTGTTACATTACAGAATAAGTGGAAAAGCTCAATTGCCATTTATCATACTCACCATCTTCCAATATAAATTTGAACGTTTAAAGTAAAGAAATTAAAAACATCTATCAAAGGTCAAGGGTTGACCAATGGAAAAATATGCAAGAATGAACGGTCAAATTGTGAAGGTACGGTCAAATTTCAAAATTCAGGAAAGATAAGGTTGCTTATACAAGATCAGCAAACCACGTTTAATCACAACACACGTTTTGTTATGGATTACTACAATAAATCAATAATCAGGAAGCACGCAACTATATTAAGGCTATAAGTATATGGATTTTACACAGATACTGGAAGCTAATTCAGGCACAGTAACAAAGTTACATGTGTTCTACCACCTTAATTAAAAATGATATTCGCTGCATACAGATGTAGGCTGCAATGCTGCATGCCCCATAAACTTACATATAAAAACAGGCTGCATGCCTTGAAAGATAAGCCGGTAATAGAAAGTAATACAAAACAGAATGAACACAGAAGCAATAAACAGTAGGAGCTATGGCTTTTAGAGCTACTGAGGAGGAGAAATCCGTACTTGTAGGAAGCAACTTCAGCATTTGAATTTTCCAACTCCCTCTCCAACTTCAGCTCATTAGATCTTAATCTAAGGGCCTACAAGATATAATTAAGACACACCCAATAACTAACCATATCAGCATTAAAAAAAATTGACACATTGAAGCCAAACAAATATCAATAGTCAATGCCGGACCGATATTTACGTATTCGTCAAAAACATGGATCAATGTTGAAAGAATGTACATCAGCTCAATGTCAACCCATATAATGTTACAAAATTCACAAAATTGTCATTGAATATTATGGGCAACAAATTTCTAAAAAAGAAACGAGATTATAAAGCAATGATGTATTTCTAACAATATCCCCTCCCATGTGTAGGTCAAGACATACGCTGTCTGAGATACTACACCCATATCATGTTACAAAATTCACGTCTATCTCATTGAATAATAGCCAACAAAATTATATAACGAAATGAAATTATAAAGCCACATATTTCTAACAAAGCTCCCTATGTTGGTCAAAATGTATGCCCCCACCCCCACCCTCACCCCTTTTCTATTTCCCCATCAGTAATTCAGATAATTTTTTTTGTTTCAGAAATTCAGATAATGATGTAATGAAAATCACCTTCTCTTCCAAGCTAATAACTTCAGAAGCCAGAAGCCTTGCGCGCTCATCAGCAGCATTACACTCAAGTTGTGCGTTCACATATTCAGACTTGATAGCCTCAAGCTCAACCTACTGCACCAAGATGACAGAATTAAAAAAAGCCAAAATATTGGATTGTAAATGTGAGCTTTAGGAAAATAAAAGAAACATTTATTTATTCATTACAGAATTGAGGTTACTTGATTCATTTTCCTTTGTAATTAAGTTTATTTTAATGTTCTTTGTCATAAGCACTTCATCTTACACATTGCAAACTCAGTTATATGCCATTGACATCGAAGTCAGCATAAAAATTACAATACGGTTTCTATTAAAGATGAGGTCTATGAAGAATACTAATCCCTTCCATCCTATAAGTATGGTCATATCTAAAGAGTAAAACAAATAAGGGAACATCATATGCTGCAATGTTTCCCCTGATTTTGCTTTTGACAAAATGCCATTGAGAGTATTACAAATTACATGCTTTGTATTTCAACAATAGAAGCTTGACATACATTTCAACTGTTTAAGACATAATATGAAGAAAAAGGATAACAGGCTACTGTTAAGGGACAATTTAAAACCCCCACAAACTCCACATTACAGTCAATTAGCAGGCTTCACCAACAAGCAATAAGTTATTGTCATTGATAGACAAGGATAATGACACTAACCAGCCGGGACTTAATATCATCCTGCAATCTTTCCATTTCAGCCTTTAACTGGCTCACAATGCTTGCCTGAAAGTAGGATAAATAGTTTAGTTGGCAATTATCAGAGAGTTTAATGCACAACACTAATGGAAACAAATCAAAAAAACTATACAAAACAGAAAGTCAACCAGAGTAGCCTCCATAACTTTAAAAAAAGGCCACCCTACACAAGAAGTGCCAGAGCATAGAGGAATTTTGACTGGCGCAAATAATACGATTTTATCTGGGGACTAACTGACAAATAAGCGAGGAATTAGAAGAGGCTAAATTTGATGGATTTCATATTTGAATGGATTAATTTGTTCCATTTTTAGTGACAGGGAGTGCAGAGTTGGAATATATTTTTGGGAAGGACAAGTACAGCACACTTCAAAGTTCAAATCAACAAAGGAATTGTAGCTCTACCAACATTAAATGAGGTTATCAAAATATCACAAAACTCTCATTTACCACAAATTCATAAAGATCAAACGTTAAACACATAGATTAACCAATTGGTGAATCTTGAGACGTGAAGTGTTAGCCCAAAAAAAAAAACCAAAAAATTTACTAACCATGTATCCAATCGAGAAAGTAATATGACATTGTTTAAGTTAACAGAGGAGACACCAACCTGCTGATTATAGCTCTCTGTCAAAGAAGAATTCTCAGCAGCTAATGACTCTGTCAAAGTTTTAGAGGCCTCCAATGTACGTTGCAGAGAAAACTTCTCTTGCGTCAAATCTTCAATGTGCTGGCAGAAGCAAAGGAAATAGTAAATTAGATCTATATTCAAAGCACAAGAAGCATGTATGCGAATCTTCTTCTAACCCAATCAATCAATCAATCAAAGCCTCTTCTTCTAACCCAATCTCACACATAAACTAAAATGCATATCTTGATTCTTGAATGAAGGTGCAACATTTAATAATGCCTTAAAAATCCAATCCTCCCCCAAGTAAGTATCCAACCTACAATGATAGCAGTTAAGTCCTTTTTGAAATTAACCAGAGCACACTATCACATCACCTTTGCTAACAAAAAATCTAAAACAATATCACTATAGAACAACCCTACCTACATATTTTTTCAACAGAAATCCAAATTATTTATTACTTTCACCATATGGTATATTAAAGAGGTTTCAGTGAAATTCAATCATAAAGAGCTTCAAACATATACATGCTCCTACGTGAGTACTAACTCAAGCATTTCAGGTCATAGATCCATGGTCATCATGGCTAAAAAGTCCTTAAATACAACTAAGGAGTTAATTAAAAAAAAAAAACTATTATGCCTGAAATATAATTTCCATACAGCTTCCTAATGATACACCAGGCATTTCAAGTTATAATTCCATTAGAAAAAGAATCAAAAGAGCCCCACAACCCGGTATAAGGTGATTTGTGAGCAAACACATATATGCATGTTGAATTTTTTTTACAAACTGGTATATTAGATGATTTAGCACAGATACTGCAACGTTGTAATACATATCGTGACTCTAGACGGGAGGGAAACTCTGATATGATATATAGAGCAAGTGAGCAAGGAACTTTTCCAATTAAAACAAACATGATTTGTCAGTGAAAATGAGAGAAAAGCACAAGAAATCATACATACAGAAAAAGATGCATACTCCATGGCCAAGAAACTGTGAAGGTAATTCTGCACATTGGAGAAAAAGAGATACCTGCTCCAATGCAGCAAAATCTTCATTTTGTTTCTGGGTTGTGAGTTCCAGCTTACTCTCCAGGCTGTGCTCAAATGACTTGTGTCCCTTTGACGCATTGCTGAAGAAACCATCACTTGGACTAGAATAAACTGATGTTGGAAGGGGTTCAACAGGAACATATGCTGTAGAAGGATCATGAATTGCAGACGATTCAGCAATATTGCTGCTTGGAAGCTTAGCATTCATGAACTTATCATTCTCAACAAAAGGGCGGCCAGATGCAGAAGAATCTTTAACAATGTTAAGAGAATCAAGGAAAGAAGGACGAGATCTTCTGGGATATGGTTCAGCCACAACTGAATGCGAGGGACCATTAAATAAACCGCTGGTGTTAGAGTTGAAACCTATCGAACGTGGTTCAGATGGCCATTGATTTCCATAACCTGCCAAATTCCCCACTACATTACTAGGTTGTCTTTCCTCCAACCCAAAATGATTCTTCGACTTCAGAAAGCTATGACCAAACTCTGATGCAGATTCTGGCAAATCCAAACGTGAGCGTACAGAATCTGCAATGATAGCAAAACATGTTACATGAAACAACCATAACCCAATCACTATTTAACTGTCAGACTAAGTTCTTGCTTAAACAACTCCACTGACCAGATTCCTGATGTAAAACATGGGTGACTCGGCCCTCGGTAGAGTCTTTTGCAGCAATATCATTGGTGCTTGCATTGGTGTTAGCAAAGCTTGCAGAAGAACTAAAGTCATTATCATATCCATACAATTTGGAGTGAGAATCACTACTATTATAAACTTGAGAAGCACTAGGTCTGCTAGATGATATTGTATCTGCAAATCTTCCTCTTCCTGTACCGGTCCCAAAGTTTCCAACACTGTCATCTGTTTGTTGTGAGAAGTCAGAACCTGCTTGGTAGTTTGAAGCTGGAACCTCATGACTGTTTAACACTTGATTTGGAAGCTTCTGAAGGAAATCAAGTGAGCTAGAATTATCACTTTGGGTATCAATGTGTGCCCGAGGAACCGAATCAGACCCATTGTATTGAGTGAAAACATGTGATTTGTCACTGTGTTCAGTATAAACAGAAGCTCCAGTTACTGCATCGGAACTACTGTCAGTAAGAGCATTGACAGAATTGTCAGACAATGCTTGTCCATTTCCTGAAGTCTGTTTCTCAGATGGTGTAGCATCATCTATACGAGGTTGGATACTTGATGCTTGCTTTTTGGAAGCTCCTCTCTTCTTTTTAAACTCTTCCAGCTAAAAGAAACATATATATTAGAACAGAATTTCGAGCAGGTTGGTCGTCGATACAAAACACAAGTACATATATAAAGCTACACAACCTAAATAGAATATAATGAGATTGATTAGCACATAATGTTTAGAAAGTAACGATAACAACACAACTTGAATCTAGCACAACACACAACATTTTCCCAGTTATTTCTCGGAGCATAAACAAGATCATTCCTCTTACCCCAGTTCACCGCTTCACTATTGTGCCACGCAAAGGGAGACAAAAGTCAGGAGGAGGAGAAAGAAGGTAAGAGAGACATATTTGGTGTTGTCAACCCAAAGTCACTATTTTATGTGATCTACAAAGTCCTTAGTATCCTTATTAACTGGGAGATACTTGCTGAAGCAGGAATTTCTGGAATGATAAGCTCCCTAAGTCCCTCGTTCTTTTCCCCCCATTTTTCTCCTCCACACAAAAGAAAGAAAGAAATATATACTTCCGTGGAACAAAGTATAAAAACAAGTGCAATATAACAACCACGCAATGCCCAGATAATTAGGTAATAAGAGGCTGCATTGATAAAATTTCCTGTGCATGTCAAGCAGGTTTACATACGAGCAGACTTATCGTCCAGTCATATGCTAACATAAAATGATACTGCCAAATAAGGAAGAGAAAGAAAAAGAGACTCATGGTGGACTTTCCATCTGCGCGGCTGCACCATAGTGGTTTATGGGTTGTGGCAGGGAGCCATTAGTGAAAATGAAAGAGAGAAGAAGGCAGAGTGAACAAAGAAGAAATAAGTAGTGTTCCTGGTTCAAAAGCCCTAGATCTATCGCATTCTACAATATTATTATAAACAACCAATATTCTAACATTTATTCACTAAGTTCCAGTGTAGTATACTTGAGTCTGTTGTTTATCTAGAAACAGCTATTGAGCGTTCACTTCTTAGTACAATATTGCATACATCTTGGCCTCCCCATTCATCACAAATGGGGTGACGAGGTACACATGTAGTGGTGGGGCTGTTAAAGGATATAGACTTAACCAATAGCAAAATTCAAACAGGAATTAAGCTAGAAAAAGATTCAATCAAACAAAAATCCTAAATACATTGACTTCCAAAAGGACAAAATTGAACTTAAATGCTTTATGATAGCAAACAGATTTAGATACGACTTCAGCATCCAAATCATCGCAACAATCTAGTATTATTCTCATGTTTGACTTTCCTGTAATCCGAACTGATTCTGATTCTATACCTAATGGCAAAACAGGTTCATTATTACACTCCCCAAAAGAGCTACTGAAGGCACAAAACTAAATCCAAAAGGACAACATATACCATCAACTAAGAATAAAAGTATGTAACATCACAGTTTCACCAATATACCAGCAAAGTTAGTTTACAATGTTCCACGCATGAACACTGCATAAAAGAAAGTTACTCTAATTGGAAGCCAAAGTATGGACACTCCTAAACGATCAGAATCTAACATTATCAGCAAAATATTCAAGCACAAACAAATCAAAGACCAATAAGTTATCTTCTCCAAGTCAAAAACTTGACATTGTCTGAGAAATTTTAGAGCTCGAACAACTTGTTCAAAGTACACATCTCTTACCAACAACTTAGCCTACTGATCAAAATCGCGGTCATACTAAAACTAATTCCCGGGTTCGAATCATCCCACTTAAGTTTCATATACACAAATTAACAACAACAAGAGAAACTATCTAGAAAAATTAGCTTAAATTAAACAATCAAAACCCGAAATTGAGGCCATACCAAGCGTCTACCAGCTTCCAAATCCTTTTTTTTTCCGGGACGAAACAGCTGGTTTAGATAAAACTTGAGCAGATGCCATCTCCAGAACAAAAATCGCCCCTCTAATTCAGCATTACACAACCCACATTCAATAATCCAACCCCTTCAATTTTCACCCAAAATTAGCGCAATCAAAATTTATCTGATTAGATTTGTCGGTAATTTAATTCTGATCCACTCCGCCCAAAAAAATCGTCTGAACAGATCGAATCACACCCCAAAATTGCAATTTGAATTTCAAAATTGATTGTATCTATAACCCCAGATTCATCAGATCTCCCTCGATCAAAACAATAATCAAAATCCCCAAATCTCCGAAGAAAACAAAGATATGGGGGAGAGAGAAAAAAAAAACCCTAAAAATATGAGAAAACTAATTTGGGGGAAAATATATAAAATTATAAAAATTCAAATTTGTACAACAAACTTAAAGCTGAAATTGAATTAAAAATAAATAAATTTAAGTAGGTAAAGAAGTAAAAATTAATGCTGCTATAATTGTGTGAAATTTAAGGGAGCATCAAAAGAGGTTGATTTTGCTGAAGAAGAAGCGCCATTGATTTTGATTTGATTTGTCGGTATTTTGACACTTCTTAATATTTTTGAGATCTACCCTCTACCCTAAAATACCATAATAAAAACGTTAAACGTGTAATTGTTGGGACGTGGTGTAATTTTATTCATTGTTATAACGTGGCATCATAAAAAATAATACCAAGTTTATTAGGAGTAGGATCAAAATAAGATAGAATTTTATTTAAAAATATATTAAGACATTAATGAGAAATTATGACATTTGCATACATATAATCAAACAGGTAAAAAACTACATAAAGAACGCTTAAGAGAGCGATAATACCAAATATATTTGAGAGACAAGAAACAAGAGACGAGCATAATAGAGAAACGTACATAGCTACATATATCATTTTCAGTGTAAATAGGGGTTATCATCTCGACATTATCTGCAACAGGGCTAAGCTTGTGTTGGACATTCGAACCAGCGTCTTGATAAAACTAGTGTATAGCCCAAGTGATATCCAAATAATTACTTTATACATCATATTTGTATGTTACTTAAATTCCTAATTACATAATGAGAGATTGAGTGTTTTAGTAAACAATAAAGAAACTAGTGGAAAAGAATGCAAAACAAACACTCACAACCCAAAGTTAGATATATTCAATTTGAGTTAAATATGAATTCACACATATTGCAACATTTCCCTACTTGCTTATGTTCTCTATCTTTTTCTCTTCTCATCACATGAGTCCCTATCTTTATTCCTCTCTAGCTCTCTATTCTTCTTAAAATTCGTATCCCCTCTCCATGTTGCAATATTAGGGGAACGGAAAAAGTATATATTAAAAAGTGTTTCTAATATATAATATGTGTCACATGTCACCTTTTTTATGCAATATAAATATGTCATGTCAACAATATGTGCCACATGTCGCATCTTTAAATAATATGAACATGTCATGTCACTTTCACAACATTAATTAAATTTGACAACTAAAAAATGCTTATACAAAGACTTGATCTCGGGATCAACAAGTATTAAGTTACAAATCTTACCACTTAGCTATCCATTTATTGTGTATTTGCTTTATTACCCAACAATATTATAATAAATTGGATAAAATAATCAGTGTTTGATTGTACTATTTGTGCCCCATTATGTAATGAGCATAAGACAATTTAACAACTTTAATTTTGAAACTTGAAAAACTACACGGTGTGGCCAATCATAAGGAGGGTTACTCGTTCAGTGTTACAGGAGCTACTCAATAAGTGTTATATGGGTTAGTTTGTTATTTTACAAGCGGTTACACAAATTACTGAATATGGTTCTCCTAATATAAATTTATTTTTATTTTTTCAAATTTTAAAATTTTTCAAGATGATTATCAAAACATTAAAAAACAGTCTAACATGATTATCAAACTAAACAAATACAAACTAGCAATTTGGGACATCATCTGCACCTCACACTAGTTTGAATACAAAACGGGTTCAAATTGAATCCTTATATGAACTAGAACCGGATTGGAACCGATTAAGGGTTCGGACCCACCGATTTCTTGCTCACCCCTTAGTCTTGGGACTGGCGCCTGGCGGGGAAATTGGCAAATTCTTTTTGGATCTTACATTCTTCATCTCAAATTATCAATCTTCATCTCCTTATTAATAATCACAATTCACATATACTATTCTTGAGCCTTGCTCTGTGCCTGTGATTCAAAAACAATGGCAGCCATGCCTAGATAATCTCCTAATATATCTCATTGTCAATCAATTCTCATTTTCTCTCTCCTTCCACAATACCCAAGTAGCCAAAGAGCGTCCTTCTTCTCTTCCCAAATTCAGGATCAAATCAAAACATCCCAGAATTTGAATTCCAGAATCATTCATTCCCCAGGTAATTGTTCGACTCAAAATTGTATTGTGTTTTTAATTTTTACATAGGCAACTCAAATAAGTTACGGAGTATCAGATATTCATTGGATTATGCACTGAAATTTACATTGAATAGGGCTTGAATTAGGAAAAAAATTTGAAGTTGATTGAAGTGATTGATTGTATTAGTTAGTTATCTGGGTTTGTATTGTTGGATTAATAGTTATTTTACATGATTATGAAATTTAATTATAGCAAAAACTGTTATGCAATACTGTTTACCTTTGAGTACGGCTGCACTATTTTATTACTGTAATTCATGGTACAATGTGTCTATTATACCATTATCTGTAACCCCTTTGAAACTTTATTCGTAACTTCAATCGATGTGTTACAATTAATCTTATTTTAACCCAACTAATGTTTATGACTAACCCCGTTTATGCACGATCAATAACGAAATTTGAAAGTGTTTGTAGCGTCAACTAATGGTATATCGCGATGCATATGAGATTTTGTAATGCTATGAATGTGTGGTGCATATTGGACTTGAAATTGATAGGAAGAACTTGTCGAACTAGATTTTGTGCTTCTTCTATACCCATTTGCTGGATGTGCTTTCTTGTTGCCAATGAATTACAACCTCGGCATAACTGAGTTTTTGGACTTACTACTTACTCCTCTACCAAACAGGTGTATCACAATTGTAGCATCTTGTTGAGAAACTCTGGAATTTATGTCCAATCTGGTAGCAGTCAATGGCAGTGGTTTTAAATCCGGACCTGTGGGATTGTTCCAAACAATCAATACTAGTGCAAATTTATCAAGAAAATTCGCTTGTACTTGTATTTCGTTAGAAGGAAGGGATTTAATACATGAAGGAAAAATTGGGTGGCAACATGTGTTTCATGAAAGCTACGGTTGTTCCAAAATGCAGCCTGTTAAAAAGCTAGGTCTCCAAGCTAGAGCTTTAGCTGGAATCCCCCTTGAAAAGGCTGAGCAAGGATTGTCAAAATACCATTTTAGGACTGAGAATGGTGGTCAAGTGAAGGTAGCTGTCGGGAAGAGAAGTTTAAAGTATTCGGTGCATATTGAGGTTTGTCCTTCTCAACTGAATGGTAACCCGGAGAAGCTGGTACTAAATTGGGGTATATATAGATCCGACTCTTCATCTTTCATTCCTTTTGAATTCCAAACCTCAGCTCCTGAGAAGGCCGTCTCCCAGATATCTCTGAGGAGAAACTCTTTTGGCACTTACATAGTTGAAATAGAATTTGAATCATATTTAGCCCCATTTTATCTCTCATTCATGTTGAATTATATAAATGGCTCTGATTCAGAAAGTTTCGAGATAAAGAGTCATAGACAAACCGATTTTTGTATTCCTATTGGCTTTGCAGCTGGGTATCCAGCTCCGCCGGGTGTTTCTTTCTCCAGTGATGGTAGGATGAACTTTTCTCTTTTCTCCAGAAATGCAGAAAGTGTTGTCCTTTGTTTGTTCGATGATATTGCGTCACAGAAACCTGCTTTAGAGATTGAACTGGATCCGTATGTGAACCGAACTGGTGATATTTGGCATGCATCTTTTGATAGTGTTGGACCCTTTGTGAGCTATGGATACAAATGCAAAGGAGCTGTATTTAGTGAAAAAAGTAACAGGGTTATTTTAGATCCATATGCTAAACTGTTAACGAAGAAGCTTCCTGGTCTACCTGATCTTGGTCAATTACATGCTATACCAGCTTTTGATTGGAGTGGTGATACCCGTCCTGGATTAAGCTTGGAGAAATTAGTTCTCTATCGATTAAATATAATGCAATTTACTGGGGACAAGTCCAGTAAACTGCCTGCTGAGTTTTCTGGAAACTTCTCTGGTGCTGCTGAAAAACTTCAGCATTTCAGGAATCTTGGTATCAATAGCATATTATTGGAGCCAGTTTTTCCATGTGATGACAGAAAGGACCCCTATTATCCATTTCATTATTTTTCACCAATGCAGGTATATGGACCTGCTGGCGATTCTATATCTGCTATTAATTCAATGAAAGAGATGGTAAAGACAATGCATGCCAATGGAATAGAGGTTCACTTGGAAGTTGTTTTCACTCATACCACTGAAAAAGGAATACTCCAAAAAATCGACCCTTTATCCTATTTTTATGCTGATAAGGACGGAGAATTGAGTATTAGATATGCTTTGAACTGTAACTATCCAAACATGCAGCAGATCATTGTTGATAGTCTCCGGTATTGGGTGACTGAGTTTCATATAGATGGATTTTGCTTCCTAAATGCTTCAGATCTCTTGAGAGGCTCTTATGGAGAGAGCTTGTCTCGCCCTCCTTTGGTCGAAACTATTGCTTTTGATCCTGTACTTTCAAAAACAAAGATAATTGCGGATTTTTGGGATCCTTATGATGTGAAATCCAAAGAAACCTGCTTTCCTCATTGGAAACGATGGGCTGAAATAAATTCTAAATTTTGTGTTGATGTGAGAAATTTTTTGAGGGGTGAAGGACTTATAAGTAGTCTTGCAACACGACTTTGTGGAAGCGGGGACATTTTTTCTGCTGGAAGAAGTCCATCGTATTCGTTCAATTATGTTGCCAGGAACTTTGGTCTTTCTCTAGTTGATTTGGTTAGCTTCAGCTGTAGTGACCTTGCTTCTGAATTTAGTTGGAATTGTGGGGAAGAAGGCCCTACAGATCAGAAAGTTGTCCTTGAAATGCGGCTCAAACAAATCCGTAACTTTCTCTTTATATTATTTGTTTCACTTGGTGTTCCTGTATTAAATATGGGAGATGAGTGTGGCCAATCTACTGGCGGATCCCCTTCATACAGTAAAAGAAAACCTTTCAATTGGAGTGCTCTTAAGACTGCTTTTGGTGTCCAGATCACGCAGCTTATTTCATTTCTGATTTCTCTGAGAGAGAGGCGTGGTGATCTTCTGCAGAAGAGGGAATTTTTGGAAGAAGAAAATATTGGTTGGTATCACTGTGACTTGTCTCCACCAAGATGGGATGATCCACTAGCTAAATTTCTAGCTATGGAATTAAAGGCTGACAACAGAGGGTCAGAGTCTTCCTTTGTGAAGGGTGACTTGTATGCTGCCTTCAATGCCGGGGGACATTCAGAAAATATAATTTTACCACCACCCCCTGAGGGAATGACTTGGGTACGATTACTTGACACAGCTCTTGCTTTTCCTGGATTTTTCTCGTCAGATGGCATTCCTGTCCCTGAGAAGATGCCTGGATTGATAGCATACGAAATGAAGTCACACAGTTCTGTACTTTTTGAAGCAAAGATCCTGAATGCGCGAGTTGTGTAATTCTGGATTGTAATTTAGTTCTTAATAAACACTAGTAATTTGTACAGAAAATAAAGCGTAGTAGTCATGAAATTATCCAGCATTTCTGAGTTTGAAATTTTGTAGTAAAGCCACTTGTAAGTGTGTAACCGTATCAAGAGACAACAATGAAGCCACAAGTAAAAAAATTCCTGCACATGTAATGCAAACTACTTAACTACATACACAAGTTATTTTGGTATGAAACATAGGTACATATTTCGGGAAGGTAGGATGTGTTATCACATAGGAATTCTCATCCTCAACTAAGTTGAGGCCACAGGGACCCAACTTATAAAAATAAAAGGAAAATAGAAAAGCACATTAAAAATTATAAAAAGTAAAAAGAGTGGGGGGACCTCTTGTCAATAACCACCATCCTATTCCTCCCCAAATTTTCACTAGCATTTTAGCAATCTGCCACAAAAATCAGAAATTTTTCCCTCCCAAATTTTCCACCAAAAATCAAAATATTGAAGCTGGACAAAGGAAAAGCCCCAAATTTTGGAGGTGAAAGAGTGAAGCTCTAATTGGCGACAATCTAATCCCCGATAATTGAACGACCTACACGAGTTCGGACAGATCAAGAAATTGTGGAGCAGATTTGTAGTTGGGTTCAGTTGCCGAAATGGAAAATGGCAAATGGGTGAACGAACAAAGTGAGATCATTGAGTTTAGTCTTTATTTGTTGCATGTGGTTAATTATGTACTATAAATGTGTATTCTTCAAAATTCGCCTGGTCATCTAACAATTGGTTAAGCTATTGCTGAAAATTGTTGTCAAAAAGTGAAGAATAAGGCTGAATTTTGCGTGAACGTTTGTTTGTTATTTATAAGTTATAAAGTACTGGAATTTAGAATTGGCAGGTGAATCGGTATTAATTTGGTTAATAATTGAAGGATTCTTATTTAGATGCTTTGATTTTTGTTATACTCCCTCCGCCCATAATTATCTACAACATTTGCTATAAATGGGTGCTCTTAATTATGTGCAACAATTTTTTTTCTTTCCTCTTTTAGTAAATTTTAAAGAGTAAAAAGACCACCTTACCCTTACTTTTATTTTTTAACTTTGTTTAACATCTTTTAATTACACTTACTTACCAACTAATTACCACCTTACCCCAGCCACTTCGCCGCCCCTACCACCAGCCCAGACAAGCCCAGAGCACCAGCACCACCGCGACAAGACCCCAGATCGTCGAGCAATTCTTCGACCATCCCCTACCCCTTTCCGTCGCCACCCTAATCCACCACAACCAATAATATGAGTTCGTGGATTTCGGTGGTTTGAGTTCGTGGGTTTCGATTCCAGATCTGGGTTTCGTGGGTTCGGTGGTGGGTTTCAATGGTCTGAGTTTGTGGGTTACGGTGTTCTGAGTTCCTGGGTTTCGTGCGTTCTTGGAGTCGTGGGTTTCAGTGGTGGGTTTCTGTGGTTTGGGTTCGTGGGGTGGTGGTTTCGGTGGTTTGGTTTGTGAAAGATAGAACATTGTTTGTGGGGTGGTGTTTCGGTGGTTTGGTTTGTGGGGTGGTGGGTTTTGGTGGTGGTTTCATGGGGGTTGCGTAAGTGGGATTGGGTGTTGGTGGTTCGTGGGGTGGCGTGGTGGTTCTGCGTCCGTGAGTGGTGGTTGTTCTCCAATGTTTAATTGTGTTTTTTTTTTATTTGGATTAATTATCCCTTCTCTCTCCTCTTAATTTTCAATAAACTTGTTTAAGAAATTTTGCCTAGGAGTCTGCAAAAATGACGTTTGGTGCAGATAATTGTGGGCAGAGGAAGTATTTGATTTGTGTTATATTAAATGCCATATATGTCTATCCAATTAAATGAAGGTTCTCTAGAACTTTGCTTGAGTGTATCTCCTGTTGTGATGTTCTTGTTGTGTTGTTATTGTATTGCTGTTGTTCTTTTATTGTTGTTGTTCTTGTATTATGATGGCTATTAGTAATAATAGAAGAGTTGGTTTTTATTATTTTCTGCTTTCGGTTGTTTTGGGTAGCAGAATGGTTGTGAGTACCAGGTCATGGAGGGAGACTCGGTAGTTTGTAGCTCAGATAGTTCAGTGATGAAAGTTCACAAAGTGATTTGAATGACGATGGATGGGAGGGTATTGACTTGAACAAGGAGCCTCCTGCTCAATGTAACATTACCGAGGAGGGTACTATTACTAGGGAGGGTATCGACTTGAATGACGATTGTAGTGTGGGTTCACATAGTGTAGGCTCAGAGAGGGGCTTAGACAGTTCAGGGTCAGGTAGAGAGCTAGGCTACTTCATTACCTCATCCACAAGCAGGAATGGTGTTTGGCAATTAGCATGACATGAATAAGTTTTATCGTGGTTATGAGAAGCAAGAAGGATTTGGTGTTGTGTGTATAGGTGGTGGGAAGCCAATCTCAAAAAATGCGGGAAGTCAAATTCATTTTGCACTTATGTTTGGAAGTGCGAGTGCTATGGTAAGACAACATAAAGGAGGAGGGTTAATGGGAAGAGGGTTGTGGTTAAGGAAAAACCAATTGTGAAGAAGACTACTAAAAAATGCAATTGTCCAGTTATAATTTATGGTCAAGGTTATGATGAAGGTGGTTGGCAGATCAAGAAGGCTGTTAATGAGCACAATCATAAAGTGAGTCCTGAGTTGTCTAAACACATTGCTATGTATAGAAAGGAAAATATTACAAAGCATTTGGAGCATAGGATTGAAAATGACCATGGATTCGGTGCCCCGGTAGGGTAAATTTTCAACAATATGGCAAGCCAAAGAAGCGGTGTTGAGAATATGGGATTCACGAAAAAAGATATTCACAATTTGATGAATAGAAAGAGGAGGTTGAAGTTAAAAAATGGTGATGCCTCGGCTATTGTAATACCCCGTATTTTTATACGTATTTTTAATTTAAATAAGTATTTCTTAAAGTATTTAAATAATTCGAAATGAATTATTTAGGCTTTTTCATTAATTTTAAAAGAATGATTTTAATTAAAAGTTATTTTAAATTATTTAATAATCTTGGAAATATTTTATTTTATGATTTAAAAATATTGGGGCATGTTATTATATAAAAAGATAATTTTTAAAGTCAATGGTATTTAAGAAAAGTCAAAATACTAGTTTGACTAGGAAAGGGATCATTAAGGGTAGTAAAAGAATTTAAAGTAGGAGGGATATTGACAGGGGGTATAAATACCCATCATATGCCTAAGGTGGAGTGCACCTAAAGGTAAACTCTCTCTCTCCTCTTATTTTCTTTTCCCCTTAATTTTTCCCCTTCCCCTTTATTTATTTATTTTTATTTTATTTTCAATCACCACACACACCACCACCACACACACCGGACCACCACCACACGTCGTCGGACCACCGCCGCAGCCACCAGCAGGTGCCGGTGACAGCAGCGGCACCACCAGCAGGCGCGGCAGCAGCCGGCTGTGGTGTCGGTGCTGTTATGGCCGAACAAAAAAAAAATATTTTCTTTTTATTTTTAATTAAATCTACGCTAATCTAATTAATGTTTTTGGGTTTTGTGATGATTTTAGGATGTTTAATAATAAGTATTTTGTATATTAATTTTCAGATTTGGCTTTGAATTAAAAAGCCACAAATTAAAAACCCTAGGTTTCTAAATTAATGTATATTGATGGAATTTGATTGTGGTTGATTAAAACTATTGAAATAAATGTTTTTAAACTAAATTACAGCAATTTTATAAGTTTTAATAATGCTGAAATTTTTATATATAAGCTATAATTAAGTTTCTTGAAAGGATTTTTAATTACCCATTAATTGGGAATAAAAGTAAGGGTTTTAAATAAAATTTCAGATTATTTTAGGGGGTTTATGAGTGATTTAAAGAGAGTATATATTGCTGAAATTTTTGTGGAAGAGGTATTAATACTTTTTTATAATTTTGGTTTGTAGGAGACTTTCAAGTGAGTGATTTTATTTAGTCGTGGCGATTTTGGGATCATATTCAAGGTACGTTCGCGTACTTAGTAATTATTTGAATATGTAGAAGCATGCTAGGCTTTGTTTAATTAGTTCCAAGTAGTATCATGATAGGAACTCTAGTCAGGGAAATAACAAGGGAGCAAGGCATTTCTATTGTAAGAGGTGTAAGAATAACCACCCTGGAAGGGATTGTGATGGGAATTTGGTTACTTGTCGTGCTTGCAACAAGTTAGGACACAGGGAGTATGAATGTTTCTCCTAGGACCCTAATAGAAACAGGCAGGGAAATAATCAAGGTAGGGCCCAAAAGAACTTTCAGGGAAGTAACAACTATTCTGGGAACAAGGGAGCACAACAGAATGCGGCGAAAACCAACAATAATAATGGGAACAACCAACAGAAAGGTGGAGCTGCAGTAAAGTTGAATGTTATGAGTAGGCATGAGGCTGATTCCACGAAAGATGTCATCACTGGTACTTTTTCTATTAACTCTATTCCTGTTAAAGTCTTGTTTGATTCTGGTGCATCTTTTTCTTTCATTTCAAAGGTAATTGTTTCAAAATTACCAAACTGTTTGAAAACCGTAGATGAGGTAGATTTTCCTGTAGTTATTCCTACGGGTGGGGTAGTAAAGTGTAACAAGACCTTTATAGATTTACCTTTAGAAATCGAAGGAAAAGTGTTTTTATCGGATCTCAATGAGTTTGGATTGAGTAACTTTGATGTCATTTTGGGAATGGATTGGTTGAGCAAGTATAGTGTAGAGATTAGTTGTAGATCACAGAAAGTGAAAATGACTACAACTGATAATGAGTTGGTGACATATTGGATGCATTGTGAAACCAAGTGCCCAAGGATCATACCTGTGTTAAAACTGGCAAAGTATATTAAGAAGGGGCATCCAGTGTATTTTTGTAGTGTGAGGAATATGGAGAATGAGGAGACAACTAAGCCTGAAGATATAGAAGTAGTGAACGAGTTTCTGGATGTGTTTCCAAAAGAAATTCCTGGAATGCCACCTAAAAGGGCAATTGATTTCACAATAGAGCTAGTTCCAGGAACAACACCAATTTCCAAGGCACCATATCGAATGGCACCTACAGAGATGAGTGAGTTAAAGGAGCAATTGCAGGATTTATTAGAAAAGGGTTATATAAGACCAAGTGCATCACCTTGGGGAGCGTCAGTGTTATTTGTGAAGAAGAAGGATGGAAGTATGAGGTTGTGTATTGATTATAGGGAGTTAAATAAGGTCACCATAAAGAACAAGTACCCATTACCAAGGATTGATGACCTATTTGACTAGTTGAGAGGCACAACTGTATTTTCTAAGATTGATTTAAGGTCTGGCATATGAAGATATTCCTAAGACTGCATTTAGAACAAGATATGGACATTATGAGTTCACGGTAATGGCATTTGGATTGACGAATGCTCCAACAATCTTTATGGACTTGATGAATAGGGTGTTTCATCCATTTATAGACAAGTTTGTGGTAGTGTCAATAGATGATATACTGGTGTATTTGAAGAGTAAAGAAGAACACGTAGAACATCTAAGGGCAGTTCTGCAAACACTAGGGAAAACAAGCTTTACGCAAAGTTCTCTAAGTGTGAGTTTTGGTTGGATAAAGTAGCATTTCTAGGCCATTTTGTGTCCAAAGATGGAGTAGAAGTAGATCCCTTAAAGATCGAGGCAGTGAAAGGTTGGCCTACGTCGAAAACAGTGTCTGGCGTTAGGAGTTTCTTAGGTTTAGCAGGGTATTATAGACGTTTTGTAAAAGATTTCTCGAAGATTGCTAAACCTATGACCTCTCTAATGAAAAAGGACAAGGAGTTTAAATGGAATGACAAGTGTGAGGAAGCATTCCAACTCTTGAAACAAAAGCTGATCATAGCGCCAGTGCTTACACTGCCAAACGATAGTGGAGTTTATGATATATATTGTGACGCATCCAAGAATGGTCTAGGATGTGTACTTATGCAAAATGGGAAGGTGATCGCGTATGCATCTAGACAGTTAAAGACTCATGAAGTAAATTACCTTACTCATGACCTAGAATTAGCTGCAATCATTTTTGCACTAAAGATTTGGAGACATTACTTGTATGGAGTGAAATGTAGGATTTATACAGACCATAAGAGTTTGAAATACATTTTCACTCTTAGGGATTTAAACTCACGCCAAAGGAGATGGTTAGAATATACGACGGATTATGACTTAGACATACAATATCATGAGGGAAAAGCAAATGTAGTCGCAGATGCTCTTAGTCGTAAAACTAGTCATAGACTGAATACTTTGATAGTGGCTGATGAGTTATGTAGAGAGATGAGGAAAATGAATCTAGAAGTGGTAGAATGGGGAGTGCCAACAGGCATACTTGCGAATTGGAATCTAAGTATTCAACCAACAATATTTGATGAGATAAGGGAAAATCAAGCAGGAGATGTAAAGTTGGATAGGATTCGTGAGAAAATAAAGCAAGGAAAAGCTACGAATTTCAAGATCCATGAAGATGGGAATTTAAGATACAAAGGTCATTGGTGTGTACCACAAAAATGTGAGGAGGTAAAAAGGAAGTTGATGGAAGAGGGTCAGAATACACCATACTCAGTACACCCAGGAGGGGACAAGCTATATAAGGACTTGAAAAAGGTGTATGGGTGGCCCAGAATGAAGAATGAAGTTGTGGAATTTGTGGCAAAGTGTCTAACTTGTTAGAAAGTGAAGATAAAGTACAAAAAACCGCAAGGAACTGTGCAATCATTGGAAATTCCTGGATGGAAATAGGATTGTATTTCAATGGACTTTGTGACTTGCCTCCCAAAGTCAAAAACTGGAAATGACACAATTTGGGTAGTGGTGGATAGACTTACAAAATCTGCAGTGTTTATACTAATGAAGGAGACCTGGAAGATGGAACAACTTGCAAAAGCTTACATAAAAAATGTGAATAGCTCAGGAATTGATCTAGGATTTTGTTAATTTGAGCTTTTGGAATTGTGAATATACGAAATATTTGAATAATGGGTACGCAGAGTATTTGACTTGTGAGTATACAAAGTATTTGATACTTGAATCTTGAATTTCAGTAGTTTGATTTGTGGATGTATTGTGAATATTGTATTGGTTGTCATTTAATTTGATTTTTTAGGTATATATTGTTTTGGGTATATTTTGATTGATTTCTTGATTGTGGTATGGGTATATTTTGATCAGTTTTGGGTTTCTTTTGATTGAATATGCAAATTAAATCTCATTTGGTAGTGGATAATGGTGGATTATTTCATTATATTTTGTTTCTAGTTTGTCTTCTTATGTTGCCTTATTGTACCATAATTGTTGAGTTTCTTGACAAGAATAGCTCAGGAATGAAAATTTGGTATTGGATTGATTTTCTGAGTTGTGTTTTTGCGTTTATCGAATGACTTGAAGCTTGAGCCTTTTACCCTGCTTCCCTGTAGTGCACCCCTGCTGCTGCTACTTTTGCTCTGCTGTAGCTGCTGCTTTTGCTCTGCCGAGATTGGGGGCAAGTGTGGCTTTAAGCCTATGTTTTTATATTAATTTATACTTGTTGCCTGCAACTATGGCTTTAATATCTTCTGGAAATGATGACTTTGTTTGGGAGTATTCTTGCTGAAGCTATTGACAAGATTGGGGCTGATGGTGTTATCTCTATTGAGTCATTGCTGCTTGTATTTCACTGCCATAAATAAAAAATGTTCTGTGCTCTAGTTTCATTAGAGGAGTGATAAACTGATAGCTGGCTGTTTGTACTCTGTATCTCTCTCTCTCGTTTTGAAGGTTATAATTGCATACATTGAGTCATCCTTGAACCTGGTTTGATGGGAAATCAACCAAATAATTATTTCTTTTGAGCTTATAATATGGATCAAGCACAAATTTAATTGTTTTCTGGTTCATTGGAATGTAACTTTATCATGTACTTGATCCTTTGGTTTTTTTTTTTTTTTATGTTATGAAATTATATGAACTTATTAGAGTATGTTTTTATTCTCAGGGAACTGTACAGTAACAATATCAGGGGGCCAATACCTAGTGAGCTGGGCAATCTGACAAACTTGGTCAGTTTGGATCTCTATTTGAACAGTTTCAGCGGTCCAATTCGCCATTCCGGAGTCTTTAGGCAGGCTATCGAAGTTGTGCTTTCTGTATGTATACTAATACCTTGCCTAACTAATTTATCCAAGGACTATACCTTATTTGCCTTTAACATTTGCATTGAAATGTATGTGTGTTAAATGTATGCATGACCTTATGTGGTCCTATGCTATCTTTCTGGCTTTTTGCTAGTTGTTAATGCCAGAATGCAAGTTGATATGGCTTTCACGTCTACTCTTGAATAATTGATTATGCCTAGCTATGGAATATTGAATGAGTGTAGAAAAAGGGGTTCTCTTAATGCTTGTCAATGACTTCTTAATATTTTTTGAGTGTGTGTATTGAGAGGGTATTTTGCTGTTTGTTTGTTTGTGCTGTTGTTGTTGTAGACTCTATAGAATGTTTTCATCTGCGATTTTTATTTGATAATTGTTTTTATTTCGTGATTTGGGTTTATTCTTTTGATTTGGGTTTGTGTTATTTTTGTTGTTGATTTATTTATTATTATGAAAAGATTGGTTAGTAATGTGGGATTTTTTTTGTAAAATTTGACAGGTTACATATGGATCTGTAATCAAATTGGTGCATGAAATAACAAAATTCAGGCTGCATTCAGGTTGCTCTATTCCTTAATATGGACGTTGCGTTCTCTTTAGTGCTGCTGCTTCGATACTGCTGCTGTATAGCTACTGTGATGCTGCTATTCTGCTACTAGGCTGCTGCTATATATTTTTTTTTCTTTTTTTTTCAAGTGTAAAATTATAGGTTATTAATGAAAATTATCAGTTTCAAGTATATTATGTATATCTATAATAGTCTGGTGAAAAATTCAGATGAAAAAAGCAAAAAAAAAAAAATTTATTTATTTTTTTGGGCATTTTTGGCACCGGTTAACCAATGCCAAAAGTAATGAATTATATTTTTGTTTAAAAGTGGGTGCCTATTATTAGCACTGGTTAACCGGTGCCAATAACAAGTATTCACACCGGTTCAAAATCGGTGCAAGTGTTTTACATTTTTCGCATCCCTCAATTCTAAACCGGTTCAAAACCGGTGCGAATGGGGGGTTTTGAACCGGTGCGCATTTGTGTTTTTCTACTAGTGCTTTTCGAACTTTGTAGGGGTGAATCACATGGTCAGACAATCCTTCTTGGGTGTGCTTTAGTTTCACACGAGAATGCCGAAACCTTTGAGTGGTTATTTAAGACTTGGGTGTCATGCATGAGAGGTAAGGCCCTGATAGCTATCATGACACATCAGGATGCGGCGATGAGGAAGACAATTAGAGCTGTTTTTCCAATGCCTCAGACACGCCATCGATGGTGTATGTAGCATATAATGAAGAAGTTTAGGCAGAAACTTGGTGCTTTGTGTAACTATCAGGATGTCAAAGAGAAGTTGGAGCACGTGATCTACAACAGCATACCTCGGAGGAGTTTGTTGATTCTTGGTGGGAAGTTGTGAAAAAGTTCAAGCTAGAAGACTTTGAGTGCTATGAGTGGCTAGAAGGTCAGTTTTTTTATTTCTTGTACTTACATTTATTTTTTTGAATACAGAGTAAAGGCCACAGTAAAAGTATTAATGTGAATGTCCATGTTTTGTTGATTTGGTTATGTTTGGCTCTGTTAAGTTGTAATACCCCGTATTTTTATACATATTTTAACTTAAATGGGTATTTCTTAAAGTATTTAAATAAGTTGAAATGAATTATTTATGATGTTTTACTAAATTAAACAGTTTTAGTTTTAAATTAAAGGTCCAATTTATTTATTTAATAATTTTGGAAATACTGTATTTTATAATTTAAAATCATTGGGGCATATAATTTTATAAAAAGGTAATTTTTAAAGTTAATGGTATTTAAGGAAAGTCAAAATGTTAGTTTGAATAGGAAAGAGATCATTAAGGGTAAAAAGGGAATTTAAGTCTACGAGAGTTTTAGAAAGGGTGTATAAATACCCATCACATGGGCAAATTAAACTTTGCCCAAGGTGGAGAATACCCAAAGGTAACTCTCTCTCTCTCTCTCTCCTCTTATTCTCTCTTTTTCCCCCTTCCCCTTATTTTCTTCACACCACACTTCGGCCACCACCACCGCCGCAGCCACCAGCAAATGCCGACGACAGCAGCAGCACCACCAACGGGCGCGCGGCAGCAACCTTGCTGTGGTGTCGTGGCTGTTGGTGTTCGAACAAAAAAAAAATCTCTGTTGTTTTTAATCCTAATCTAGCCTTGATTTAATTATTGATTTTGAGTTTTGTGATGATTTTTATGATGTTTGATTTTAAGTATGACGTATATAAATTTTCAGATTTGGTTTTGAATTAAAAAGCCCCAAATTACAAACCCTAGGTTTCTAAGTTTATGTATATTGATGGAAATTGTTTATGGGTGATTTAAGTTATTGAAATAGGTGTTTTAAAACATAATTACAACAATTATAGATGATTTAATAAAGCTGGAATTTTTGTATATAAGCTACAATTAAGTTTCTTGAAAGAATTTTTAATTACCCATTAATTGGGAATAAAAGTAAAGGTTTTAAATTAAAATTCAGCTTATTTTAGAGGGTTTATGAGTGATTTAAAGAGTGTATATATTGCTGGAAATTTATATTGAATAGGTATTAATGCCTCTTTATAATTTTGGATTGTAGGAGATTTCCAAGCGAGTGATTTTATTTAGTCGTGGCAATTTTGAGATCATATTCAAGGTACGTTCGCGTACTTGGTAATTATTTGAATATGTAGAAGCATGCTAGGCTTTGATAAAATAATTCCAAGTAGTATCATGATAGATGTTGGTTGGAATTTGTTGTATGATTGATGTTGGTGAATGATTTGTGATGTATGAATTATTTATGATGAATTGGTGATTAGAATTAGATATGTTGGCATGTTGGATATGAACCACATTTTTATTATTAGCATGATTGAAGGCATGTTTGGTTAAACTAAAGGTTTAATTTGGTTTGGAATATGAAAAGGAAATTTTATTATGGTTCATATAATTTTTATTCATGCTTTAAGCATGGGAATTGAGCTATCAAGTGTCTTAGTACACAGGAATAAATTATATTGCAGTGCCTATGTGCACTTAAGGTGTTTCTAACACCGAGGGATAGGATTTGCGGCGCATTATGCGTTTAAGGTGTCTTTGACATCGAGGTAGATTAAAAAGGGTTCAACTATTAAAAGTTATGTGGTCACTAATTATTCAAGAATTTAAATTGGTATGTTTGGTTGCTTGAATGATTATAATGTTGGATTGTGTTATGGTTGAGAGTCATCACCAAGTCTAATAATATGTAAACAACGTCAAGTGAAAGAGATTACGCACCAAAACTCTTGGAACGTATATACCTCAAGTATGAACATATGGGGGGAGTTATGCGACTTTATATTTGACCATAACTTCTACAGGAAGTATAGGACGCTGTATTTTCCTTTTTATTTATTTTATGTGCAAGACGTCCAGTCACTTCATGTGACATTTGCCTACCCGGTTAGCTCCCAATGTAGTTACCTTAATTTATTTGGGGCAGAGATTTGGTTGGAAACCCGTTTGATGCATAATCAAATTAAATGGACATTGGTATTTGTCTAGTTAAATGTTGAATGTCTTGTATGTTTGTTTACAAGTGCAACAAGGTAAGTTGTGTGATGATAAAAACATGTTAGTGTGTGTTTATTACGCTTATGTACTCACGATTGCTGACTGTGTGTTGTATGTTTGTTTGGCCTTGTCTTTACCTTGGCCCTACGATGACCCATTTCTAATGGCGAGTAGTGGGGACAAGTAGAGAGCAGTTTTTCAGGTGATGAAGCACTTTTCATGATGGGCATGAGTGAAGAGCGAATCATGCTTAGTTTCCATAGGAATATGATGTATTTTATTTGCTTTGAATATTATTTATTTTATTATGCTCGTGAGACTAACGTAAAGGTTTTCAGTATTGTTTGGTTTTAAGGGCCTACAATGGTTCCAAGTTGTAAGTTGACTTCGTTTGACTTTGGTTTGACTTTACTTTCGTTTGGTTTGACTTTTGAGTTGACTTGTTTTGAATGGTTTTAAAGTTAATCTTCCGCTGTGTGTCTTTGATATTTTCCTTAGCCATTTTCACGGTGGCGGTAATGTCTTAGATTTTCCTATTTCGTATTTTAAAAAGGGCAAAACAGGTATTTTAAAGGAAATGAATTTTTAGGGTGTTACATAAGTGCCTAAATTTTAGTGTTAATGTGCATCACACATTTGGTTATTAGATGTAGTAAATAATGTAAAATCACTGAAATGAGGAGTTATTATTAGATATTGTGCATCACACATTTGCTATGACACATGCTGCTATGCCATATTGAGTATGCTATTGCGTTCAGGTCGTGTATTTGATGTTATTTTTAGTTAAGCCAGCTGATAATTCAACCCTGTGGACGGGTAATATATAAAGAAAAGTAAAATTTAAAAATGCAAAAGTCCTAATTAGGTCATAGTATAGAACAGAAGGTCACATCATTGACATATGTAACAGAATAACAATTAGGCTAGAAATGCTGAAAGTGACACATGATCTCCTAATGCGAATTTCTCTGCCTAAACTAACCTAAAAATGAACAATATTTTTCAAGAGTGATGTGTTCATGATGTCTCATAAGAATATTTTTATTAGGTGGTATATGGGATAATGGCTAGTGTTATGTGATTACCGTCCCTAATGTGTTCATAACCAGCTGTAGTGTATTGTTAGTTAGGGTAGATGATGATGAATAGTCATGTTTATGTTTGTCGATAGGCCTGTTTGAGGAGCGAGGGATGTGGATCCCGTGTATGTTAAAGATGTCTTTTGGGAAGGAATGCAGACAAATCAAAGAACATAAATAGCTTTTTTTTATGGGTATATTAACAAGCACACTCGGCTAACTGAGTTTGCTCCTAGTTACTGTAAGGCGATGGAAAGCTGTGCAAACAATGAGAAGGATACGAATGCGAACTCAGTGCGTTATGTGAGGCCTTTATTATCGAAATTTATGCTGGAACGTAAATTTCAAAAACTGTACACGGATGCAAAGTTTGTTGAAATACAAAATCAGTGCAATCGTGTGGCATATGTGACCCTTGTCGGGTCAAAGAAGTTGGTGTCACATAATGAGGAGGAGCATGTCTTCTCAGACCGTGTATGGATATATTGCAAGAAAAGAGGAGAGAAATTTCCCTCAAAGGTCGGCTTAATGACTATACAGTTTTGTATAACAAGGAGAGTAAAGAGGCGTACTATGATTGTCGCCACTTCGAATGTCATGGGATTTTTTTTAGGCACATAATTAAGGTTTTAGACATGAATAGCGTTAGTGAGGTCCCTCCCATGTACATTCTTGATAGGTGGAGAAAGGATATTAGTAGGAAACATACCCTTACCAAAGTTGCTTATCATGATGCGTCCAAAATGGAAGAGGTGATGAGATATGATAAGTTGATGTTAGCTCTTGAACCTATTGTTATGCGTGTTTCATATCAAAGGAAGTTGTTGAAGTCCTGATGGATTTGATTCAGTTATGCGTGCTCCATCAAACACATGTTTAATATCATCTATCATTTAATTTAAAATCCACAAACTCATTTAATATCCAATTTGAAATTCCCTGTTACTGTACCTCTCCTTGTTCAACTACTACTGGCCACTTTACCCTTCTCACAATCCTCTGTTGTTTCTCAGGAGGTCTGTTCGGGGGTTTTGGCGGCGCAACAACTTTACGCTTCTTATCAGTATGAGTAACTACATACTCTGACTCCTCCTCATAGTCAGCAACATTCAAATCATCTTCAGCATAGTCTTCTTCTTCCAACACATAGTCAGCATCATCAAAATCTGACCCACTAATCATTCTATCAAAATTATAATCTTCACCATCCTCATTATCCTCAACAACCACAACTTTCTTTTTCTTTTTATAGTTGGTCTGTTTGCTACAAGAAGCAACAACAACATGCCTCGTGATTTTTTTTACTAGACTGCAAGTGGTACAATGCAAAAGGATTTAATATATACATTCACTTATTACCAAACTCAACAAAACCATACATAACTTAAATGACCAGAGAACAAAACTCATGAAATGTATAATCTTAAAACAAAATTACTAAACATACTTCTGTAACATACTTTATAGGGTTTAATTACAAATCACTCACCCCCAATTACTTCTACAGCCTACTGAGGAGTCATTGAACTGCTCGAACACCATAACTAACTACATTAGAACCACACACACAAAAACCAAATCATTAACTTCAAACACCAATTTACACACACACACCAGAGCAGTTTACAAACAAATCGAACCACAACATGATTTCCCAATTTAATGGACACAACACACCAACACAAACAAGTTCATACTAAGTTCAAACATGTTTAGATTTACACAAATATCACTCTCACTAAAAAATTAACAGCCACCGACAAGGTTGAATAAAATTGTATCAAATCAATACCAACAAGCCATAAGATGGTATCAGCGTAATACCAATTTCACAAATAACTAATATCAAAATTCCAATCCACACCTACATAGTAAGTGGGTAATACAGCATCAATAACATTCCTCATAATTCTACACCAATAAATTAATAGATAATTAGACACCCCCCTAAAACCCCAATTCCCATGACAATTACTAAGAACAATTACAGATTTACAAATCCACGAACACATAATTCGCCAATCACAACATTACAAAACCTATTCAAACCTAAACAAACCAACAGTGAAATTCGACAAATAGCCTTAATTACCCAAATACACGAAATTCAACAACCTTCAACGAAATTCAACAAATAAATTGGAAGATATCGACATTTATTGATACTAAAAAATTATGAAGCAAAATTTACTTCAAAAAAAAAAAGAAAAAAAAAACAAAAACACGAAACAAGTACACGGAAACTTACTTCAGTTGAACTCTGGGAAACTCTGGGAACGACGATGAACAAGGATTGCCAAATCCATGCTCCCCAAACCCTTGCCTGAACTTGGTATCGGAGTAATTCAGGTCGCAATTTTTAGGTTTCTCTTGTTTCACTTTGCTCTCCCTAAAAATTTTTTGGAAATGAAATTGCTTTCTCTCTCCTCCTTTCCCGCCTCAATACCCTAAAACCGTCTCAACTACTCTTTTCATTTTGAATTTGCAAAAGGGATCTGACCAAGTGGGGCCACGCCTCTTCAACTTTTTTTGTATTCTTTTTTATTAAAACAGGAGGCTTATGCAGTTTATTTGTTACCCCTAAGTTGGGTCCTTGTGGCCTCAACTTAGTAGAGGATGAGAAATTCAAAGTATGCTTTATACAAGTATGCTTTATGCCTGATAATTTTAACTACAATTATACAAGTATGCTTCATGCCTGAAAATTTTGACAGTTTATCACTAGAATTCAACATAAATTAATGATACACGATAGCAAAAAGGAGAAGATAAGGAATTCGGAACACATATCAAAGGCATAAAACTATATGAGTACATAAAAATAGAATCGAGCAGTCAAATATGGCACCCATATGCTCAAGTACGTGTTGATATTGGAAAGCAAGAACTTGGTACATACTATGTCAAAGTCATAGAGCGAATTTGACCTTCAATTGATTTTACTCATGCCTTACTGTATTTACCAAAAAATCACAACCTCAGTTGTTAAGGAGCAGTGGAGCACTTTGGAAGCTTTAATAAGGCCTTACAGAAGTCATATTTCCTTCTGTAAACAAACCTCTAAACAAGAGCATACTGCCAATACGAACATCTAAATGTACTCAATGAAATGCACTCTCTAGCAACTCAATCCCATCATCATATAATTGTTTTGAGATCACTTATTAATCAGTTTGGTACACACCAACCCAAGATACTCTTCAATGTCGGGTTCTGGAATACAAGAGCATTCAGTAATAGCTAATTCTCATTATAGAATTGGGTTAAATTTGAAATCTTCAATCAAAGGCCAAACTGCATAATTTGATAATCAAAAGGATTAGCAAATTTTTTTCACACGATTCAAATCACGGAGACAAAAAGCCTTGTAATCCTAACACTCATTTTCTCTAGCTATAATCACACAATTTCCTGTAATGCTAAGCCAAAAAATAAAAATTTGTCTTGGCTCAGGAAATTGGAGTTAAAAGGAAAGGAAAAAAAAAAAAACACATCACCCACTCAGTGATGCATATATACATACAGGAAAACCCAAAAAAAGAAAGAATAAAAATGGAACCAACAACCAAACACCCTCCTCCAAATAAAAGAATACAAAGAAGATCTTTGTGAGTTTTCAAAGCAATTGGCGAAGCCGTTCATTTTCTTTCTTCAATGCCTGAATTTCTTCTGTAAGTGAATCTAGTTTGTCCACGACTCTGTTCATGAAACCTGAAACTTCCGTCTGTACAATATGAAACCGCCAACATGTGAGGAAGTGCACCAGAGTACCAGTGTACCGCGTAGAAAGAAAGGTACAGAGCAAAAAAACAGTAATGAGTTTGCAGAACCTAAAAAACAGAGCAAGTGTATTTTAAGAATTAGTATGATACATACCTCTTGCATATGAAATTGCCTTAGGATTTCAATATGAAGATTCCTCACATCTTCATGTATTGATTTTTGGAAGGATGATAGAGTTTCTTGTAGCGTATGTTGAAACAGTTGAAGGGTGAAGTTGGAGGATCTATGCTGCAGGTCAGCTTGAGGTGTTCTCTGATGTAAATTTGGTGCTCCCTGAGACAGAAAAAGGAACTTATTTAGTCTTCTTCATGGTATGTCATCATTAAAAGTGTAGCAAAAAAGTCGGAAAATACATCCCAAAATCAAATCATACAGCATGTGGTTAGTTAACTCATCTATGTTAATACATACATTAACAGATGGAAGCAATCCAGGTTCAGCGGCATATGTTGTATCAGATCTGGCCAACAAACTATTCTGAAGTTCTTCCCGGGTTTCAACTCCTGTTTTCTTGGTTTTAGGCGAACCCAATGAAGCAGAAACGCCATCAGTAAATGCTGCAGAACTGCCAATCCTTTCAGCATAGGTGGAAAATCTTCGAGAAGGATTCAAAGATCCAATAGCTTCAGGATTTGCCTGGCCTGTGGCAGGTTTTGAACCAACATTCAAGAGAGCACTAAAGGGGACATGTCCAAATGTTCCGGGTGAATTTTCTTGTCCAGATGATGTATCTTTTGCTCGAAAGTTTGAGATAAGACTTGTGCTCGTGGAGTAACTCAAGGCAGACTGGCTTGCAGATGGATCTTGCAATCCAGTGAACGTTGAAGTCGATGTACTGGTAGATGTTGACATACTGAGACGTGATGCTAGAGATTGACGATGAAGGGCAATCTTATCTGATAGTCTCTCACCACCCCATGCTTCTGGAGGAATAATAGATGAATCCTCACTTCTGGAAGATGCAGTAGGAGTGGAACCAGGAAGCGATGAATGGAAGTCATCCTAGAAAAATAAAATTGCCGCAAATTAAAACAAAAATTGGGAATTTTAGCTGGTAAGTTCAACAACAAATTCAGCTGTAAGAGAGGTGCTATTTTATGAGCAGTGGACACAATTGACAAAATTTGTCTGCAAGTTAACTGAAATATTTTAAGAAAATTTTGTACTAGATGTAAGAAAAAAAACTTCATACAAGATAGACTATCATTACTTACATGCCTTTGTGAATTTAGAGTCGGTGCAAATTCTTCTAATTTTTTACCTACCATACAATCTGTATGTAAACAGGCAGTAAATGTATGGCCAATAATTGTGGCCTTTGTAGGAAATTAAGAGTAATTATTGATTTGCTATAAACAAGCAGATTTACTATAGGCGAGCTTTAAAAGAGACATAAAAAATGAAATAAAATATGTATTACATACAATTTTTCCCCATTGCAGGTTTTTAATACTAGAAATGTAATTGTTAGTTTTACATTCAATCATATCACAATGACCAAAAGAGAAAGATCACGCATAGTTCAAAAGCCAGACAAGCACAATATCTTCAAACTAACAGGAAATGAAGATAACAGTTACTTGCAAAGATGCAGTTGCAACAGTTCCTGAACATTCATGAGATATTATATATGCAATCACATGCAAGTTGCTACAACCTGAGAAGATAAAGAGAAAAATCCATACCTGTTTAGCAGCTGGACCAGGTTTCCAGTCAAAAATTGGGTGTATATCATTAACAGCTTCAGGAAGTGTGAATTTTCGATTGGGAAATAGTGGAGAAACTTTTTTATCGCCAGGTTGGTCTTTTCGGGATAAATCATTGTCATTCCATAGTTTATCAAGTGAGGGTGTAATTGGAACGTCTAAGAGTGGGGAGAAAACATCCATATCATCCTTAAAGTTATAGTTCCTAGTTGCTTGTAATCTTGGCAATACTCCACCAGTCCTCAATGAGCTTCTATGAGGAGTTTCCTCTGAATTCTGATTATTGTTCGTAAAAGTTGCAGCAAAGGATGATTCCACAGCAGAGCTTGAACGACGAGGACCAGAAAAAGTTGTTGCTTGTGGAGCACTGGTTAATGTTGCAGAAGGAAGCGGGTCAGGCATTAAAATCGAGTCCTCGACAGCCCCTCCTAAAAGAGCTATATCAGCCGTGCAGTTTTTCTCATTCACGTCAATGGGTTTTGATCTTTGCCAACATAAACTTGTGACAGCCTGATAAATTAATGTCAAAGTCAGAAATACTTATGATTTTGACAAATAACAAAGAAAAAAGAATGAAATAGAACCTTCCCAAATACTTGGGCTTCTTTCTTTTGACTAGACTAACCTTTTCTGAACAGATTCGCCCTTATTTAAACTTATTAACCCTTATCTCAGCTTACTTGAGCTTATCTGAATTAATTTTAAATGGTTGAATTGTTATGGCCTTATGGACCCTTATCCAAGGAGAACAGAATAAGGCATTAGTTTACTCCAAAACTCACATTTAACTCCACTCATAAAGATTTCCTGAACGACTAGAAAGCCTCTCAAAATATTCATACATACTAATCAAAAGAGTTAAATTCCTTCGTATTAATATATTTCATATATGAATTTATTCTCAGATTCTGCTGCAAAATTAAATATATACTTCCTTCATTTCTTTTAATTAACAAGTTTTGACTGTAGAACTATTCACACTCTCCTTTGACCGTCTTTCGTGATTAATATGTAACTAAATATATAATTATGAGGGGAATTGTTATTTTGTCTCAACATATAATTTCTAGATATAATTTTTAATAATTATTTTTTATCAGTCATTAAAGATACTAACGGTTTAATATTTGTAGTGGCAAACGTGAGTTATGTGACTAAAGAAACATGTCAGCTACAAAGAAATTGAGCCCCCATCAAAATAGGATCGCTGATGCTCCCCACTTCCTTTAACTTCACAAGGATAATACGAAGTAGTTACAAGTGAAGTTAAAAGCTTTTGCTTAGTCAAATATTTTCGAAGAGGTAAGATAAATTTAAACAGTACCAGCTACTTTCACTACAATAGGTGCAAGACATCATCCAATCACAATGTGGACTTAAACCAATCAATCAAAGCCTTAATCCCATAAGTGGCATCGGCTAACCAAAAGTGATTCTTATGTATAGTCATCCACAAAGATCTTCCTCCTCCATCATAAGTGGGGTCGGCTACATTGTGGACTTAAAAATTTGAAAGAGTCCCCTAAAAAGCGTGCACATCTCTCCAAAGATTGACAGCAAACATCTCATGTCACAATGCATGTGTAAATAAGGGTGTATATGAGCTGAGACTTTGACCATCCCAGGATCAACACACTTATGCAGGTAAGCTGAGCTTGAACAAGAACAAAGGCTCACTCAAAAATATAAGTTTATGTAAGTCAAAAATTATGTTCACAAGCCGTTTGTGAGCACTATAACTTCTTAGATGAACTGTTCCTGGCTCTCATCATAACTCCATTAAGTGATCAAGCCATTCAAAGGCATTGGGACCAGGGAGTAATGAAAAAATGCATCCCGCCCCTTTATCAGGAGTTCTAAAGTACCCACTGCTATAATGGTAATCCTTACCCCAATACTCTATCTCATGTATAGTCTTAAAATTCGTAACCACAATTTTACAAGAATGACGTACGGGCCTTCATGTACACCGACGAGACAATATCTGTTAGAATGATAAGGTAATTTACCACAAGCCTTCATCTGGTACTTGCACTCATAGAGTCAGAGATCACAGCCCTTTAAATTCAGTATCCTCATGGGTAACATTGATATGAATAATAGCATAGCAGGAAGCCATGAACAACAATTTGCCTTCTTATTTTAAGACCAGGGAATACGACGATTTAACGTATAGATGTGTAAACCACAAAAGTTACCTCTGAATGTCCATAAGCACGAAGAACAGTAAAAGGCTGAGGTTTTCCACGAACATCATAGAAAACCACACGACCGTTGCTTGTTCCAGCAGCCAATATCCAGCCATCCTCTCTGAATGCCAATGAAGAAAAGGGGGCTTCATAAGAAATGCAAAACGAAGACCTTTTTGTGCCTGAGTCGAAAGTATACAGCTTTTTATCAAGACCAACTGTAGCAATCATCTGCATAAATCAGCATAAATTTCCGTTTTAGCAAATTACTGTCATTGTCTTTAGAAATTTTAAAAGATTCAGAAGCAAAATTTGAGAACATTAAAACCAGACCTTGTCATTTGAAGGAGAAAAGCTCAGACCAGCAGTAGGTGCTGAATGCTGCTTTAACCAAGAGACCTATGAAATACAAAGGAGTAAACATGTAAGGCTAAATATCTATTTCTTTAGTAAAATTCTCAAAAAAAATTTTAAAAAAAAATAATAAAAAAAAAATATCAAGGCTATTGTACAAGAAATTGGATAACCTGAAATTCCAGAAATTTTAAATCAGATTTCAAGAATTTGACAACAGGTTGGCAAGTGTATGAATATAAGACTGGTAATTTGAATCCTTCTACTGTTAAGTGCCTACATGATTACATCAAATTCTACAATCAATTTTAAATCTATCAACTAACAGCAATGGGTCCGATTGTCAAACCCAAGATACCAACAACCATTAAATACTTCTTCCTTTTTTAGTTGACACATTTTGACTTTGGGCACTATTCACATAACTTACATTGACTTTATTTTGTGATTTAGTGTTAGAAAAAAAACGTAGTCATGAGGGGGTCTTGATAGTTTCGTCTCAACATCTATTTTCCAAATACCAAAATACGTAATTAAAGATATTTAATTATTTACATCTAAAAGTAAACATTGGCAAATGTGCCTAAATGAATTGTGTCAACTATTTTTTGCTAAAATACATAATTAAAGATATTTAATTATTTACATATAAAGGTATACATTGGCAAACGTGCCTAAATGAATTGTGTCAACTATTTTTTGCTAAAATACGTAGTTAAAGATATTTATTATTTACATCTAAAAGTATACATTGGCAAACGTGCCTAAATGAATTGTGTCAACTAATAAAAAACAGATAAATAATAGAAAAGTTAAATGTCATAGATTACAACCTCTGTTCTTTTAAATTGGTTACTCTCTTCCCAAATTTTTCATACACAAGATCCACTTACAAAGCTTACTTTCTTATGGTGTATTACATAAAGGTCATAAACCCCACTTACAATACTATTTGTCCTACATTTTCTTACACATGATGACCTACTTGGTAAACTCTCTCTGACTCTCTCCTATCCTTAATCTTTGTACCAACAGTAACTGTAATCAGTAACCAACTCAAAGAAATGGAAGGTGGTACATGACTAAAAAAAAGGGGCATAAACACCACTGGCCTACATTCACATAAATTCATGCAAGGGAAGCACAAATCAGATTTCTATCTTTACATAAAGGATTCAGGTGCTAGCTAGAAAGTTTTACTTAATAAAAAGAAAAAAAGGAAAATTACACAAGATCATAAATGCCACTTCACATAAAATTCATCTCAGTACATACCTTCGGACTTCTACCGGTTGTATCCCACAAATGAACAGAGCCATCATCACCAGCTGTTGCCAAGAGATGCCGGCTAACTCGAGAATAATCAAGTACTCTCAACATCTGGTCTTAACATCCAATACATGAGCATTTAGCATAGCCAAAACAGAAGGATGTATAAGTCTTGATGAGATACAGAAACAGAAAACCAACCTGTCCATGAGGATCCTTCAGTTCAGCAGCTCTAGATCCAGAGGCAAGGTTGTGGACCAAAAGATCCCCGTTTGTACTGATGGAAGCCAAGTGTTCATCTTTGCAATTATACATTGCACTTGATATTGAGCCAGTATGACCTTTCAACCATTTGATACAACGCTTTCTCTGTAGATCCCATATTCTAACAACTTGACCACTTCCCCCGGAACACAAGTATCTAGATGATTTGTTACTGAAACTAATGGATGATATAGCCTCCTGTAATACATCAGAAAAGTTTCACATGAAAATCAAAGAAACAGAGTAGAAAACCACCTTCAAAATTAGAAGCGCCCCCCCCCCCCCAACCCACAAAAACACACACACACACACACACACACACACACACAAAAGACTTAAAATGACTCTCACAGACTAATCGTAATGTTGTCAGGAATACCAAAAAAGAGAATCAGATCCAGGAATTCAATTCATCGTAAACAAAAATCATATATACAATCCACTTGACTTTCTTATAAAGAGCCTACTCAGTTCTCATTTTAAACAAAAGCCAACTTGCAGTCAGATAAATAATCATGAAAAAGCTCCTGAATTGGAACCCATCCTTAAACATTAACAGCAAGAACATACTTTAACACACCAATATTTAAACTAGTGCAGCTAATATTCAATACATGGAAATATGAGAGAAAAGAAACAGAGTTCACCACACGAAACCTTCAAATTATTTTAAAATGAAAGACGACAAAGAGAGTAACACACAGTTATCCCAAAGCTTCACCATCCTTGACTTGTTTGATAAATAAATTCAAGCCAACCTTCAGTTGGCTTTAGGCATATTAGTTGTAAAATTGATCAAACAATTAAGACGACAAAAAGAGTAATATGCAGTATTCCCATAGCTTCACCAACCTTGACTAGTTTGATAAATAACTTCAAGCCAGCCTTTAGCTGGGTTTTAGGCCTACTAGTTGTAAAATTGATCAAACGATTAAAAAAATGTTTGGTTAATGAATAGACCATCTTATTTTACAACATCAAAAGAGAAGCACATATAGAATCATATCAATTATTTGTCTGAATTATACATCCTTCATCCTTATGATTATTCTCAAGTCTATTTTTGCATTCCCCCTTGATCTTTTTACAGTTCCACAATACAAACACAGTGCTGATGTTATAACATGCAGCTATTACAAACATATAACATCTGTTATAAATCAATAGTAGTGGTCCTCATGGGATGTAAGGAGTGCTAGACATCATATTTTCTAGGAAAATTTTAACTTATGCCAATACAATAACAACAATAGCAACAATATGCGAGGTTGAGAGCTTTAATTCTAACTAATGAGCTCAGCAACATAGAGACATACATAACTTTTCATAAACCAAAAAAGACTTCTCTGAATTATTAACCTTTTTCCCAAGCTGTTAGCAACACTCTACCTAAAATAATTTCTCTGAAATATAAATACAAAGGTTAACACTGAATGAAACTTCAATTTAACCAAGCCTGTTTTGTACCATTTATATATATTTCCTCCAATCCCCTAATTGCAACAAGGGGGGAAGACACGAAATTCAAGATGAGGAGAGAGATAGAGAGAAATAAAGATAAGGACCCATGTGATGAGGAGAGAGATAGAGAGAACGCATGTGCATGTATGGTAATGTTGCAATATTTGTGAAACTTCCTAAAATGGTAATTGTGCAAAATATTAGGGGAATGGAGGAAGTATATGAGATAACGATAGACTAAATTCACTAGCAAGTAGCACCTAAATCATCAACAACTTTAGTAAAGTGCCATAGTTCCATAATCAAACATCAAACAGTGATTAACAGTTCATTACTCCCCTACAGTAATAGACTAGTACAACCCTAGCAAAGTAACAAGAGTAATAAATCTCCCACCACTATTGCCTCCTTTAAGCACCACCAGTCCAATACCTTATTGATCACCTGTTCACCTCCCCTTGTCAGACCTCATTACTCTAAATCATTCCCCTTAATCCAAGCTCTCACACCTAGCCATCTAAATTGAGCAATGCCACAATTAAAACCCTGTATTTCGACTATTTCCTCATCAAGTAATTTTGTTCTAAAGTCTTAACCCTTTTTTTTGTTTCCAACTTCTTCGTCTAATCCTTAAACAACAGACCATTCTAGATTCAGGAACAAGAAGTGAGCCAAAGGTAATACCAATGTATGCCAGTCTTAAATTGGATACAAACGAAACAAAAGGCGAATCAAAACTATCTACTCCGATAAGTTTTAAACAACTACCCTCATTTCCAACTCTTGTTCCCTTCAACCCATAACTACACATAACAATCTCCCCAAACCAAAGCTCATACAAATTTTTAAATGTTCCCGATTACACCTAATTCTATATATACTCTAAAAATCAAATACAACAAAAGATACCCCTACAATGGCTACCCAACCCTCATTTCATACTCTTTTCCCCTTCAACCCAAAATTCTAAAAATCAACAAGAACAATTACACAAAAACTCAGCAATCAAAATTCCAAAAATAAAAAACAAACCCACTTAAATCAAAATAAAAAAGATGAACAAAATCACCTCAACATTGTCCCCAGATTCAGACCCTAAAAGAGGAATAGTCCCCATACTCTGTCCATTTTTACGCCATAATGTAATCTTCTTATCATCTCCAGCACTCGCAACCACCAAATCTGCACAAACCCAGAAATCAAAATCAAATCAAACATTCAAAAACCCAAAAAAAAAAAACCCAAAAAAAAGGGGAAAAAACAATTAACTGGTATGATTCCATTTGACGGAGTTAACTTGGAAACCAGGCGATGGAGTATAACTAAGTGAACAAGGATCGCCGGACTCAACGGAAACATCGAAAAGTTTAACGGTGTCGCCGCCGCTTGCGGCCAACAACACCATTGTAGAGAAGAGAGAAACCCCAGAAAATTTTCTCTCTCCTCGAGATTTGAATCAATGGTGGAGTATAGTATGATTGCCGGAGAAGAAATGAAGAATGGAGAGATGATGAACAGTTTATAGTGGAGTTTATAATAATAAAAGAGAAAGTATGCCAATTTTTGAAGATGATTTTGAATTTTGAAATCGGAGATAGCAAGTGAGGGAGTGAGTTGAGTTATATTACACAATTTCACAACGGTGATTTGAGGGTGTTTTGGTTGGTGCCTTGGTGGGATGTTTCGGCTCGGTTTTTTTTTAAAGTCCCTATTTGGCAATACAATACTTTGTAGTAGGCCTGGCAATCCTAACCTGACTCAAATGACCCGACTTGTGATCTGAAAATTGACCCGAATTCATTGACCTGAAAATGATCCAAATTCGAACTAACCCGACCCGAAGTGGAGTTGACTCGAACGTCACCTTATGCCTGAATTGACCCGACCCGAATTGACTTGAAACTCGAAGTTGACCCGACCCGAAGTGACACAAAACCCGAAGCAAGCCGACCCAATTGTAACCCGAATTGATTGACCCGAAGTGACCCGATTTGAATTGACCTGATCCGAATTGGCTCAACCCGAAGTGATCCGACCCGAAGTGACCCTAAGTAATTGACTTGAATAGACTTAAAACCCGAAGTGACCTGAACTATAATTACCTTATACCCGAAATGACTCGAACCAAAAATAATTGGTACTCAAAATGATCTAACTAATTTAGGACTAATTAGTTATAATTTTTTTTACTTTCTCTGTAAAATGGTGTAATGGATTATATACATTATAATTATTCATAGGAAAAATACACTTTTTCCTTAAAAAAAAAAGGAAAAATACACTTTTATAATCTCAAATATGGGCAATTTATTTCTAATAATCCCAACTAAGGTATATTATCTAATATTCCCAATTATGGGGTCAGTTTGGCTCAAATGGTCTCAATGACCGGTAACCTGCTGAAAGAGTGTTTTTTTTTTTGGGTTTTAATAGCCACATGTCAACACGTAATTGGTCCAATATAAAAAAAATATAACATAAAAAAAATATAACATAAAAAAAATAAATAAATAAATAAAAACCAAACTTCCCAGCCACCTTCCCCCACCCCTAAACACGCCGGAATCAGCCGGCCACCCCCTAACCCATCAAAAATGGTCGGCCGGTCCGCTACCACCCAATTTGACATACCCTCAACCCCTGAAACAACCCAGCCAGTCACCCCGGCCCCAATCCCCGCCGACGCACATCCATGAAACACCGCAACAACAGCGATTCAACTCAATTGTCGACGTCGGCAATTTCAGCAACTGGGCTAACTACTTTCTCAGGAGACCCCTCAATCTTCACTCTCATTATCGGCGATCGCGATTTGCTTTGATCTTGCGGGTTGTTGTTGATTGCTGAGGCTGGTGTTGAAGAGAATTGCGGCTCTGATCTTGCGAGTTCTTCACGATGAAGAACACGGAAATCGCAACAATGGTGGAAGAGGAAGAGAGAGAAAATGAAGGCTTTGGGGTCGGGGTGGGCTGGGTGGGTGATTTCGGGGGTCGGGAATGGCTGGTAGCAAACGGCTGGCCGTTTCGGTGGTTTAGGGGGGTTGCCTGGCCGTTTTCCGGCAAGGTTATGGAGTGGGGATAGGGTTCCGGCGAGGTTAGTGGAAAGGAGATGGTGGCTGTAATTTTGGGTTTTTTTTTTTATATTTTTTATGGTTTTTTTTTCTAAGTTTTTAAATATTTTGGACCAATCACGTGTTGACACATGTCATGGTCACCTGTTATAACTAGTCATTGACCCATCGTTGACCGGTTAGGACCATTGGAGGCAAACTAACCCCATATTTGGGATTATTAGATAGTAAACCTAAGTTGGGATTATTAGAAGTAAATCGCCCATATTTGTGATTAAAGTGTATTTTTCCTTTGTTGGGGTTAATAACCGGTTAGGGACCAAAAAGCGAATACACCCCAAAGTTCGAATTATTTAATAATAATCCCAAGTTGGGATTATTTAAAGTGAATACGTGAAAGTTGAGATCATTTTTACCAATTATAATCGGTTAAGGTGACACGTGTCATCATGTGATTGGTTGAAAAATTAAAAAAAAAACTACCTAGCCTCCACCACGAACCACCTTCCCCACCACCACCGCGGCGGCCAAAACCCTTTTCCCCACCACCACCACGGTAGCCAAAACCCTCTTCCCCGCCCACGCGCCGGCCAGTACCCCCTCCCGCGCCCTGGTTGCTCCCCTTCCCCCAAAACCACCAAACCCGCCTACCTAAAACCCCTGAAATCCCACCCATGACCACCCAATATCCCTAAATTACCTCCCCCACCATATAAAAAACCCCAACCACCCCTCCCCCACGATCAAAAGCTAGGGTTCCGATGGTGGGAGAGGGGCAACTGGGGGTTTTTATTCGGTGGAGGAGGTAATTTATAGATTTTGAAGGGGGTTTGGGCTGCGGGATTGGTGGTTTTGGGGGAAGGGCGCCGGCATGGGGGAGGGGGTCTAGGCGCAGCAGGCTGAGGGCCGGGGACTTAGGCTAGGCCGATGGGAGGAAGGACGCTGAACGTGGGTGGTGGCGTGGTTGTCGTGGGTTGGGGCTGGGTTTTCTGTTTTGATTTTTTTTTTAGTTTTCTTGTTTTATTTCTTTTATATATTTTCAACCATTAACGCAATGACACATGTCACTTGTATCCCTACATAACGCAAGGTGACACTCCTATCCCTGCATAGCATCTCAACCACATCCCTGATAGTTGTATAACTTGTATTAAAGTCAACCTTTAATTCCATAATACTGAAATAAAACAAAAGATAAACTCTGATCCAGACATGGAGTCTTCCAATATATTCCTTATGAAGTCTTTGGACAACAAACAAGTTCCAATATTCAATACCAAATGTAAAACAAGTTCTTTAGACAACAAACCACTTCCAATATTCAATACCAAATGCAATACAAGTTATAATAGGCAAAAACATCAAACAAACTTTTAATCTTTAAAAATCATACTACAATACTCCACCCTCTAAATTCTCAACATCAAACATGTGATGATGTTGCAGCCCAATCCACATAAGATCCAACAAACACTTCTTCTTCATTTGCTACAAAAATAAAAACAAAATGTTACATATGAATTTTCAAATATACATTAGTGGTGCAAAAATATAAGTATGGTACTTACATTGATAAGAGAACATCCAACTGCGAGTTGTTATTAAAGCTTCCACATTTTCAGGAAGGTAACAACTCCATTTATTCAATATTCGACTTCTTATGCTCAGTGGCGAATCCAGGATTTCTAAGGTGGTGAGTCACCATCAATTATTGATCACTTGTGAAAGTACAAATTTGTTTTTCCAGATCATGTTCATAATTAATTTCAATCCAAAAATAGAACAAAAAAAACCATACTACAACCAAATAATACTTAAATATTCAATCTTACAAGTCGAAAGTACGACAAATAATATGTTTCGAACAATAACAGGTCTTGTATGAACCCGATCTACAATAAATTATTATATTAAATTTATGATTTTTTATTTTATTGATAAGCTTTGGGGGAAAATTTTAAATTGATTACACACATATAGGATATAAATAGAAGAAAAAGTATTAAAAAATTATTATAAAAAAAAATTGAGTAACTTAAGAGACCGATCTCTTTAATTATAAAAGAAAGCAGCGCAAAAATCATGAAATGCAATAGCAGCATGAAAGAGACTTGTTATCTAAATAACAGGTCTTTTTGATATTTAAAAAAAAAACACTAAGCACAGCGCAAAGCTCTTGAAAATGCAATAGCAGCATCAAAGAGACCCGTTATCTATAATAACTGGTCTCTTTGATATTAAAAAAAAAAAAAAAAAAAAAAAAAACTGAACATCAAATTTTTTTTACTGGTGAGTATCGTGCACCACTGTGCACATAAATAGGTCCGCCCCTGCTTATGCTAAAAGTTGATTCCAAAAGCAATAGTTGTTAGGGGCACATCTAAAATATCTCTAGCAAGACAAGAAAGCTCTTTATATCGATATTCATTGTCTTTCCAATAAGCTAATACATCAAGCTTCGCTGTTCGATCTAATTTAAGGTCCTTAAGATAGACATCCAACATGGACCTTTCACTATGTGAAGATGTGGCCTCCTTATCATCAAAATTTTGAATTCAACACAACAACAAAATGTTAAACAAACACTAATAGCCAGAAACTAGGAAAACTGAAACTAAGGAAATAAGAAAACTAAAACAGATTCAGATTTTGAAAAACAGAATAAGAAAATTGAATAGCATAAGATACCAGGCTCTGAAAAAAAGAGTAAAAGTTAAAGAAAAGAAAATTAGAAAGCTAAAAAACAAAGCATGAATAAGTGATTCTGAAAACCAGAAACAAAGAGACTTCCTTCTGGTCCTGTTTTCTAGATTCTTCTTCTATACAGAGCCGAGTAATCAAACTCTCTAAGGAGAATTCCTTAGTCTTGTGCTTGAGATTATTTTTGAAATCTTTCCAAGAAGGAGGCAGCTTGTCAATAATAACAGCAATTTGAAATTGTTCATCAAGGGCCATACCTTGGGAAATTATCTCGTGGGAAATTTTCTGAAGCTCGTGGGATTGCACTTCCATGGACTTGTCATCAGTCATTTGAAACTTCAGGTACCTACTGACAACATACTTTTTTGGCACCTGCTTTTTCAGTATCATATTTCTTTTGCAGGGCATCCCACAAATCTTTAGCAGAATTTTCCATATTGTAGTAGTCATACAAGTTATCAGACAGACCATTAAGAATATAATTCTTGCACATGAAATCAGTTTCATTCCAAGTTTCGATTTCACTATTCCAATAAACTAGTTCATCTTCTTCAGAATTATCAGGAATAACAGGCCTAGGGACAGTCAATACAGAATGCACTTTTTTAACAGTCAAGAAAAACTGCATTTTCTGTTTCCACCTTTTAAAGTGAGCGCCTTCAACACGGAAGGGCTTGTTAAGGTCATTAGACATAGTCATATCTTCGGTAGACATAATTATTACGGAAGGTAGAAAATATTGTTCTAAAATTGTTGTAAACTGAACTGCGGGAACAAAAAACAGTAAGAACAATGTTACCGGGAATGAGACTGAGTCGCGGACTATGTCGCTCTCTTTAGAACATTCACGGTACTGCCTCGAAGGTGTGCAAGCAGCTCGTACACAACCGGATGTCCCCCAGGATAAAACAGTCTCTCTGAATAAAGAAATAATGTACCGATGGTCTTGCACTGAACCACCGGGCAACAAAACACCAAAAGTGTATAGAAAGTGCTCGAATTCTGTGTTTAGAAGAAAGAGGATTGAAGAGAACGGTAATGCAAGTCAAACCCGAGTCGACCCGACCCAGCCTAGCCCGGCTCGGTTCGGCGCGCGTGTGATAGGTTGGCTTGGTAGGTGAGTCATCCCTCTCCACAAAATGTGGGTAGCCCAAGGGCCACACCCAAATACTCCACACTCTATATTATAAAGGAGGACAAACTTCCCTTTCCCACCAATGTGGGACTTTTTGTTTTTCACAAAATTTCACACTACACACTACTTGTTCCAACAATAATTAATTAAGAGAAGAATGAAACGAAATGTACATGTAAAACAGATACTCCTTAATAAAACATGCCAGAGTAGCCTATTTTCCCCCCTTTTAGCAAAACTAAAAGAAAAATTAGTTTTTCCCCATTAATCAATCATATGCAATCATTGATGTGCAATCATTCAAATTCATTCCCCATTTTTATAAGTTATAACCAATTAAGCAAAAGAATCAAAGAAATACACAATTACCTAACATTTTCCACTTGAGTTGAGAAGACAAAGAATGGAGTAGATGCTTGAGCGGTTAAGAAAATCCAGTGACGAAGGAGAACTAATATCTGAAGAGAAGATGGAGTCTTTAAAAAAAAAAAGAGAAGAGAAGATGGAGAATGGGTGATAACGATTATTCTAGCCACTTCTAAGGCTCTTATTTTTCTTGCGTTTTTTTGAACAACGACGTTTTTTTTTTTTTGTTTGAATGAAAGTCTTCTTACTTTCTTAGTTTCTTAGGAGAATTAGGAGCCAAACACTACCTTAACCTCTAACTTGTTTAACATATTTTTTTTTTTCTTTTTTCTTTCTTCTTAAATCTCTCTTCCCACCCCCTTTCATAACCACCAATATCACCACCATCACCACTTCTCCATAACCACCACCCTAACCCCCACCAGGCCACCACTCCCCTCTCACCTGACCCTGACCCTGACCCCCACCACACTAGCCAGCCATGAGCCACCCCGAAAAAGAACTAATCTTGAAAGCTCTATTTTTCTTAGCATCTATATATTTCCACAAGCAAGTTAATTGAACAGCTTATAAGTTAAGTCAGACAAGTTGATTATGCAGCTAGCTAAAATGCGTAGATGACGATAATCAAAATACAAGCAAAGCAACTAAGACTATCTTCTCCACTTAAATAAAAAGTGATTTAACAATGCATGACATTCCATATAAATTAATGCAACAAAAGTTACAAAATTTTACAATTCTCTAGAACTGCATTCCAATAATCTAGCTACTATACTTTCATTGAGAAAAGACGAAATCAAATTAAATTCCAAATTAAACTTCTAGCCAAAGAATACCGTACTAAGCATCTGTACACAAAACTTCTCAAAGCAAATTTATGATCCAACCTCCAACAATTGACCTCCTCCACATGATCCCTATAACTACAGTACAGTGTCTAAAACTCACTTCATCCCCCAATGAATGAAGACGAGCAATGGCGGACCTATATAGTGTCCTGGGTGGCACGTGCCCTGCCTTTAAAAAAAAAATAAATCTAAGTGACCCTTTTAAAAAAGGAAAAATTCATAGGAATAATCCCACCTTTGATTCATTCGTTTTTAATAATCCCACCTTTGGATTATTATTTAATAATCCGACCTTTACCCTCCATTCTTTTTTATTAGTCCCAACAGGTCATATAACCTGTTATAACAGGTTACATGACACGTGGCAGCCTGTGATTGGTAAAAAAAAATTAAAAAAATTAAATTTATTTAAAGAAAAAGTAAATAAAAAAAATTAATTCCCAAGCAACCACCCACCACCGAACAACCACCACAGCCCCACCCCCTTCATATGAAACCACCGCAACCCCACTCCCCCTTCACCTGAAACCACCCCTTCCACTCCCAAATCCGACCACTCCACCCCCTTCCTCTCCCAAATCCGACCACCCCACCCCCTTTCCCTCCCAAATCCGACCACCCACCCCCTTCCCCTCTAAAATTTGACCACCCCACCCCTTTTCCCTCTGCCCTGCTAGCCACCGGTGACCAGCCCACATTCCCCCACCCTGAGCAAATCTCCGACCACTGCACCGTCAATCACGCATCAAGCCCATCATCACCATCAAGCTAGTGGTTTCTCTGTTCTTTTAGCTTCACGCATCATGCCCATCATTACCGTCCATCACTAATTTCAACAAAATCAACGGTGGTGGGCGAAAATGTTGAAATTGGTGGCGATTTGCTGATTGGGGTGGCGAATTGGTGGTAATTGGTGGCGTTGGCTGTGACTTGATGCGCAATTAGGGAATTGGTGATGCGGCGTCGCGCGGCGGGGCTTTCATTGTTGGTGCGAGGAGAGACAACAACAGCAAGGCTGCTATTCGTGAAGGAGAAGGGAGTTGTGGTCAGGTGGGGTGGGGAGTTCAGGCTCGTTTGTGGGGTTTGTGGGATTTTTTGGTGGTGGTGGTTGGCTGCGGTGGTCGGGAAGGGGTGGAACTGGGGCTACAAAAGGATTGGGTGGAATAAGGACTGGTTGATGCCTTGGTGGGTGTGTGGGAGTTTCAGTCTGGTGGTGGGGGTTGGCAACGGTTCTCGGGAAGGGGAGGGGCGATCTGATGGTGGGGATGGGACCGGAGTGGTGCAGTGGTGGTGTTTCGGGGAAGGGCAAAGAAAAGAAAAAAAATTAAAAAAATTTGACCGATTTCTGGTCAAATGGGACCAATAAAAATTAAAGGCACCCAAAGGTCGGATTATTAAATAATAATCCAAAGGTGGGATTACTAAAAACGAATGGTCCAAAGGTGGGATTATTCCCATGAATTTTTCCTTTAAAAAAAATAAATATATGTAGAGCGTGCCCTACAATAACATCAGAATGTTAATGAATTTTATAATTGAAATTGATATGAATTATATAATCTGTTGAATATTGCACATTGATGATTTGTTACGGTGGTACTTTATTATTATTTGTAATTTTGTTTGAGGGAATGAGGGATTATCAATTAATTGTAAATCCATATAAAATAATTGTATCTTGTTAAAGTAATTGTAAAAAAATCTTACTCATTTAAAATTACATTATGAAGAGAACAAAAATAAGAGATATTACAAGTTTATTTTTTTCAAAAAAGAGTTCATAAAGAATCTGGTGCTACCTCTAGTCCTAATCCTCCCCAATCTCAAGTAAATCAACCTGATTTTTCTCAACCAATTGATAATCCTCCATCTCAAGAAACTGAAAATACCTCAAAATTTAGGAGGTGAAGCAGAAGTTGGAGCTAGTTCAAATCCTAGGAGTGAGCTCCAGACGATGAAGAAAGATTAATTGTGGTTGATGTAGTAAATCTTCCTCATGACTCAGAAGTATAAATCTTGGCTTGAGTATAGTGTTGAAAAGAATGCAGTGTTTTGTTTTCCTTGCTATTTATTCAAGAATGAAAATTCACCGGGTGGAGATGCTTTTGTAAGTGGTGGATTTAGAGCTTGGAATAAAACAGAAGCATATGATAAGCATATTGGAGGACATATGAGTGCCCACAATCAAGCTATGGGGAATTTAAATGCTTTTAAAAATCAGAAAGGTTCCATATTGCATCTGGTTTTCTAAGCAAACTGAGGATACTATGAGTAAGTATCGAAAGAGACTACAAACTTCTATTAAGTGTTTGAGGTGGTTATTACTTCAAGGGTTACCCCAATGTGGTCATGATGAAGTGAGTCTTCGACGAATTGAGGTAATTTTTAGAACTTCTGAATTTTCTTGCAGCTGAAAATTTTGATGTTCGGCAAATTAAATAGTTCTTGAAAATGCCTTGGGTAACTCTCAAATGACATCTCCTACTATTCAAAAAGAAATCATTAATGCTTGGGCAAAAGAAACAACCAAAGCAATAATTGATTAATTGGGAAGTGATTTTTTTGTTATTCTTGCTGATGAGTCTGCTGATATATCTGATAAAGAACAAATGGCTCTTTGTTTGCTACACATAAATAAAAAAAAGGGGAGGTGACTGAGCGCTTTCTCGGTATTATCCATGTTGCTGATACCAAATCTCTGACACTAAAACCTGCAAATGAATCGTTACTTAAGGAGCATTCTCTCACTTTTTCTAGAGTTCGTGGTCAAGGTTATGATGGTGACAGCAATATGCAAGGTGAAATTAACGGCCTTAAAACTTTAATTAAAAGTGAATCTAAATCTGCATATTTTGTTCATTGTTTTGCTCATCAACTCCAATTGACTCTTGTTGTCGTAGCTAAGAAAATGCTGATTGTGGGTGCCTATTTGTTGATGTGCTTGCACCATTATTGAATTTTGTGGGTGGTTCACCTAAGAGAAAAGAATTTCTTCGACAAAAACAGGCTGAACATGTTGCGGAGGCACTAACTTTGGGTGAACTTGAATCGGGAACTGGTTTAAATCAGGAGCGTAGCTTGAGTAGACTCGGTGATACTCGTTGGGTTTCTCACTTTAGAACCATTTTGAATGTGCTTAATTTGTATCCCACGATTCTTGAGTCACTTGATGACATTGGAGCTATTTCTGATCGTGTTGATAGGACTAAAGCTGAGTCACTTACTCACTTATTGATGACATTTGATTTTATCTTTGTGGCACATTTGATGAAGAGTATATTTTCTATTACAAATGAGTTGAACATGGCATTGCAAAAAAGTGATCACGATATTGTGAATGCAATGACAATGATTGATGTAACTAAGATAAATTTACAAGAGTTACGAGATGATGGTTGGGATTCTCACATAGAAAAAGTAACCACATTTATGGTTAAGTATGACATTGAAATTCCTAATATGGAGGGAAAGTATGCTGTCCCAGGGAGATGACAATTTCGTGGTGGTAGGCCACAAGTGACTAATTTTCACTATTTTCGAGTTGAAGTTTTTCTAAGTGTCATTGATCTACAATTGCAAGAACTTGATTATCGATTTGATGAGGTAAGTAAGGAATTACTTATATGTATGTCTTGCTTCAATCCCATTAACCAATTTTCTTCTTTTGACATTAACAAATTGATCCAACTTGTTGAATTTTATCCCAATGAATTTTCGAGTGTTGAAATTTCTTTTATGGTAAATTCACTTAAAAAATTTATTGTGGATATAAAAAGTAATGAGACATTTTTGAATTTGAAGAACCTTAATGAGCTTTCCATGAAACTTGTTGAGACACAAAAGAATGAAACTCATCCGATAGTATACCTGCTTTTGAAATTAGTGTTGCTTCTCCTTGTGGCGACAACAAGTCTTGAAAGAGCTTTTTTAGGAATGACTCTAATTAAAAGCAGATTGTGCAATAACATGGGAGATCAGTTGTTGAATGATTGTTTGGTTACTAGTCTAGACAAAGATTTGTTTTTGAATATAAGCATAGATGCTATCGTAAACCGATTCCAAAATATGAAAACTCGACGAGAACAATTGTAACTTTTTAAGTAGAACTTTGTTATGATCGGAATTTTTTATTACATTATGAATTTACCTCTATGAATAGAAGTTTTTTTATTTTTTATTTTTTATATTTTTGTCTATATATATATATATACTTTTATGTTGGTAGATATTGGTGTCCCCCACTGTTGAAAATCCTAGATCCACCACTGAAGACGAGGGTACGTGTGGGAGAAGTGACAGGGAAGGGAAGGTGGGGGCGGGGAAGGGGTGGTCATTTAGTGGGGGGGGGGGCACATGGGCGGGGAAAGGCTTGGGGAATTGGGGAAGGAGCAGCTAGGCTTTGGCCGGGGGAGAGGGGATGGTTCAGGTCGGGGAAGAAGGAAAAAGAAGGGGAAGCGTTTAAAAAAAAAAGAAAAATTATTTTTATTACATTTGTTTTCTGTTGTTGTATATTTAATTTTTTAAAAAATGACCAATCAGAAGGCAACACGTAACAAGTCACCTTCTAAAATCGGTCACCAAGTTGACAAACCAGTTAAGGGACTATTTTGAGCAGATGGAAAAAAATGAGATTATTTCCTGATTATTCAAAGGAGGGATTGTTTTAAGCAAAAGTGACAAAGGTGAGAATATTTTTTTTTCAATTTTTCCGTATGTATTTAATGTGTATATTATAATTCCTCACTTTGCTTGCACATAGAGGTGGGCATGGGCCGTGCCGGCTCGCGGGCGGCACGAGCACGACACGGTGGTGGCACGGCACGGCACGGTGGCCTAGCAGTGGGCCGTGGGTCGTGCGGTGAACAAAATTTGAAAAATCGGCACGAGCACGGTGGGCGGCACGATCGTTTGGCCCGCAGGCCGGCCCGCAAGCACGGCACGGCCCAGCACGGCTCGCAGCCCGCAAGGCACGGCCCGGCACGACACGACCTGTGCATAATGGCTACTTTCCACAGCTTTCAACAGCCATAAACGGCTATATTGTAACAGCTATATTAACGGTTATATTCCAACAACCACTCTAACGGCTAATTCATCATTTTTCCTATAATTACTTCACTTCTTCCTCCATTTTTTTTCCACAATTCATCAACTCATCTATTCTCAAATCTCTTATTCTCTAACTCCTACTCTCTTATAATCTCTACTTCTCAAAAAAAAAAAAAAAAATCTCATATAATCTTTAATTCTCTACTTCTCTCTATTATAAAAATTAAAAAAAAAAATTATAAGTTCGGGAAATTAATTAGCGGAAAGCAATCGAAGTGTCGTTGTAAGATCTAACTCAACGTTATTTTAATTTGTTATTATTATTATTATTAATATTATTATTACTATTATTATTATTATTATTATTATTATTATTATTATTATTATTGTTATAATTATTGTTCTTGTCACTATTTTTGTTGTTATTGTTATTATTATTGTTGTTATTATTATTGTTATTGTTATTATTATTATTATTATTGTTTGTATTATTGTTATTGTTGTTGTTATTATTATTGTTATTATTATTAATTATGGTCATCAAACTTGAACCCTTCCTCCTCCTCTAGGAAAGCCAAGTCAAAACGTACTAGTACTAGTAGGGAATTACCAAATTCAAACACTTCAATGCCCTCCCCTGATATGCCCATTTCGAACACTTCCACCCCTTTCAAGAGTATAAATATAATTGACGTTATATGATGAAAGTAACCTTACTTGTAGATTTTCTTTGACCGCTGATACATGGGATAACGGTTACGGATATCACTATCTGTGTGTGACTTGTCATTATTTGGATACTGATTGGTCATTAAACGCATTATCCATTTTAAAATGCTTGAATACCCCCACACCGGTCTTAATATTTCTCATCATTTAATGCAAGCTATTGATGCATATAATCTTAGGTCCAAAATCATGTCTATGACTTTTGATAATACAACTTCTATGACATTTAGTGCAAATTTAGTTAAAGCACAATTGACCGATGTAATATTAGATGGAGATGCACTTCATATTAGATGCATTTGTCATGTTTTAAACTTGTGTGTGAAAGATGGAACCCTAGCAATTGGTCCATTTTATCACAAAATTAGAAATGCTATTATGTCTATTAACAACTCTAACATGAAATTTTCGGAATGGAAAGATTTTTGCAGGCAACAAAGAATAAAGGGTATTAAAATCAAAACGGATTGTGCAACTAGGTGGAACTCCACCTATGAAATGTTGAGTATGGCAATCGAGTACAAGGGTCCATTTACAATTTTTTACAATAAAAAATTTCCACAATTTGCTTTATTAGATAATGATTGGTCTAACTGTGAAAATGTATGTAGTTTTTACAATTATTATATAGTATGACACATTGTTTTTCTTCTGGTTATAATCCTTGTGCTCACTCTTTTCTTAGCAATGCATGTTTACTTGCACAACTTTTTGATGAACACCGATCACAACACGATTATGATGGATATCTTCCAACAATGAAGGAAAAATGGCGTAAATATTACACTAATCTTTCTGTGATTTATATTTTTGCTTCTATATTAGATCCAAGGCAAAAGTATGATGGCACATTTTTATTAATTGATATTTATTTTCAATGCGTGAATGAAGATGATGTTGAATCTTATAAAACTAATGTGACCAATCAATTTTTTGCCTTATATAGAGTTTATGAATCTAATATGGAACCGTGTCTCGATTTGCTCCTTCTCAATCATCCAAAAATGTAAGTAAAAGGGTCAAAGGTTTATTTGCACAAGCTGCTAACATGATGTCTAAGTTTTCAGGTAGTGAATCATCATCTAGGAGAACACAAAGCGATGTTTCGGAATTGCAAATGTACTTAAGTTACGACTTCATGAAAGGCATGGACGACGAAGAGAAGTACGACCTCAACATCCTTAATTAGTGGAAATCACAAAGCACGAAACATCCAATTTTGGCGGCAATGGCTCGTGATATTTTTGCTATTCAAGTCTTCTCCGTTGCCTCCGAAAGAGCTTTTAGTGCGTTAGGAAGGGTTTTAGACGATAGAAGAACAAGTCTGAAACCCGAAACACTTGAAATGTGTGTTTGTTTCAAGGATTGGTTGGATGCTGAAACTCGCCCCAAGATTGTACTTATGCACAAAACGACGACGATGAAGGAACGTCGGGTTCTACCAGTTCCCAATCAATTCAATTGGCCGTGAACTTGAACAAGAAGAAGAAGACGAAGACAAACAAGAAGAATAATTAGATTACATACTATTGATTATAGCTATTATTTGTATTATCGAACCCCGTATAATAAAAAAATAAGCAATAAAGTTAAGTTATTCATCAATTATTGTACGATTTTTATCATTATCAATTATTGTATTATTGATTTATCGTACCGGCGTATAATAAAATAAGTTATTCATCAATTCTTTTCTTATCACACAAGTCAATTTTTTAATTATATGCATTGTTGTTTTTTCTAAATAATAATAAAGATGTATAATAATAAAAAATAAAATTAATTATAATATATTAATAATAAAAATAACATAAATAATAATAAATAAGTAAAAGAACTAAAATAATAATAATAATAATAATAAATAATAATAATAATATAATAATAATAATAAAAAACATAAATTAATAAAATATTTAAATATATCAATTTTAAAAAAAAAGTGGGCGGCCCGCTGTCCGACCCGGCACGACACGCTAGGCACGTGGGTCGTGCCGTGCCGTGAGTGGGGTGTGCCAAATGGTGGCCCGGCACGACACGGCCCGCCAAGAAGCAGGCACGGCACGGCCCAGCACGAGCCACCACCAAGCACGGCGAGGCATGGTCCGTGGCGGCCCGACACGGCCCATGCCCACCTCTACCTGCACCCATGTCATGGTACACTTTTTTTTTCGTACCCATTTTGTATCATGACCTTGTGCAGCCCGACCCAATACCAGCTTTTAGTTAATGTCAGGACTCAAACCACAAAACCCTTGACTCAAGCAGCTCGTCATTCTGTCATTCGTCCGTTCCGTAATCTACCGTCTCAAATACCCTCTCTATAAAACCCTCCCTAAATCTCATTTTCTTCCACTTTCATTCTTCAATCTTCATTCAATTTTCAAATTTTCAATTTCCGCTTTCTTCCTGTATTTCTGCAAAATCAAACCTCCCTCCATTCTCTGCTCTCTCTCCTTGTTCTGTAATTCTGAACAGTGAAACAATGGCGGAAGAATCACCATTCCCATCACCGGAAACCTCTCCTCATTCCCACAAACGAAGAATCACTGACACCCACGAATTACCCCTCAATTCGTTAAACCCAGTTCCTACTCTCTCTCTTCCTTCATCTTCGGAAGCCAAACCCTTAATTCTTGAAGTGGGTCTTACTGAAACCCAGAAAACTGATTCTTCCCCAGAACAATCCCCAAAAAAGGCGAAGCTCTCCCTTTCTGAAGAGGGTGTTATGACTGATGAATCCCTCCAAGATTCTGTAAATTTTGCTGAAATTGAACAATCGGGTGTTAATTCCAAGGAACTGTTGAATCTTGATGGAAAGGATGAACTTCCTCAATCTGATTTGGGGGAAATCGACGAGGGTTCTGATGAATTTAATGGAGTTAAAGATGAAAATTCCTTGGAAAATCAATCTGGTGAAGCTGAAAGTGAGGTTGTGCAATTGGAATCGGCGAAAAAGGGGGAGAATTTTAATGGGATTTTGCAGAAATTGGTAAAGGGTGAAGATTCAACAAGTTCATTGAAGATTGAGATGATTGACGGAACTTTGCTTCTTGGGGTTGGTGTTCCTTTCGTTGATGATGTAACAATGACTGAAGCGAAGAGAAATCGAAGGAATGGGAAGAAGAGTAATGCAAGAAACAACACTGGTTTTGTTGCTGCTGATTTTAATGGAGGAAAGAGAAAGTGTATGTACTCAAGGAAAGATATGGAGGTGATGAGGTATGTGAACGTTAAAGGTCAGAAGAAGTTTTGGTTTGAAATTTACAATGGATTTTCTGCTGCTGTGAAGAAGGAGTATGATGAATTGGTTAGTTTTAAGAATCAACAGACTGGTGGTGGTAGGAAGAACTGTAACAATGGAGGATTTCTGGGTACTTCTTGCTCACATGTTCCTACTTTCAAAAACCAAGGATTTTTGGGTATGTTCTCTTTTTCCCTCTTTGTTCTTTGAATTTGAATTCTGTTCTCAGTTTGAGTTGTTTGTATGATTTGTTGAACTATTTTTGATGGTTTTATGTTGCCAATTCGGATTATTTTGTGTTACTTTTGTACATTTCAATCTTGAAGAAATCGTTGAATTGTTTCTTTGATATCTTGATTGATTTGAGTGATTTTTGCACTGCTGGCCTATGGAATTTGCGTATGATTTAATTAGGTCTATGCAAAATTACAACTTTATTGTGGTTTTTAGAGTTGATAGAGTCTTTTCTGAGGCTGTCGTTGCCAATAAGATGGAGATGGTTTTGGTCTGTGTTCTTGATTGATGTTTGCCTGAATATATTGTTATCCAATGTTAGTTTTTCCTTGGTTACTTGATGTTTCTAGGTTATACTATAGATATATACTCAAGCCTGGCTGATGTGTATATGCATGGTAGAAAAACTGTCAAGGTAATGGGGTAGCTTATCTGAAACTTCATTTGCAAAACGTCATAGTGCTCTGTAACTTTCTGATATGTTCATCGAGTATCATTTTGGTAATTTGAATATGGTTTCCAGAAAATTTTCCCTACTACAAAATTCACTATTGCCATTGTTGTTTGCCTTTTAATCCTTTCCTTATCTTGTCTGCCCTACTGGCCTGTACGATTGATGTTGGGAGGGCTCTTTGATTGGTCAATGAGAATAATCATCAACTAACAGTAACTTGTTGTCCCTTCTGTCCTAAGACTTCTAACATGACTTGGACAGGATTGAGCAAGTAGTATTTATTTGAAATTTTCTGGAGGTTTTCATTAAATTGTTTTAATTATGTTGGGAGATAAAGGTGCACACAGCTTCGATTCTGCTATTTCTGCCTGTTTCTGCTTTGTAGCCTGCCTTTCTCTTCTTGTATCATATCATTAGGCTTTGTTTTGTGTTCGCGGGAGGAGGAAAACACAGTCATAAAGATTCTAACTCCAGCAAGTTAAAAGAGGTTTTTTCCGTTGTTCTTCCTTGTGTTTTCCTCAACCATTGTCCCTGCATGGTCTTAATTGAATCTTGAGACATGCTTCAGTATACTTCAACTTTTATTCCTCATTCACCATCAAGCTTTTCTCTCACACTTCACGTTCTTTGACACTTCATGCAGCTTAGTTCTGTTTTATCAGAAAGTGGGTGGGATCATTATGCCTTTTGTTGTCTGAGTTATCTTCTTTGGTTGGTTGTGTCAATTTGATAGATCGATTTCTTTTGTCACAGGTATGGCTGCTGCAAGGGGAAGATGCTATAATCCAAACATGTTTGTCTACAGAAGAAAGAAGATAGCTACTAACTGCTAAGGCCTGATCAATTGACATTTGATCTTGATGCCTGATTACTAGTCCAAGTTGATAGTGTCTAGTTCGAGTTGTGAATACCGCTGGTATATAGTGTACTATGTGCGATAGTGTATTAGCGTTGTAGATGACCACTTGCTCAATCTGTATAGAACTTGATTGCGAGTAGCATGGTGCTATATGTGAATAATATCTGATAGTGAATTTTGCTTTGATTTTCACCTGTATGAGTGCTTTGGCTGTTGAATGACTGCAGACTCGTTACTTCACTCCCATATCTTTCTCTATTGCAACCATAGGATGTCAATTCCCTTGACAGTTTAGATTTGCTAAGCTCTATGATGTCTTTCAGGAGAATCGTGTTCAGGAAACGCAAGTTATGAAGCAGAAATTATTAGTTCTTCAAATTGTACTTGTGAGAGGGACCATAGTGGCAAGGATGGTGATGATTTGGTAGGGGATTGGAGTGAAGATGAAGAGAGTGATGATGAATTTGAGGGCATTCATAGACCTGCTTTTAAGGTTGAAGGTGAACCAGATTTTGAATCTGGGCCACCAGAAGATGGATTAGAATACCTGAGACGTGTCAGGTATACTTCATGTTCTTTTAAGTTTCCTTGCTTCTTATTTTGAAAAAGAAATATTTTGATGACAACCTATTCATCAATTTTATCAATGAGCATTCTTTATTGGGCAAACCCCTGCTATTTCGTAAGTTAATTTGCAGGTACTTTCTTAGTTCTAAAATAATTACATGCTGTCTCTATTCTTGTTCATTGGGAATTTGGGACTGGAAATTCTGTTTGATATTCTAACTCAATCTTGTTATTTTTGCGGCATAAAAGATTCATTATTTCCTCCAAGACTTTGACCTTTGGAGCTTTTACATGACTTGCAATTTTGGCTGCCTGAATAATGCACCATAAGGTGGTGAATTCGATATAGAGCATTTAATTTGATGAACTTGACAATTTAATCCCATTAGCATCTTAGTAGAAACTCTGCTGTATTCTATGTAAATAAAAATATTAATAAAATTACAATTCTGACAAGTATCTTTTGTCAATTGTGTCATTTCCAAATCAAATGAGTACAAAAGCTCTATTTCATAAAAAATGTCTTAATTCTGATACAAGTATCTTTTGTCAATGGTAAACAAAATGTCTTTAACTTTAGAATCAAATTAGGACTGTGATAGAGCATGGCACTGGCTTACTCTATCAGGAACCACTTTTTTTTGGTTACTGATCACCGTATGGCTTTTTATGCATGTATCATGTATGTATGCCTTTTTTTCCTGTCCGTCTCTCTGATCAGATAGAGGAAGTTTTCTTTTCCTCATTTTCACTTGTCCCTCATTCCCCCTAAAATCATTTGTATATTGCTGTGCTCTAATTATTCATATTAGTCTTTCAGTGGCAGAAATATAATCTGAAAACAGAGTAATAGAAAGATATCCAAATCACGAAACATAAACCAGGAATGGAAGTATATGATGAAAAGTAGATATTTAAGACCTAGGGAGAATAAGGGGGATTATGAGATGTTTTGAGGCGTTGATGAAGCTGCTTTAACTGCAGTCAAAATGAAAGGTGAAGGAAGCAAGATTAAGGGTGGGGAAAGGGGAGGAGAAGAAAAATGCAGGAGAAGAATCATGCTGTTTAACATCTCTGTTTTGGGTGATGGTTCATTTAGGCATTACTTTTTGGTCAATATATTATTTTTCAAGTATGAAACCTCTATTTTTCCTCAAAAAAAAAAATAAAAAAAATAAAATAAAAATTATGAAACCTCTAGTACTTATGAAAATATTCAAAATTAACTACATGTAAGTATCTCATTGAATTGCAAATAGCAAAGATTCTGAATTCTGTAAGTTTGTTCACTTTAAAAGAATTGTGCTGAAGTTCTTAAAAGAAAATGCTGGTGAGTGGGTAACACGTTGTCAATTTAAGCTTACAGAAAGTGTGGCATGGCTTATGTTGGAGTTTACTACCTTTCTGCAGATTCCAGCCATAAGAGAATACCTGCACTTACTAAGTACATGTGCCCCAATTCATACTTCTATAGTAGCAATGAAAAAGTGAAGCTTTGCTTACATCAAAAGTGTACTACCTTTCTGTAGATTCCAGCCAAAATCCAAATTGAGTGTTTGACTAGTATACTAGTAATAGATGTGAAGCATGCTCCTGTTAAGGTGGCACTAGGTTGGAATTATTCTGATACTGCTGGAAAGATCTATCCACCTTTAGTCTCCCTATTTTCATATGTAGAGATATATTTCTTGGAGTATATTCTCCAAGTTTGACATATTATGAGTTTGCTCCAAGTATGACCATGGGTCGGGCATACCACATCTTAAGAAGCGTTTTAATGTTTCAGTTACTTTTAGTTACTTCTAGACACGTTAGTGCTTTATCAATATCTATTGTTTGCTGTTATGACGTAATCTGAACTATGGAGTATACAAGAATAGGAAACGAGGTTCAGGTTCAGTTCAGTTCAGTTCACAGGATTGCCTTTGCGTAATAAACCCTTTTGGGTTGTTCTTCTCTTGAAACAACAGTCTAATCTAAAAAGTAGACACATTGGGTTACATTCTAATCACTTGTGGGTGATGTGCTCCTACTTTCAGTTATCAGAGGCCAAAGAACCCTTCTCATCATGTCTTAGAGCATTTGAACTCCAGAAATAACATTGGCAGTTATTTTTTTTTTTGTTTTTTATTTTATTATTTTTTTTTTTTTGTTTTTACATTTGAGATATGATCTGTTTAGAAAATAAGCCAATTTATTTATCTTAGAAGTCGAAAGCAAGAAGCAGAGATATGATCTGTTTGGTTTGGATGTGTCCTGTCACTCCTGTGAATCTGTGATAATGTATTGCCTTTTTAGACTAGTTATTTGAAGTAGGAGTGGGAGAAATATGCACAAATACCTCTTTTGGGAAATATTCAGACTCATTAATTACCAAAACCATGCTATATACAATTTGACCGCTAAAATTTATCAAAACACATTCAAGGCTTTCAGCTGGATACTGTATTAGTGTTAAACACATCGCTTTATAGGAGGAAGTGTTGGAGGGAAGCTAGTGCATCATATGCAAGAAGAAAGCTGCTAAAACAAAAAATAACTGCGTTTTTTATCTTCTCAGAAGTACATATACATGCCACTTGAAAGACAAACAGCATAACATTTAATCTGGCTTCTAAAAGTTTTCCCTTTGCTATGCTGCTGCAGCCTAGAAGCTCTTAACAATAAAGATGAAAAGCCGAGAAGAAAATGGATGATTCTTGATTAGAAGGCTTGTAAATGTTTTAGTATGTTCTGGGGGCACCAGTAAAGACTTTTTTTTGTACTGAAAGATTGCATTGTCTTTTCTCATAGGTGGGAAGCTAAGCGTATTCCAAAAGTTAAGATCGCTAAGCTTGAAATCAAAATCAAGGACCAGAGTGTTTACATGCCCGATATACCTGATATCGAAGAGTGCCCTCCACATCTTGTTCCACAGAGGCCATGGGTAGATGAGTTCATTGCTGACTTTTCGAAGTTGAGGCTGGTAAGTAGTTTGAATTTTCTTATTTTCCATTGATATCTAGTAGCAAATTAAATTCTATTAGAGTTCAATCATTGACCATTGACCTATATTTTCTTGGCTGTAGGCTCTATCAAGCCTTCAGAATACCAGTGATGCTGTTTCTGCCGACTCAGAATCAGTTATTTTTGCTCGCCATGAACTCAAGAGTAACGCCTCTCCGAATTTAGCGTCACTTAAGCTGACATCAGGAGCTCCAACATTATCTGCAGTCTTAGCAATGGACCCTGTAACTAGAGTCACTATGCTGAGAAGACGCATAAGCTTGTTTGAGAGTGCAAGTGATTTGTCAAAGGAAGATTGTGCATGGCTCTTTGCTCTGTGTGCAGTAATTGAGACTCCATTGGATGCTGATACTTGTGCATCTCTCCGCTGTTTGCTTCGAAGTTGTGCTAAATTGCGGGCTGAAAAAGCTGAAATTGATGATGAGGTCATAATGCTAAATGTTTTGGCAACAATTTCTGGGAGGGTTTTTGGACAGTCAGGAAATTGATGAGTTATGTTATACGAAGTACTTATTTTGATTAAGCTCATTTTGCCCTATGATTAGTTTTACTAAATTTGTATACTTTGGGATAATTTTGACTACATTAACACTGTATATATGTTAGTCCTAATTTAGTAATTTATACAGGAAATTTTACTAAATAACACCAGGAAAAACACAAAATTTTGATTATAACACCATAAAATTTCAAAGTTTTATTATAACACCACTTAAAAAATTAAAATTTTGGTTTCACCACCTAAATGGTTACCACGTTAAAGGAACTGTTAGTTGGGCCCACTGCAATGGCTATTTTTTTTCAAAGTCTTTTATATAGCTGCGATATCCTTCACAATCATTCAACTGTTGATCTGTTTACACAAAATTAGGGTTCAAATTTTGCGAATTCAACAATCAAATTGCCCAAATTGTTTGATTTAAGCATCATTGTTCGGGGAGGAAGATTTGAAATCAGGTAGTTGCTTCAATACCACTGCAGAAAACCCTAATTTATCTTTCTTAAATGTTATGTAAATCAATCTATGTTGTTGAATTAAGTGCATAATTCAGTTCGCATGTGTAAGTAATCATATAATTCGTACTTATTTCATGAAGTATGCGTGTTAATTGTCCTCATATTTGAGAAAAAATGAACTTAGGGTTCATCGCAAAAATAAATTGGGGGTTTTAATTTTTAGGACTGATTGTTTAACTTCCTTGGTTCATTTGTATGGTTTTTCATAGTAGGAATGGTTTTGCTTATTGTGGATGGCATATTGATGCAGGAGATGTCTTTCATAAGTTCCTCTCCTTCAAGGGAGAAGAAGTGCAAGTGTGGCGTTCCTTTTGCGAAGCTTACCAGTTGAACAAGGGATAACCCTAATCGGAAGTTCAGAACATGCAAGTTCTATGATGCTGTAACTGAAAGCAGGGACTTGTAAAGCATTTGAATGGGTGGATGAACCTAATGGGACAGCCTGGCAACCAGAGGTGATCAACAATTTGTTGTTGGACAAGAAGCTGTTGAAGGGAGAAATTACTGACTATAAAACGGAAGTTGATGATCTTGGTGGACAGATGAGGTGTTTGCTCAATGAAGTGGACAGCCTAAAGATGAAATGCAAGGCTTTAAACTCAGATAGGAAGAAGAATAACAGAGAGATGCATGGAAGAAATGGAAGATCAGAGCACTCTGTTCTGTGTGTTGCTTTTGGGATTAGTTTAGTAATGCTTAAAATGTTAGTGATGGTAGTTATTGGGGGGTTTGTAATGCTTAAAATGTAATTTGTCCTAAGGCATGAACAATACTAGTAAGGCTTTTGTAATGGTTTATAGTGGCATTGAACCACTTTTGCAATGTATTGTATACAATATTTTGGATGGAATGATTAAAGCAACTACTTAGTAATTTGAAATTGCATTGAAACCATATGAGCAAATTACTTGCATTACTTAACAAAATAGGCTTTTAAAGCCTAACACCAGAGTATGACTTGATCAAAATAAGCTTACAAAGCCTAACACCTAAACTATGAGTTCAAAAAACAACCTCTAAGTGTTACACTTAGTCTACTGCATGCTAATGTTCAAAATAACAACCTAAAAGTCTAGTTTTGAAAAAGGAAACAACAGCTAGTTCATTGAGTCAAATTTGCATGTTTGAAAGTCTGTAGCTTAGCAAACTCCTTGTCTGCACTCCAATATGTTGCATTATGTCTCTGTTTCTGGGTTCAAGTTGACTGGAAGAGGGGGTGATATGTTGGTTGGACCTTGGCTGGGCTTGTTGACTATTTGAACCTTTCTCTTGCTGAGTGGTTCACAGCCTAGTTGCTCTTGGGGAAAAGTCTTGTTCCCAATGCTATTTGGACCAACCCCTACTGCACTCTGTGGTTAACAGAGAAAAAAACAAGTTTCAACATCTAATTGCATCACAAAATAAAAAGTTTCAACATCTAATTGCATCACAAAATAAAAAAAAGAAAAGAAATTGAACAAGTACCAAAGAATACCTTCTTAGCAGCTCTAATCTCACTCTTCTTCCTCTGATCTACTATCCATGGGGAGGTTAAAGGGGGGTCTCCCTGCAGATCTTTGCTCAGTTGGTTCAAGTATAGTTGGGAGCTTGCAAGTCTTGGCATAGTGGAAAAATCCACCACAATTCCTGCATTGTTTTTTTCCTTTTCTTTCCTCCCTGCTGCCCCCCTGCTGTAGAAGTTCCCTCACCAGGCTCCAGCTTTCTTTTCTTCAATTTGGGCCTTCCAAGCTGCACCTTGAAGGCTGGTGGCTGAGGCTCTCTCATGTTAACTCTGCCCTAATGCTTTGGCCCTGACATTGGTTGAATTGCAGGCTCATATGCTGCTCTGTAGGTGGCTATACTGTAATAGGGGTGGACATATTGCTCAGCATCACTTCATTGATCCATTATGCATGCAAAGGCATGAACACATGGGATGCCTGTAAGCTGCCAATGATTGGAGGAACAAGTCCCATTTCCCAAGTCAACTAGAACCTGGTCATCCTTCAATTGCACTTCATAAGTGTCATCCTTGGCAGCTTGAACAATGCAATTCTTAGACACATAGCTCATCCTTTGAAACAGCTTATGAACATATGGAGTCAAGTTGCTTGTGATTTCCTTGGAGTCCTCCCACTTCTCATTGTTTCTCCTCATCATGTACCTCTTCATCCATTCCATTTGGGTGAGGATAAGTTTGTCCCTTGCATCTCTAATAACTGCATTGAAAGTCTCACACATGTTGTTTAGTAACATGTTGGACCTGCAATTGTCACTGAATGCATGTCTGCACCAGTGTTGAGTAGGGATATTGTTCAAGTAATCATAAGCCTCCTCATCAAGCTCCTTAATCTGTTGCATTAGTATTTCATACTCAAGCTACAAACACAACAAGAACAGTGTTCTAGTCAAGCTCTTAAATTTGTTCATAACAATCTAAGCTACACACACAACAAGAACAGTGTTCCAGTTTAAAACAATCTAAGCTCATTGAATCCAGTTCAATTTCATAGTTTAATTTGTTCAAAATAATCTAAGCTACAGACTTACATATGTTGTTGCTCTTGCAACACTCCTAAAAAGCTCCTTGAAAATTGATCTAGTGAACTTAGCTTGAAATTTGCCCAAATATGCCTAACACAGAACCTTGTTTCTGCATTTGGCACAACTTGAGCTAGAGCTTCAACCAGTCCCTGTTTAACAGCATCCAAATACAGTTATCATACTTCACAAAATAAAGAACAAGACACATTAAAGACTAGAAAAAAACAAGACAATTTTACCTTATGCTTGTCTGACATGAAGGTGAAGCATGACCAATCTGCACTCCCAAGGCTATGCATTAGTGATTCCAGGAACCAAACCCAAGTTTCCCTATTTACAACCTCACAAGTTGCCCAAGCAATAAGGTAAATGTTGTTGTTTCCATCTTTGGACACTGCAACTAAAATCTGCCCTGGGTAAGCTCCTTTCAAGTGGCAGCCATCCACCCCAAAGATTGGCCTACAACCCTTAAAGAAACCATCTTTCAAAAGCCTCAAACAAACATACATTCTCATAAAAAAGGGAGGCTCAAGCTACTCAATTCCATCTACCACCACATTACAACCAGACCCTAGGTTGTATTTCATTATAGCCTTCCCATAATCCCAGACCCTTGCATATTGCTCTCTTGCTGAACCAAAAATTATCAACTTAGCTCTACATCTTGCCATCCAAGCCCTAAAGTAGGTCACTTGAACCCCCAGGTCTTACAACACCCTATCCCTGATCTGCTTAATTTTCTAGGTAGGGTTACTTCTGAACTCCTCAAGGTACCTCTCTGCAATGAACTCTGCAGTGACCTTCTTGTTCTCCCTGCTTCTCACACATCTATGCTTTAACCTCATGCTTTTTATTTTCCAAGTCTGCTGTCTAACTAACTTCATAGCATGGATCTTGAAATTGCACTTCACTCCACCCTTGCATATACACAAAGGCATCGTACTTGTCTTTGTGTCAAACTTACAGCCACATCTATTCCTACACTGAATAGTAATCCTACTACTATCATTGTGTAAAAAGTAGTGTTCATACCTATTCTCTATGGCATGCACTCTTAGAGCTTTCCTCAAAACTAAAACATTGCTGAACTTAAGCTTATTAACAAGTACAACAGGCTTAGTGAAGTCAGTTTTCTCATTAAACCAAGGACTGTTGTCCTCTTCATCTGATGAACCATCCAAGCTCCTTAGCTCATCTGATTCTCCCTCGAAACTCACTCACATCTAAGTTCTCATTCAACCTTGACCTAGGATCCTTTACAACCCCCTGATCATGTACATCCAACTGCTTCCCAAGACTTCTTGTTACCTTCTCCAAAATCTCTTTAGAATTCTGTATAAACCACCTTTCATCCCCACTATCATACTCCTCCTCACCAGGCTCCCAAGTTATGTCAATGTCACTCCTATCAGCAGAAGAATACCCCTCCTCAGTCCCAGATTCACTACCCTCACTAGTATCCTCAAAAACCAATCCTTTAGCTACATATTTCTTTTTCCCTTCTCCTTATCCAACACCTTCCCACAACTAGAAACCCTTTCAAACTTAGCTTTACCTTTCCCCTTATCCAACAACTTCCCTCTATCAGAAACCCCCTCACTCTTAGCAGAAACCCCTTCACTCTTTCCTATCCCCTTACCCTTATCCTGTCTAGATCCAGGTTTAGGAGAATCTTCCCTTTGACTCACCTCAGGGCCTGTTTGTTAAGTCTTGGGCTCTTCCTAATTGGTACAGTCTTTCCTATACTTTTCTTCCCCTTTCTCTCAGCCTTTTCTGGAGTGGACTGGGCCTCATGTATGGGCCTTAAGGGTTCATCTGCAGTCACAAAAACTTCCACATACCCTTCCACATTGACTTTCTCTAACATCCCCTTCACTTCCTCTTCATTTACTATTTCCCTTCTCCCTGTGTTAGAGGTCCTACCTCTTTGTTTATACCACAGTCTGTAGTTTGGAGGGACATGGACATTATAATTCACAAACCCATGCACAACAGCTTCCGTCAAATAATGTACATCTATCTTATCCACTACCACATCCCTCCTCCAATAACATAACCCACCACACCAGCAAAGCAAATGTTTTGTTTTTGACACTCTTTTGGGAACAAAAGCACCCCCAACTTTGAATACTATATCAATTAATCCTTCTTGGTTGTTGGCCATTTATCTACCTAATAAACAGATGCAAAGCAAGTCAACAAAAGCCAACATATCTTACCCTAATTACACAGTCAAACGCACTACTTTAATCAACAAAAGCAAACATATTTTAAATCAAAACAAGGACAAACCAATCAACAGGTCACCAAAATCAATGAATTAACGTAAATAATTAACCAATTACACCAATTCATACGTAAATAAATCACATTCTACTTTAATTACAAGTTCGCACAGTACACAAAGTAAATCACACCCAATTTTACTGGTTTTAGGGTTCCTACTTTTTTTTTCCCAAATTACCCTACATTCCTCATGAAAATGGCATAATTAACTTCAACAGTTGCTGAAAAAACTACTTTAAAGGGTTCGAAAGGTACCCCTTTTGGAATCTTGCTGCTGTTTATGTCAGAATCCACGAAAATCCAAGCTTTTTTGTTGTTGAAAATGGCTGACGACTTCTGGCTGAGTTGGCTGAGCTATTTTGCTCCAATACTGACACCTCCCTTTTCAATTCAATTTCTCAACCACACAGTTCAACTTAGGGTTTGATTCTTGACAGTAATTTTGGTTGTTGAATATTAACAAAGAGAATTCAATGAAGGAGGAGTAGTTGGGTAATCAATGGAAGGATATAGAATCGAATTGAGGAGGATGAAATTTGGAGGGTAAACTAATTTGTGGCCCCCACACATATTTGCCGTCACAGATTCTGTTATCTGGTGGTGAAACCAAAATTTTAATTTTTTAAGTGGTGTTATAATAAAACTTTGAAATTTTGTGGTGTTATATCAAAATTTTGTGTTTTTTTTCTGGTGTTATTTTCTAAAATTACCATTTATATATGTTGATTTTGTATTAGAACTTACCTGAGAGATAGGATAAAGTGATTTATGTTGTCCGCAAAGATGCATCCTTCTTGAGCATTTCTTAGCTCATTTTTTTTTCTTTTTTTTTCTTTTTCCAAATATTAGTGTCCTTAATAATGTGTGCATGAGCTAGACCGATTACACCAGACTCATTTCAGCTGGTGGCTTGGTTATATGTACTGTAAAAAAAAAAGAGGACAAAAAGTCGAAGATAGATTGCAAGACTGCTTAGAATCGATTATTTTAATGGCCAACCCTATTTTTGTACCTTGTCAATGATTGAACTTTGATAGATATTATAGTTATGATAATATTTGTCGCAGATTAGGATAATAATTGTACGTATTTTGTATCCTTATTATACTAGGTTTACGATATTTGTAAAACTCTATATATTGATCAATGGTACACTCTCCAGATTGAGGATTTTTCCCGAAATCTAACATGGTATCACAGCTTAGGTTTTAGATCCAAATTTTTTATTTTTCCAATTTTTTTTGGTTTTTTTGTTTTTAATTTGGGACCTTAGCTTAGCTCTGCATTCTTCTTTGGTTAATTAATTAACCAAATTCTTTACAGCTTGTTCCTTCCACCTTGCTTTTCTGTTATTTTGTCTTCTAGTAAGCATTTGACTTTGGCAATTAGTGCTTATAATCATATTTTCACTACTAGAAATAGGCTTAATTCCGACGGACTAAAATTCCCTCTAAAAATTTGAAATTTCCGGCGGAAATTGGATTTGTAGGAAAAATCCGTGAGAAAAATTCCGACGGATTTGAATTCCCTCGGAATCAACCTTTTCCGACGGAATATTCCGTCGGAAGAGGTTAATTCTGAGAGAATTAATTCCGTCGGAACGTTACAGCAAATTAAAAAAAAAAGCTGCAGTTTAATTCGATTTTTGCGACAGAACAAAAAAACCAAAACAGGAAGAGAGAGAAAGGGAGAAAGAGGAAGAAAGAAGGAGAAAGGGAGGACACCTTGCCTCCACCACCAGCCGCCGCTTTGTCGCCGCCGGTGTAAGTAAGTGTCTTTTTTTGGTTTTTTTTTTTTTTTAAATATTGCGGAAAACCCTAACCACCACCACCACCACCTAGGCTTTACCGGATTTCACCATTAGGAGCTCCGAATTTCACCACAAACACCAAGGCTTCACCGGAATTCACCATAAGCGCCGCCGGTTGAATAGTGGTAAGTGTTTACCCTTTTTTTTTTTTTTTTTTTAAATACACTGTTTTGGGGTTTTTTAGGGGGTTTTTATGTTTTTTTTTTTATTTATTTATTTTTTGGAATTGCTACTAACAACCACGACACCAGCCGGCCGCCGGTCTGCAACCACAACGACGCCCAGCCACCGCCGACGGCAGGTTGTCTTTCCTTTTTTTTTTCTTTTTTTCATTACAACTTTTTAGCATTTATTCATTTTTTTATATACATTGCTAGGCACAAACTTAATTCCTAATTGTTTAATTTGAATTTTTTGTAGGATTTGTAGATTTACTTGGTTTTTTGGCAATAACAAGTGCAGATCTACAGGTTAGAGACTATATAAAACCTAAAATTATAAGTTTAGTTTATACTTGGCATGTTAGTCGGTAAATGTATTTAGATATATGTTAGTTTATTATTGTTTTTAAGAAGTGTATACAATTTGTTGTATTTATATTTTAATATGTTGAAATATTTGAAATGAATTTGTTTGTGTTAGATATGTTAGTTTAGTTTTGTTTATTTAAGTTTAGTTTTTAATTGTTGTATTGTAACATGTTAACATAGTTTGGTTTAGTTCATTATGATAATGTATATTAGTTTAGTTTATTTTATTTTAGTTTTGTTTATTTTAGATTAGTTTAGTTTAATGTAGTGTTTGTTAGTGTATTTAGTTTAATATTTTTGTTTGATATAATGTTGAATATAATATTTAGTAATTGTGCTTATTTATTTGTTTAGTTTAGTTTAATTATGATAAATCTCTGTGTAGTATAATGCATATGACCTTCACTTTATATATATATAATAAATGAATCATTTGCATAATCATTTGCCTAGATACCCGTTCAAGGCATACACATTAGGAGTATGTCTTGAATAGTCCCTGGTTGGGACTGTCCTTATACGCTTATTCTCATTTAGGTGGTGAATGTAAGCCTTGCTTTTGATTCTAGGGAAAATCGTGCCTTTTCATTTCTCTACAGTGTTCTCTGGGTACATATGTAGGTGTGTTCAATCGCCTACATCGTGTACTTGGAGAACTGTAGGGAAATACTAGCGGATTTTCCGTAGAATTGAAAACCTGGCTTACATTCACTAGTGGGATTAAATGTACAAGGATGGGTTAGGTTGGAGTGATAAGGACCCTTTGGAAGCATTTCAAATCTCATTTTCATTTCCATAACACTTTGATGGATAATGATTAGGAAATACGCTTTGTGCCTAATGTGATTATACATATGCGTGAGTTGTGTAGAAGTTGTAATCATGAAACGAACAGAACGTAGCTGGATGTATGAAAGGAAGGTTGGGCAATATGTTAATCCAGAGTTCGTGAAAGGGGTTGATGAATTCATGCAATACGTTAAAGATAATCCCGAGAGTAGTAACCCGAATGAAGTTAGGTGTCCATGTGCTAAATGTAAGAACAAATGGCTTTGGGATCCATATACGGTTAAATTTCATTTGTTTCGCGCGGGTTTTATACCTAATTACTATGAGTGGATGTGTCACGGGGAAGGGTTCCCGACAGTTCCTGAACGGGGGTCTAATGAATATCGTGAAATGGTTTTCGATGCTTTTGGTCATAGTCAGGATCAAGGGCATTCCGAGTAGGCCAATGTTTCATCAGAGGAGGAGCCTAATGCACAAGCTAAGCATTTTCTGGATTTGTTGAAGGCTTCTGAAAGGCCATTATACGAAGGGAGTTCGTTGTCTGTGTTAGAGATGGCCGCTAGAATCACCAGTCTAAAGTGCGAGTATAATCTGCCCTACAGATGTGTTGATGGGTTTGTTTCTTTGCTCAGTGAAGCAATTCCTAACAACAATAAAATGGTCGACACATTCTATGAGGTGAAAAAGATTGTGAAGGGCTTGGAACTGCCTCATGAAAGGATTCACGCTTGCCCGAAAGGATGTATGTTGTTCTGGAAGGATGATGCCTATCTGTCTACATGTAGGGCGTGTGGCAGCGATCGATACAAGCAGACTTCCAAGGGTAGCCTAGTGCCTTTGAACGTTTTGTTTTATTTCCCGATCACACCCAGGTTGCAAAGGCTATTTACAACCACGAATATTTCGGAGGAAATGACATGGCATTCAAAAAATCCTCGAGTTCAAGGAATTATGGCACACCCAAGTGAAAGTGAAGCCTGGAAACACCTCGATAGTTGCTTTCCAGAGTTTGCCTCCGAGCCTCGTAATGTTTGGCTTGGCTTGTGTACAGATGGTTTTGCTCCTCATGGCAAGTTTGGGGGACAATATTCTTGTTGGCCTGTCATTTTGACCCCTTACAACCTGCCTCCCTCAATGTGTATGAAAAGACAATTTATGTTCCTTTCGTTGCTCGTTCCGGGTCCTAAAAACCCTAAGGGCAACTTGGATGTGTACATGCAACAGTTGATAGAGGAGCTGAAACAGTTGTGGGAAGTTGGTGCGCATACGTACGATATTTCCACGAAACAGAATTTCTATCTTTGAGCAGCCATCCTATGGACCGTTAGTGACTTCCCGGCTTATGGTATGTTGTCCGGTTGGGCCACTGATGAGTGACATTTATGTCACTCCTAGGGTAGTCTTTTCTAGTAGTTTTAGCAATAATTAGTTCATTCTAGTGTCCTTTTGTTATGTTTTGCCTAATTTATGTAGTCTACCTATGTGTTGTGCAATGTGTTTTTATATGGTTTATGTAGTCTTTACTCCCCTCCTTCGTTTTATTATGCTTTGCCTTCCTATTTTGTAATTGCAGATTATTGCTGGTGGTTCGGATTGAGAAGGAACTAGAGCAAGGATCGAAGATATTGCACCAGCGGTTTGGCGCGGGCGAGCAACACCAGTAGCGGTCGCGCCACTTTGCGAGCGGGCGCGCCTCTTCCTGGCGCGGGCGCGCGCTGAGCTAGCCTAATCCCTTGATACCCATTTTGGAGCGGGCTCGCTTAATCTGGAGCGGCCGCGCCACCACCTAGAGCGCGGGCGCGCCTATCTACTGCGATCCGTAACCTAAAATCTGATTAAAACAGCAAGGAGGAAGGAGAGAGAGCGGCAACAGACATTAGAATAGTTTTCAGCAAAAAAAAACTCTCTCTTAGTTAGCACCCTAGTTCATTAAATTAGTTGATTTAGTTTTAGAAACTCTCAAATCTAATCATTGTAGAAGCAAATTTCAAGATTCATTTTCAGATTTTCAACATTTTGAAACTTCAATAGTAACTTCTTTCACTTGTCTTTCATTATTTTCTGATTTTATTTTTATATTGAAAGTCACTTGAGTCTTTCTCAATCTTGATATATTGTTGTTGCATGTTAGCTTTATCCATAGTGAATCACTTTTCCCCAATTTTAGAATACTTATAATCCAAACTTGGAATTCTGCATGTTACTCACAATGAATTGTGAGTAGTCCTCTTGGCTAGGGGTTGGGTGAAACTCAACCTAATGGTGATTATGTGAGTTTGGGAGTGATTTTGATGACGGATCGCGATTAAATTGGATTATATGGGATTGCTTGTTAGTTCTTCATGATAAGAGTAATTAACCTAGATTATTGAACTTGGTGGCATGAAATGTTTGGTTCGACATGGAAATGTGAGTTGAATGTTTCATTACCTATTGCAATGTGATTATGTATCTTTTGTTGCTAAGTTAATGAGGGATCTAAGCTTAGTGATTTGAGTTGTTTTCATATCGTTTGATGTTGGTCTTGCATGTGGTCTTTGCTATTCCATCATCCCTATTCCTCCCTATTTGCCTAATTGCTATTGGTTGAGTGAATCCCATTCCCCTAGTGTTTTAATCCCTTGAGTTCAACCCTTAGTTGTAGTTTGTTAGTTAATCACCACTTATACCTTGATTTGGATTTAGCTTGAGTGTTAAGATTATTTAGCAATTGATTCCCGTTCTCCGTGGACCGAACCCTTGCTTGCCATTGTATTTGTTTGAGTGAGGTGTTTGTTATAAATGTGTTTGAATGAGCCTAGATTGTGCAACCGATTTAGCGCTTGTCAGCCACATCTGGTAAGAAAGCTTGTCCATATTGCATGGACAAAAGCAAAGCATTTTGGCTAGAACATGGTTGTAAGGTTTCTTGGTTTGATTGCCACTGCCAGTATCTTTCGACAGATCACCCTTTTCGGAATAGTAGAACTGCGTTCTGCAGAAACAAAGTCGAAAAGGGTGCACCTCCACACATTATGTCAGGAGAGGAACTGTGGGAATGTGTGAAAGACATTCCGAAGGCTACAGATAGGCCCGAGTCACTTCAACGCCTTAAAAAAGAAAAGAAGGGGTGGTTCAAGCAAAGCATACTGTGGGAGCTTCCGTATTGGAAGCATCTGCTTATTCGTCACAACCTAGATGTCATGCACATTGAAAAGAACTTCTTTGATCAGTTAATTCACACTGTAATGGATGTGAAAAAGCATATCTGTGACACGCCATCCGCTCGAAATGACATTGCCAAATATTGTAAACGTCCGCAGCTTCATCTTCAGGAGGATGATAGAGGAAAAGAGTTCATGCCAAGGGCTCCATTTGCTCTTGACAAGGCTCAGAGAAAAGTTTTGTGTGAGTGGGTTAAACAGTTGCGATTTCCCGATGGTTACGCCTCCAATTTGAGCAGATGCGTGGATATGCAAGCATTTAAGCTACACGGAATGAAAAGCCATGATTGTCACGTGTTCATGGAGAGGTTGTTGCCTACTGCTCTGAGGGAATTGCTCCCTTGCTATGTTTGGAATGCTATAACAGAGATCAGCCAATTCTTTCGCGATTTGTGTTGCTATACAACATCGATTAGTGACATGGAGCGATTGGAGAAAAACATAGCTGAGATCCTGTGCAAGCTTGAGAAGGTCTTCCCCCCTGCATTCTTTAACTCCATGGAGCATTTACCCATTCATTTGCCATATGAGGGGAAGTTATGTGGCCCTGTTCAATATAGATGGATGTATCCGTTCGAAAGGTAAATCAAAGACCCATGCACATCCTATTTCTTATATCAAATTCAATGTCATGTCGTGTTTATACATTTACATAACTATGATTGCAGGTTCCTCAATCATTTGAAACGAAAAATTGGAAATAAGGCTCGAGTTGAAGGATCCATTTGCAATGCTTATCTCACCGAAGAGATAGCAAACTTCTGCGGTAACTACTTTCAGGCGACGGTTGACACTAAAACACGAGATCTCGGTCGAAATGTGAATGCCGACGTGGACTCCACAGTGGATGAAGCTGAAATTCCAGAGTTGTTCACGGAGGATAGAGGTCGTGTATCAAATGAGGGCAAAACTCGGTATTTAGATGAAAAAGAACTCGAGTGCGCTCATCTGTTCGTGTTACGAAACACCGGCATTCTTGGTGAATACGAAAGGTATAATATAGTTTAGGAATGAAGTTTAGTTGGATGATATTATCAACTAAAATGATTACAATGTTGATTTACATTAACTTTGGCCTCGTAGGTTATGACAACGTATAATAGACATGTTATGATAAAGAAAAGGTTCATTTGGTTAGAAATGTAGAAAATAGGCAAGGAATAGGTCATATAGGCCTCATTTGGTTCTATTTGGGTCCAAATCGTTCATAAAACTTAGGGAGTTGGTTTTATTTGAGATTTCAAGGCATGTACATCTATAACAACGTATAATAGACATGTTATGACAAAAAAAGGTTCATTTGGTTAGAAATGTAGAAAATAGGCAAGGAATAGATCATATAGGCCTTAGTTGGTTGTATTTTGTTCAGAATTATGATTTTAACTTACATATGTGTGCACCTTTTCATATGTGTATCTTGTAGGAGGCCTACCAGAAGAAATTTGAAGAAGCAAGCACCCAAGGGATTCGGAAGAGTCCAAATGAGTTGTACTGGGAAACTGTAGGTGGTCGCAACAAGAAGGGTCGTGTGAAGGGACTTGGCCAAGGTGCAGAGCTGTATTATGGCGACAGGAAGGGTTCCAAGTCTTCCCAGCAGTACACACCTTCCTTTCTTTCCCAAAATGCAGGATTAGATGGACCAGAGGGTGGAGTAGAGGTTGGAGGAGAGGGTGCAAGCTATGCAGAGTGAAATGGAAGTCGAGATGGAGACTCAATTGGCCGAAATAGAAAGGAGAAACCAAGAGAGGTATGAAGAAATGATGCGTCGATTCTCCAGCAACGACCCATGTTCCAACATTCCACATCAGCGTCAAGACCCCACGAACGACCCGGGTAGCGGCGGTGCAAGGCAAGGTACTCCGGCTGTAGCTTAGCATTTGTGTATATAGTTTGTAAATGTATTTAGATTTAGATTATGTTGTATAGTTGCACAAAATGTATACATTATTATAAATAAATATATAAAAATATTTTCGTAATTAAATCGTCAATTCAAAGTTATCTTAAATTAGGTGCAGGATATTAAATTAATTCATTTAATTTTTGCTAAATAAACAGGATAATTCCGACGGATTTTTCGTCGGAACATATACCACTGCGACGAAATTTTTCGTCGGAACATAAACCTTTCCGACAGAAAAATTCGTCGGAGGGTTATATGTTCCGACGGAACTTTTCGTCGAAAGATAGAAGCTTCCGACGAAAAATTCCGTCGGAACTTATAACCTTCCGACGAAAATTTCCGTTGGAAGCTTATACAATTCCGACGAAATTTTCCGTCGGAAGCTCATATTTTCCGACGGATTCCAATTCGTCGGAAGATTGCGACGGACTCTCGTTTAAATTCAAATCCAAGTCCGACAGAAATAAATCCGTCGGAGATTCTGTCGGAATTGGGTCTTCCGACGGAATTTTCCTCGAAAAACTTCTATTTTCCTACGAGGTGTATTGCGACAGACGTGTTCCGACGGAATTTCGTCGGAAAGCCATATTCCGACGGATTATTCGATGTTTTCGACGGTAAATTTCCATCGGAATCCAGTTGTTTTCTTGTAGTGTTTCTTACCAAAACAGCCATGACTAAGGACTGTGACCACCCACCACCGCCAGCTTCACCTCCTCCATCGACGGAGTTTTACCCGACTCTGTCTGTCAATAACATCAATAACGCAATTCCTTTGATTCTTGATCGGGAAAAGGTACAATATTCTAATTGGGTGGAATTGTTTGATGTTCATTGCCACGCTTTTAATGTTCTTGATCATATCGATCCGAACACCCCAAGACCGTCTGATATTTCTGAATCCCTATGGCTGCGTCTTGACTCCATTATTAAACAATGGATATATGGCACTATTTCAGTTGATCTCTTGGAAACCGTCTTATGTCGTGGAGACTTTGCTAAAAAAATTTGGAATAAGTTGAAAGACCTATTCCAAGATAACAAGAACACAAGAGCTGTTTACCTTGAAAACCAATTCAATTCCTTTCACTTGTCTAATTTTTCGGACGTTTCTTCCTACTGTCAGCAGCTAAAGAACTTGAAGGATCAATTGGCCGCGGTAGACCAGCCGGTGTCAGAGCAGAAACTTGTTATTCGCCTCGTATCGGGGCTTGTTCACATCGATTTTGATACGGTGGCTACAATCATCCAACAAACTGAACCTCTTCTGTCTTTTGAGACCGCAAGGTCACGAATGCTCCTTAAGGAGTCAAGACGTGCAAATGACCAAGGCAGCCAAGCTACCTCATTCGTGGCGCAAAGCTCGAGTGCCCCCTGCAAACTTCGCCGCACAGCAGTCGAACCAGCCACAACAGCATCAACGCTCTGGTGGCGGCACCGGACCTAGTGTTGGTGGCTGTGGGACCGGCCGTGGTCGGGGAAGGGGAGGTGCAAGTAAAGGCCGTGGTCAGGGTAAGGGGCGTGAGAACAACTAACAACAGCAACAATTCTCTAATGCTCCTAATCCCCAACAAAATTGGGTTTCATCTCAATCCCAACAATGGGGCCAATGCAGCAGCCTCAACAATGGGCCTCAGCACCATGTCCATATCCTCAGCAAGCAAGACCAGTTGGGAAACCACCAAGGCCTAATCCAGGGGTACAATATTATCCTCAACAGGCCTATGCAATGCAATACCCAATTTATCAAGCTGCTCCTCTATCCTTCGGGCCACCTATGACACCAACTGAATTGGGTAATTCGTTTGCAACTATGACACTACCGTAAGACAACTCATGGTATGTGGATTCGGGTGCGACTTTTCACATGACCAATATTTCAGGTAAGCCCTTGATTAATTTGAGCACTAATAATCATATTTTAGTTGGTAATGGTAGTCGCATTCTAGTAACAGGTTATGGTCACACTACTTTGCCTTACTCAAAACCCCCTTTAGCATTACTTGATGTTTTATTAGCACCTCAAATCGTTAAAAATCTTATCTATGTTCGAAAATTCACCTCAGATAACTCCGTGTCTATTGAATTTGATCCTTTTGGTTTTTCTTGTGAAGGATCTACGTACAGGGAAAATAATAACGATATGCAATAGTTCGGGGGACTTATATCCTGTGACCACCAACACCAATCCATCTACATGTCTCGCCACTTCACTCACTGCTATTGCCTCACCCTCTTGGCATGATCGTCTAGGACACCCAGGAGATTCAGCTTTAAGCTTTCTTAGGTCTAGAAATTTAATCACTTGTACTAAGGAGCATGACTCTATTTTTTGTGTTTCATGTTAATTAGGAAAACATGTTTGTTTACCCTTTTATGATTCAAATAGTACTACTTCTACTGCTTTTGAAATAATACATGCCGATTTGTGGACCTCTCCTATTCGTAGTACTAATGGTCATAAATATTATTTGGTGTTATTGAATGATTTTACACATTTCGTATGGACTATCCCACTTAAATTCAAATCCCAAGCTTTCCAATCTTTTTTGAATTTTAGACAATATGTTGCCACTCAATTCGAACGACCCATAAAATCATTTCAAAGTGATCATGGTAGGGAGTTTAACAATGATTAGTTCAAATTGTTTTATGTCACTAATGGATTAGTCTTTCGTTTTTCTTGTCCACCCACCTTATCCCAAAATGGGAAGGTCGAACGCATGATTCGTTCTTTAAACAATGTATCTCGCACTCTTCTCATTCATGCCTCACTCCCGCCTTCCTATTGGGTCCATTCCCTTGAAACGACAACCTACCTTCTTAACATCTTACCCACAAAAGCTCTTTCACATAGTACACCCGCTCAAGCTTTGTTTCGGGTAACACCCTCTTATGATCATATTCGGGTTTTTGGTTGTCTATGTTTTCCTAATCTATCGGCTACGACTCCTCACAAGTTATCTCCAAGGTCCACCCCATCTGTTTTTTGGGATATCCCCGCAAACCATGGGTTACAAGTGTCTTGACCTTTCAACAAACAAGATCATTATTTCTCGACATGTAACGTTTGATGAGTCTCAATTTCCTTTTCAAAATCGAAATCAATTTCGAAATTCTGATTACATTTTTCTTGAAGCCACAGACCCAAGCCCGCTCCTCTCTCCCTTGTGGCCACGTCCCAATCATCACGTGGGCCAGCCCACCCCACATGAAACTCCTCAGCACTCCCCTTTATAGGCGGATCAGTCCATACCGCAGGACCCTCGCGGCCCACCCTCTCCTTCCGCAGCCCACCTACGGACTGATCTGCCTCCATCACCAAATCAGCCCATTTTTCCCCCACCTTCCAGCCCACAATCTAATACTACTCCCTCTAATTTTATGTGGACACACCAACAACCCCCTCCAACTATTGGGCCTTCCTCCCCTAACCAGCCCATTACTCCACCATCACATAACACAACCTATACACCCCCTCCATTACGTGGTATATTGCCAATTCGGCCTACCCACACTACAAGAAAACAACTTGATTCCGACGGAAAACATCCGTTGGAAACATCAGAAATTTCGTCGAAAAATGGTCTTCCGACGGAATTCTATCGGAATTAGTCTGTCGCAAAACCCGTTGTAGGAAATTTGACCTTTTCTAATTCTGTCGGAAGCCTAGTTTCCGATGGAATTTTCGACGGATTTAATTCTATTGGCGCTTTTTTGACTTTAATTGAAAATCCATCGCAATTTTCCGACAGAAATTTCCGTCGGAGTTGGAGAGGTTTCCGATGGAAAATTCCGTCGGAAAAGGTATATTCCGACGGAAAATTCCGTCGGAAGAGGTATATTCCGACGGAAAATTCCATCGAACAAGTCAATAATAAAAATAAAAAAAAACCAGCCCCACCCCTAACCCTTACCGCACCAGATCCACCCTGTCCAAACCCCCCCCACCCCACCCACCCTGTCCCAAACCTCCCCCACCCCACCCACCCACCTGACTCAATCTCCCCCACCCACCTCTGACCAGACCCCCACCCTATCGAGCCACCAGCAACCCACCTAACCAACCTCCTAACCCACCCACCCAGAAAAACGAAACAAAAAAAAAATATTACCAAATCGAAAAAAAACGTAAAAAATTCACTATTATCCGACTAAAACGTAAAATCTGACTACAAAAAATCACCAAATAAAAACGTAAAATCCGACTACAAAAATTACCAAACAAACAAGATCTAAACCAGTAGATCTGAATTTCAATTAAAAAAAAAACGACAATTCACTATTATCATTACAAATATCTAATAAATTTGTAAACTACAATTTTCAATTACAAAAATAATTAACTATAATCATAAATGTTCAAAAACAAAACAAGATCTACAATTTAACCTTATCTAAAACTAGATCTACAAAAAAAACCTTGGTGTTGTAATTTTAATTCCGTCGAAAATGTAATTTTCCGTCGGAATCTTCCGACAGATTTTAATTCTGTCGGAAATGTAATTTTCCGACGAAATATTCCGTCGGAATATTCCGAAGGATTTTAATTCCGTCAGAAATTAAAATTTCCGACGGAATATTCCGTTGGAATCTTCCTACGGATGTAAATTCCGTCGGAAAACCATTATATTCCAACGGATTTTTATTCCGTCGGAAATTTCCAATGGAATATCCGACGAAATGAAAATTCGTCGGAATTTCTGACTTTTCCGACGGAATTCCGTTTCTGTCAGAAACAGTCCGTCGGAAATCGACTTATTTCTAGTAGTGCCAACCACCATCTCCTTCACCTCGTGTTACACGGAGTTAACACGGAATTTTTAAACCCAACCCCTATAACTCTGCAAATATGACCATCACTTCTCATAAATCACCGCTCCCTAAGTCATATAAAATATCTCTTAATGACCCTAATTGGAATGCGGCAATGCAAGATGAATATAATGCTCTTATTAAAACAGGGACTTAGGATCTGGTACCCAGGCCTACGGGGGTGAATATTGTTAATTGTATGTGGTAATTTAAATACAAGTACACGTCTAATGGTGACCTTGAAAGGCACAAAGCTCGTCTTGTATGTGATGGCAGGTCGCAGGAAGTTGGTGTGGATTGTGATGAGACTCTCAGTCCGGTAGTTAAATCGGCCACTATTCGTATTGTTCTAAGTTTAGCTATGGCTAAAAAGTGGTCGATTCATCAATTAGATGTTAAAAATGCCTTCTTACATGGTGACTTACAGGAAACTGTTTATATGCATTAACCCAGGGTTTGTTGATTGGCGTGCACCCTCATTTGTTTGCCGGCTCCGAAGGGCTCTTTATGGTTTGAAACAAGCTCCTAGAGCTTGTTACCAGCGATTTGCGAACTTTCTGATCAAATTGGGTTTTATCATTACTAAAAGTGACAACTCTCTCTTTACTTTCCGGCAGGGTGATGATATGACATATTTACTTCTATATGTTGATGATAATATTTTAGCTACCTCATCTGACAGGTTGCGTGCAGAGATTATATCTTAGTTACAAACTGAGTTCCCTATGACTGATTTGGGTCCTATGAGCTACTTTTTAGGGATTGCGGTGACCCGTACTCCTTCTTGTTTGCTATTTTCACAGGAAAAGTATGCAGAGGAGATTTTAGAGCGTGCGGGTATGGGCTCTTGTAAACCTGCAGCTACTCCAGGCCAGTTGACATTAAGTCAAAACTTAATGCAGATGCAGGACCACCTTTTCGGGATCCTACTTTGTATTGCAGTTTAGCAGGTGCTCTTCAGTATCTCACCTTCACTAGGCCAGATATTGCCTATGCGGTACAACAGGTGTGTCTTTTTATGCATGATCCCCGGGAATCTCATTATGATGCATTGAAACGCATTCTGCATTATGTTCAGGGTACCATTGATCATGGCTTACATTTATATCCATCTGCTTCTCATCGTTTGATTACTTACACTGACGCTGACTGGGGAGGTTGTCCCGATACCCGTCGTTCCTCATCGGATTATTGCTGCTTTCTTGGGGACAACCTCATTTCTTGGTCATCTAAGCGTCAACATACATTATCTAAATCGAGTGCAGAAGCAGAATATCGAGGCGTCGCTAATGTTGTCTTTGAGGCATGTTGGTACCGTAATCTCTTACTTGAGTTACATTGCCCTCTTCGACTGGCTACTATTGTCTATTGTAATGATGTTAGTGCTACCTATCTTTCTGGAAACCCGGTACAACACCAACGCACCAAACATGTGGAGATGGATATTCATTTTGTTCGAGAAAAGGTTGCTTTGGGAGAAGTTCGGGTTCTACATGTTCCTTCTAGATATCAGTTTGCGGACATTTTCACGAAAGGCTTACCACGGGAGTTATTTTTGGATTTTAGATCCACTCTTAGTGTACGACCTCCTCCCGCTATGACTGCGGGGGTATGATAGCTATTATAGTTATGATAATATTTGTCGCAGATTAGGATAATAATTGTATATATTTTGTATCCTTATCGTACAAGGTTTACGATATTTGTAAAACTCTAAATATATATTGATCAATGGTACACACTCCATATTGAGGATTTTTCCCGAAATCTTACAAACTTAAAGATATAATGCTACATCTTTATTTTTACAGTTCGTCACTTTTTCGTGTAAAAAGAATTAGACGTACTCTTGCCTAAGTTTAGTATTCTTAAAAGGGATTCTTCTCAGAACTGTAAGAATATGAAGCTGTAATTTACTGCTTATGGGAGCAAATCTCGTAGATAATAATTCTTAAAACCATTTCTATTCAGATCTAGCTCTTTTTACCTTAAATCCCCCCCCCCCAAATTTGGCTCTACGACCCTATTTGGGAAAACTAGCGGTAGCGGGTAGTTTTTAGCGGTCGAGTAGCGGGTAGCTGTTAGGATAGAGAGTAGTCATCAATTACTCTCTCCATTTTTAAATACTTGCTCCACTTTCTATATTCGATCGTTTTTAAATACTTGCTCTATTTCCTTATTTGGAAAGCTTTTACAATATTTAATTCATTTATCTTAACTAGTGGACCCAACATAAATTATATTTTATTTATTTCATATTCTCCCTCATCCAATTCCCTCAACTAATTTTTCTTTTTACAATTTTTTATTTTCCACCTACTCCACTACCTCCATATTTTATTGTTTTCTTTCCAATTTCTCATAACACTCCGCGCATAGACAAATGGAGCAAGTATTTAAAAACGGAAGGAGTAATAGTGGGTAGAGGTTAGTTGTCAAAATAACGGTTGATAGTATGAGTGTTTGGCAAAATTAGCAGTTGTAATACTAAAATATATTAATTATCATATAAATTGTTAAAAAAAAGTAAGCAAAAATTTAAAAAACGCTATCCGCTACTCTTAAACGCTACTATTTTTAACGTTTGAGAAAAGCTACCTAAACGCTACCTCTACCTCTAACAGCTACCTTGCCAAACACTGTTATTTTTCGAACCCTCGATAGTTCTGAACAAAGAACTATGCCGGTTTTCAAGATCGGAGCTATCAACCACTCAGCCATCTCTCCAACATAAGTCAATTTCTATTTTATTCTTATTCCCCCGAATAGAACATGGTTCTATGAGCTGATACCATCCAAAATTGTCAAAAAATTTTAGGTGTAAGTTGATAGGGTGATCCATTTATCTGTATATTATATATAAATGATCTATCATGCCCATTTAAGTACTTAATTTAATTATTAATTACTAATTTCCCAGCAGTTCCATCTTGGAATAAAGCGGTAATAAATGATATTATATAGAATCAATGAATTCCATGGTAATAGTCTAAAATCCCTCCGTGATACATTTATTACTTTATAGTACAATGACTGATAAGAGGATCAAATGGTATATAGTTTGTTTGTTGATAGCTTGGAGGATTATACGTATGACTATAGCTTTTCAATTGGCTGTTTTTGCATTAATTGCTACTTCATCAATCTTATTAATTAGCGTACCCGTTGTATTTGCTTCTCCCGACGGTTGGTTAAGTAACAAAAATTTTGTATTTTCTGGTGGTTATCCTTAATTCTCTAATCTCTTGAACCTATTTGTTCCAGATCCAAAAATGACCCCTCCCCCGAATTTGAATTCTTTTGGGTTGTGAGATACAGTAAAATTTAATCAATATAACAATAAAATTAAAAAGTTCCCCAAAAGACAAACAAAACAAATAACGAAAACAAAAAAATTAGAGGGAGGGGTCAAACCGAAATTTCTTCAAATTCAATGAAGTGAATCAAATAAATAAAGAAATTAAGAATTTAATTGGAATCAACTTGAAGTGAGTATCTGGTCCGACTCTACACAAATATCATCAAGACATATATTATATATCTATGCCTATGCAGGGACATATTCCTTCTCAAGAAGGAAAAAATGCGGATATAGTCGAATGGTAAAATTTCTCTTTGCCAAGGAGAAGTCGCGGGTTCGATTCCCGCTATCCGCTCAAGGGAAAGTAAATTTATTTACTATGATAAAGAATTTGGTTATAGTTATAGTCGATTCCAATAGCGTAGTAATTCTATCCTTCGCGTTCTTTTATTTTCTCACTTCCCCAAAAAGAAAACCGAATAAATCTGAATTTTAATTAATTTCAATATTTTTAGTATTTTACTTAGTTAATTTACTAGTTAACAGATTCAAACCTAAAATTTTGGACAAAATTCAAATTTTGCGGAGACAGGATTTGAACCCGTGACCTCAAGGTTATGAGCCTTGCGAGCTACCAAACTGCTCTACCCCGCGTCTAAAAAAAGTTGGGAACGAATGGACAAACAAAAAAGGAATGTGCCCTCTACCCTATCTGTACAAATAGAATACCCCATTTGTACAGAATGGTAAAGGGTCTATCTATGATCCATGATGATCATAGAAATGAAAATCTTTTTTTATGCTTACCAACTCGATCTTGTTGCCCCTGGCAACAAACATGTATGAACCATTTCACGAAGGATATGTCCGGATAACCCAAAGTGTCGATAGTTAGCTCTCGGTCTTCCGGTCAAAAAACAACGTCGATGGAGACGCGTAGGTGCACTATTATGTGGTAGAGATTGTAACTTTCCATGAATATCCCATTTATCACTCAACGATGCTACTTTGCTTATTTCTTCTTTTGAGGATCGACGAATCAAATGATATTTTTGTTCCAAATTCTTCTTCTTCTTCTCCCGCTGAATCAAACTTTTCCTTACCATAATGGTTCAGTTCCTATTAGTATCAATGATACAAGTTGGATCCTAGATGTAAAAGTGTATAATAAAGGGGGTTGCCTTCTCCATCCAAAGAAATGAGATTCTCGTGAAGGCAACACAAAAATTAACCAAATTTGCCGGATGTAGAGGCAATCAAGAAAAAGCCGCATATGTGAATATATAACCTACGGAAAATTGAGCTAATCCAACTAATCTTGCTTGTACAATGGAAAGAGCCACTGGCTTATCTCTCCATCGAATTAAATTGGCCAAAGGTGTGCGTTCATGAGCCCATGCTAAAGTTTCAATCAACTCCTGCCAATATCCACGCCACGAAATTAAGAACATAAATCTCGTAGCCCAAATAAGATGTCCAAATAAGAACATCCACACCCAAACCGATAAAATATTCATACCAAATGGATTATATCCATTGATAAGATGTGAAGAGTTTAACCATAGATAATCTCTTAACCATCCCATCAAATAAGTGGAAGATTCATTAAATTGTGACACATTACCCTGCCATAACGTGATGTGTTTCCAATGCTAATAAAAGGTAACCACCCAATGGTATTTAACATCCAGAAAACTGCAAATAAAATGCATCCCAAGCCGAAATTATCACAAGTACCGCCTCGTCCTGGACCATTGCAAGGAAAACTATAACCGAAATCCTTTTTATCTGGAATTAACTTTGAACCGCGTGCATCTAAAGCACCTTTTACTAAGATCAATGTAGTTGTATGTAAACCTAGAGCAATAACATGATGAACCAAAAAGTCTCCCGGCCCTATTGTTAAGAATAGGGAATTACTACTCTCATTAACAGCATTTAACCAGCCAGGCAACCATATACTTCGCCCCGCATTGAATGCCGGGCCACTTGTTGAGGATAAAATTACATCGAACCCATATGAAGTTTTCCCATGAGCAGATTGTATCCATTGAGAAAATATGGGTTCGATCAAAATTTGTTTTTCTGGAGTACCGAAAGCTAGCATGACATCATTATGAACATAAAGACCCAAGGTATGGAACCCTAAAAAGAGGCTGGCCCAACTTAAATGGCATATGATAGCTTCTTTATGGTCTAACATTCTTGCCAATACATTATCTTCATTCTGTTCCAGATTGTAATCTCTAATGAAAAATATAGCTCCATGAGCAAAAGCTCCTGTCATAATGAATCCTGCAATGTATTGGTGATGCGTATATAAGGCAGCTTGAGTAGTAAAGTCTTGTGCTATGAACGCATAAGCAGGTAAAGAGTACATGTGTTGGGCGACTAAGGAAGTTATAACCCCTAAAGAGGCTAGAGCAAGTCCTAATTGAAAATGAATCGAATTGTTGATTGTGTCATAAAGACCCTTATGCCCGCGTCCCAATCGCCCCCCTGGACGAATATGTGCTTCTAAAAGATCTTTCATACTGTGCCCAATCCCAAAGTTTGTTCTATACATATGACCGGCAACAAGAAAAATAAATGCAATAGCTAAATGATGATGAGCAATATCAGTTAACCATAAACTTTGCGTTTGTGGATGAAATCCCCCAAGAAGGGTTAGAATGGCAGTTCCCGCTCCTTGGGAGGTACCAAATAAATGACTGCTTGAATCGGGGTTTTGAGCATAAAGATTCCAGTGACCTGTAAAAAGGGGCCCTAATCCTTGAGGATGTGGTAATACGTTTAAGAAATTATTCCATCGAACGGACTCTCCCCTGGCTGCAGGAATAGCAACATGAACTAAATGTCCTGTCCAAGCCTAGGAACTTACGCCGAAGAGTCCCGACACGTGATGGTTGAGACGGGATTCGGCATTTTTGAACCACGAAACGCTCGGTTTCCATTTTGGTTGTAGGTGTAACCAACCCCCTAGTAAAGATAGAAAGAAAGAAATAATAGAAAAAGAGCTCCAGTATAAAGATCTTGATTAGTGCGTAAACTGATTGTATACCACCACTGATAAACACCAGAATAAGCGATATTCACTGGGCCAAGAGCGCCCCCCTGAGTAAAAGCTTCCACTGCCGGTTGACCAAAATGAGGATCACAAATTGCATGAGCAATAGGTCTTACGTGTAAAGGGTCCTGTACCCATGACTCAAATTTCCTTGCCAAGCTACATGAAACAGATTTCCGGAAGTCCACAGAAAAATGATTTCTAATTGCCCAAAGTGAGAAGCAAAAATATTCTGATAAAGACGTTCTTCAGTAATATCATCATGACTCTCGAAGTCATGTGCGGTAGCAATACCAAACCAAATACGACGAGTAGTGGGGTCTCGAGCTAAGCCTTGGCTAAACCTTGGAAATCTTAATGCCATAATGCTTTTCAAATCCTCCTAGCCATTATCCTATTGCAATAATTCTTGCTAAGAAGAACGCCCATGTTGTGGCAATTCCACCCAGAAGGTAATGAGTTACTCGTACAACACGTCCTTGTATAATGCTCAATTCTAGTAGTATTTTGACTGGTCAAAACGCTAATCGCTATATCAAACGCTACCACCAAATAGGGCATACTAGTGAGTAGTGATTGCTTTGTAGTAATAATTCTTTTTTTTTTTTGATAGATAAGGAGAAGATGTCCTACCTGATTAGAGCCTCTCACAGATTAAAAGTGAGGATTTAGGGTAAAAGAATACCTACTTCCCAAATTGCAGTAAAGAGTTAAAGACCATCCTAGGTTTAGCATTACCAATAAACAAGAAAAAAATATAAAATTATTTATTTTACTGTTATCATATGGTATACCAAGTCCTTCCCTTAATAAAACCTTAATGATTGACACGATGATCAAAGCTGATTAGACAAACATAACATAAACAAAAAAAATTAAAAAAATAATAAAAAAAGATATGAGTAATAGTTATAGTAAAAATAATAATTATGACATATTGGGTTAATTAATTACCTAAAAAAAGTGGATACATTATACACGTATTACAAAGAAATTCAATAAGGAAATTAATAAGAAACTATTACCACAATAATAGATTTGATACAATCATACAACTAATCACAACCTATCATATAGCCAGCAAGTAAGTCATCAATCTATTAAAACTTTCTATATTTGTTTGTTAAATCAACTCTTTTTAATCCTATAAATATATTACACGCACTCTTTTTTTCATGCTTCATTACCAATAATTTATGAATTTCATAGAATCAATTAATCATCAAAACATCATGAGGATGACGAAGCATGGGAAGAGGGAGTCAGCAAGGCGCTTGAGGGAGCGGGCGAGAGCACTCGAGGCCGAAGTCATGCGGCTAAGAGCAGAAGTTACAAGGCTCGAACACGAAAAAGAGGAAGCGGATAAACTAATAATTTACCTGTATTCATTGTTGTGCAATAATGTCAGTTGTCAAGAGCATTTGGTGGTTGAAGTTGCGAAAGCGGTTGAGAATACAAGGCAGACCGAGGAAGATATGGACAAGATTGAAAGAATGATACATGATTTGGAAGAAGTGGTGTCTAAAATTATGGTTTCTATGGCTAAGGCTAGGAGTATCAAAAGTGGTGTCTAAAATTATGGTTTTTAGTAGATTAATATTTATTAGTAGGAAATTACTATTGTTTTTAATAGATTAATGTTAAGTATTAGTCAATTTATCATGTTTTTAGCAGGTAAGAAATAAATAAAATTTTGAGTTGGTCTTTTGATGCATATTATTATCGTGGTACAGATGGAAGTGTCAAATTTTGTGGATGCAAAAAAAATAATAGTAATAGTTTGTTGTTCATTGTTTAGGGTAACGAACTTTTACTCTAAGTTATTAGATGCAATAGTTTGACTTTTTAACAATTTACGTGTCATATTTATTTCTTTTTATCAATATCGTGGTATAAATAAAAGGTTAGTAATATGTAAGATGTATTTAAATTAATCTTAATGTATATTTTAACTATATTAATTTTTTTAAACAACATTTACAAGTTTATAGTTTGAGGTATAGATATTGATAATTAAAATTGTGCATCAACAATTGTACTAATGAACCTGATGTATTTAACATAGAAAGAAAGGAATAACTTGCTTTGGGGTAACTAAAATCTTTAAGATTTTAAGTACTTGTACATAAATTAATACTCGTAAGAAATTTTATAAGGAATATGTTTTGTAAAAGGGTAATAAGTGATTATGCATATAATGAGTGATTTTAGATTTCATATAAAGACAACTTTATTTGTAAATACATATGCAACTTTTTTTTTTGTTTAAATATATGAAACTTTGTTTTGTATTAATATAAGCTTTGAGTATTTTGTTAACGGGTAATTTTTTTTTTTTTTTTTTTTTTTTTGTCAATCTATTGTATATTTGAGAGAATTTTAACATGCATCTAACAATGTTTGATCTTGGAACACATGTTACCTTCGTTTTTTATAATTATATTACAGCAAAGGACATTATTTGTGAAACATAAAACGAATCTTTCATAGCAAATAATAAATAACCCAGGTAGTAATAGATCGAAATAAAGTGTATTATTAAATAGATTTAAGAAACTAAAAGAAATATAACACTTACAATAATAAAGTAAATTTCTAATTCTAATCACAAAAAATAACCTAACATCAGCATTTCAACATCTAGCACTCTAGCATTAATAGCGGTATGTAACGTGCTGACTTATTTGCCTAAGTCCCCTCGCACGCGGTCCAATAGTCGACAACACCCGTCAGTCTCCCAGTCAGGACTCCCCCTTGTTTTGCTTGGCTAAGTGTGCTACGAGTTTGACTAAATAAGAGAATAAAGATGCTCACAAGATATTTCAAAGGAAAGCTTTGATTACTTGAGAAAACTTTACAGCTTGAAGGTGTTGGTTGAAATGTACAAATGAATGGGATGACCTATTTATAGGCATCCAAGCTCCTACCCTAGGATTCTAGAGAATTCCTAACCTCCTCCAATGGAGGGTTCTAGACTACAACTCTCCACTATTCTCTAGAACATTCCCACCTCCAAAGGAACATACATACAAGGAGGTTCCACACTCTTCCTAAGTCTTGAATACCCAAGACCACCCTAGAACATTCTAGAACGTACGCTACTTATGTACATAGAAGACCCTAGAAGCTCCTACTATGTACAAGATGACCTTTGAATATTCTAGAGACATCCCCTCTAGAATACTCCCTCTAAAGAACTCTTTAGAGAAGCCCGGAACTTTCTAGAAGCATCTCGCGTTTTCCGTACTCCTTGCTGCCCGAACTCATACTTCGGGACCTCCTCTTGGAAAACCGACACCACCATGGTCTTCCTTGGCCCAAAATATGATGGACTCCTAAATTTAAGCCCATTTGGAGCCCATAAGCCCGTCCAGATGGCCCATTATTGTGTTACTATCAAGTGGGTGTTCACTAGAAATACAAGGCTACAACACTATAAAGCTCTATAGGGGGAAGTGCTTAGCTGAGCACCAAGGCAAGCCCCCTAGCCCCGATTGTTGCCTTGTAGCCTAATGACCCTTTTGATGCCCATCCTTGGTAAGGTGGACGACCCGTGACATTCTCCCCCACCCAAGTCCTTGCCGACCTCGGCAAGATCGACCCTTGGAGTACGTGCCCGCGACCCGGTTTAGCGCACCACTCGTCCCTTTGATGCTTTTGTGCGTCGCTGCAACATCCCTCCTTTGGACTCCACACTTGAGCCCCTTGTCCCATACACGAGACACACCTTGATGCCTCACCCTTGGCACCGAGTTTTCGAACCTTCGTCGGACCGACCCTTGACGCTTATGGCCCAGCACCCACCATGGTTTCAAGGAAGTGAGCCTTGCACCAAATTCCTCGTCCTTTGCAAGCTGAATCTCATGCTTGCACCCATTGTGTGTGATGGTCATCACACCTTGCCCCATAATGACGGCGTGACGCTGTTAATGAACTCCATCCCCAACACCACATCCTCGTCATCCATGTCGGCTATCAATAAGTCGACCTTTCCCTTCCACTTTCCCAAGTGGATATGGACTTTCCACGCTTTCAAATGCAACGGCGTGGACTCGGCGTTGACGACCTTCATTTCTCCGCCTCCCTTGGTGAACTTTATGCCTAGGTCCTTAGCTTCCCTTAAGCTCAAGAAGTTGTGTGAAGCCCCCGAGTCCACAAGCAACCTAGCATAACACCCGTTCACCTCTCCATTGACGAATACCAAGTTGCCTTGTTGCTTGACGCTCGCCTCTTCATTTATCGAGTGTGCCTCTCCCTTGGGCACTTCATCCCCGACTACCCCAGCATTTAGGAGCTGCATGTTGGCTAGTTGGGGCTTCTCCCCCAACACCATAGCTCCCATCCTCATCTCAGGTGCGGACTACGATCCTCACCCATGTTGGAGATTATGGCACTCAATTTCTATCATTGTGGGAAACTGCGAGCCATGTGCGGCCCTCCGCACAACCAACAAGAGAATGGATTGCAAGACTTACCCTCTTCGTTGCGACTATCCCCTTTAGATTGAGCCTTGTCCTTGCCATATGCGTCGTGCTTGGCCCTCGGTTGGAGTGATGCTTCCTCCCTCTCATGGCCGCTCTCCTCGACCACCTTGCCCTTGTCGCGCCTCGACCCACTTGAAACTTCGACCAAGGACTCCGCCACAACAATGCCTTCTGCAAGAGTATTGACACCACATTTCCTTAACTCTTTCTCGACCCACCTTTGTAAGCCATCCATGAAAAAGATGAGGCGAGTCTTTTCCTCCATGTCGGGGAACTCGAGCATGAGTGACAAGTATGCACTGATGTAGTCCCGAATCAACCCTGTTTGCCTTAGACCACGTAGCTTCTTCATAGCTAGCTCCTCGACATTCTCTGGGTAGAATTGTCTCTTCAAGTCCTTCTTGAACTCGTCCCACCTTGCGATCGAGCATAATCCCTTCCCGATGTCTTCTTGTCGCTTCCTCAACCGATGGATAGCATCGTCCGATAAATACATCGTGGTGGCGCGAATTTTGGAAGCATCGTCCTCCACGTGCATGGCCTCAAAGTATCTTTCAATACTCCACAAGAAGTTGTCAAGAGCTTTGAAGTCACGCTTCCCCTCGAATCTTGGCGGCTCCGAAACTTTCATCCTTGGTCCCAACCCTTGTATGGCCCACCCAGCCACTTCCGCCCTACATAGAGCCACATCACCCTTGAGTGACTCTACTTGCTCCTTCATTGCTAGGAGCTGCCCCAAGAAGGCTTCTTGGAATTTGTCCAGGTCTCCCCTATTCGCGTCAGCCACTTGAGAGACAAGCTCATGAGCCGCCTCCTTGGCTCCCGATGCCGCTGACTCAGCCCCTACCTCCAAGACTTGGATGCGGCTATCGATACCCCGCACCATATCCTTGGCAAGAGTCTTCACCGCTTCGATGTCTTGCCCCATTGTCGGGGTGAGCTCCTTCATCCCCTCGACGTCGTCGGAGATAGCCCCGATACTACCCTCCAACTTAGCAATGCGACCATCCAACTACGCGGTCGATTGCTTCTTCTTCTTTGAACGCCTCCTCGGCGACCCCCGATTAACCAACACTCTCCTTATGTTGTAATGATGCCATCGCAACCCCTGATTTCCTACTTCAGCACTTCGTCCACACAACAGCTAGCACCCAACGTAACAGATCCCCCTACGATCAACCTGACTTGATACCACTTGTCACGTGCTGACTTATTTTCCTAAGTCCCCTCGCACGCGGTCCAATAGTCGACAACACCCGTTAGTCACCTAGTCAGGACTCCCCCTTGTTATGCTAGGCTAAGTGTGCTACGAGTTTGACTAAGTAAGAGAAGAAAGATGCTCACAAGAGATTTCAAAGGAAAGCTTTGATTACTTGAGAGAACTTTACAATTTGAAGGTGTTGGCTGAAATGTACAAATGAATGGGATGACCTATTTATAGGCATCCAAGCTCCTACCTTAGGATTCTAGAGAATTCCTAACCTCCTCAAATGGAGGGTTCTAGACTAAAATTCTCCATTACACTCTAGAACGTTCCCACCTCCAAAGGAACATACATACAAGGAGGTTCCGCACTCTTCCTTAGTCTAGAATGCCCAAGATCACCCTAGAACATTCTAGAACGTACACTACTTATGTACATACATAGAAGACCCTAGAAGCTCCTACTATGTACAAGATGACCCTTAAACATTCTAAAGACATCCCCTCTAGAATACTCCCTCAAAAGAACTCTTAAGAAAAGCCCAGAACCTTTTAGAAGCATCTCGCATTTTTCGGACTCCTTGCTGCCCAAACTCATACTTTGAGACCTCCTTTTGGAAAACCGACACCACCATTGTCTTCCTTGGCCCAAAATATGTTGGAATCCTACAATTGAGCCCATTAGCCAGTCCAAATGCCTTATTATTGTGTTACTGTCAAGTGGGTGTTCACTAGAAATACAAGGCTACATCAATATAAAGCTCTATAGGGGGATGTGCTTAGCTGAGCCCCAAGGCAAACCCCCTAGCCCTGATTGTTGCCTTGCTGTCTAGTGACCGTCTTGACGCCAATCCTTGGTAAGGGAGACGACCTGTGACAGTTAGCTCCAACAATATATCTTTTTTTATTTTAAAATAATTTCATTATTCCAGTTAAAAAATTCATTATTAATATTTTAAAATAATTAGCAGTTTAATTTTCATAGGGGATTTTGCATATTCCTAAACATTATCGGTATCTTTGCTTATATTAAAATAATTTCATTAATAATATCTTTGTTTATATTAAAAAAAATTTAATATTAATAAAATGAGTTAACTACATATTAGGCCCTCAATTCTTACTATATTCACTCTTTGGAAACTGATTTTTTTTTTTCACTCTTTGGGTACTCTAACCCTAATTCCGACCAAGCCACTAACTCACCGTTAACCTAAGGTAATTAAATATTAATTATTTTTAATCAAAAGCCAATACTGCATTAAATTAGGTATTTTTTTTATTTTGTTTTATTTTTGTTTTTTTTCAAAGTAGCTATTAAAGGCTATTATAACAATAACATAACAGCAACAAAAAAAAATTCTAAAAATATTAGGATTTTTTTAGAAAATAACATCACAAAAAAGTCACGATTTTGATTATAATACTAAATTTTATTTTATTTTTTTATTATAACACCACAAAAAAACTAAAATTTTTGTTTCACCACCACCTAACAGATTCTTGGATGGAATCCGTTAGTAGGGTCCACAACAAGCACATGTCAATAACCTATTGGTTATAAAAATAAAAATAAAAAGAAAAATTAACTCTAAACCCGAGTTAAGCTAACATACGATCCCTAAACTATACCATTAGTTGCACATTTGGTCCCTCATTTATGAAAGGAGGCAAATTAGTCCCTCCGTCACCCTTGGCTCACCATTTCTGGTGGAGCAACATCTGAGTCAACAAAGTTTATGGATGTTTGTTGCCAACTAAGCCAAAGTTCAGGGACTTCTGTGGTTGACTCGGCATTAGTTTAGGGACTACACTTCATTTTTTGCCAAAAGATTAGGGACCTGCATGCTTACATGGACATTTTAAGTTGAAAAAAAGGTAGTCTGAAGTTTAGGGGCTCTGCATTAATTTTGAAGGATTGTAATAGCAAAAAAAAAAAAAAAAAAAAAAAAAAAATTCCAAAATACTTTAAAAAACTAGCTGTTACACACAAAAGTGGCTATATATATTGTTGTTGGTAGCCATTAAAATCATCAGAAAATTAAGCAAAAAACCTTCCAACAAATAAAAAAACAACTGCTGTAGTAACGAAGGAAGCTCCCGTCAAGGTATCTGCAATAAAATTAGTAATTAAGGTAATTTGGAGTTATACAAAATTAGAAGATTTAAGCAATATTAATATGTTTGTTAATGACAGGAAATGTCTAGACTTAGCAGTGGATCAAGTGGAAGTGGTCAAAGGTGTCATTGTGGGCTACAGTTTCAAAGACAAGGTCATGGACCAAAGATAACCCGGGTAGAAGGTTTATAGCCTATCCTGACTATGATGCTAAATGTAATAGAAGGGGGTGCAAGTATTTCAAGTGGGTAGATGTGGAAGATCAAACTGATTGGCAAAAAGAAGTAATATTAGGACTAATGGAAGATAAAAGAAGGTTGACTGTTGATGTTGAGGAACAAAAGAAGAGGATGAATGAGGCAACTAAGTATGCAAGGAAGATGCAATCAGATTACATGATGTTGAAACTGAAAAGAGACAAGGGTTCAGGTGGCTATAAGTATGAATTTTGGGGTGTAGTTATTGTAATAGCAGTAGTTTGGTGTTGGTATTTGTTTAAGAGAGTAGGAAAGTGATGTAATCATATGTAGTAAAAGTAAAACCAGCAATTATGTAATGAAATGATAATTTAATTTAATAAAGTTGTGGATTAACCTTAGGTTTTCTTCTTTGTTAGCTCCTGTTGCTTTTCCTTTGCTAATCCTTGCATGCTTGACTTGAGATTGTCTGTTGTGGTTGAGATGCATACTCTGACTGTGACTGTGACATGGGATACTCTTGGGAGAAAGCATATATAGTTTGTTCACCTTCATTATCGGAATAAAATTATGCTTGTCTTTATCTTTGTTGATTGCTTGGCTGTATTCAAATATTTATAAATAGAGTTAAAATTGCAGATTTAAAAAGATGATGTAATGGGCATAAATAAATAGGGTAGTTGGTACTTACAGTAGCAATTCTTTGGAATCCATTAGGGTAGGTGTAAATTCCTATTCCGTTGTTGTGCATGGGGACTGTGTTGGGAGTTTACCTAGGTTGTGTCTTGTTCTGATGATGAGCAAATCCACCAACATTTGATTCTCTTGGGGCATTCTTGCAGGTTTTTTTTTATTGTGCTCTTGCACTCCACACAAACTGCATGCAAGTCATTGCAACCCCTGTATTCCTCAGTTTCCCTTTTTCAGTCACTTCCCGAACACTGTGATTTCTCTTTGTCTTAGGTCTGTGATTGAACTTTTTCAGTGGAGAGGGAATGAATGTGTTATGTGAAGTAGGCCACTCCTGTGGACCATTTAGGGGTTCAAGCAAAAACTAGTATGCATTTGCATACGTTGATTTTCTAAAATATTCACTCACATACTCTTCAGGTTTATCAACCTTCTACCAAATGGCAACCTAGGTTGCATCGAAACGGACACAGACACGGGTACGATACGGACACGGCAAAACGACAATCTTAAAATAGGGGACACGGCTATCGCAAATAACAAGACAAATAATATATCAAAAAAACGAGATTTTGACAACCTATTCAACAAAACACTTAATAATTAACCTTAAAACAAGTCATTTACCGTAGCTAAATAATATTCTCCTAATTCACATCAATAATGTGCTATGAAATGTATTTTGAAGGCGTTCGTATTATAACTCTTACCTTTTTCTCTCATACTTTACCTTAACTTTCTAATTAAAAATGTTAAAAAGATGAGGTGACATATCAAAATGCAAACTAGATCGTATCATAGTAGGATACGATTTGTCTCAAAGTGTCTAAATATATTAAAAAACCGGATGTAGTTTTTATATGTGTCCGTCGTGTGTCGAACAAGAGTCAGTGTCCGACACGGTGTCGGACACGGACACGGCTGTTGGACGAAGTGTCTGTGCATCCTAGTATTGGCAACTATGTCATGTTTACAGGTAATGCCACTCACTTTCCAAGCATTGCAAGTGCATGTTCTTTGTTCCAAGTTCACCACATACTTGCATTGAGTTGACCCATCCCTGACTCCATCCCAAAAGGCATTCCAACCTCTAGCCCACACCTTATGATTTTCTAACTGATGCTGAATTCTAGGGCAAAGTGGTTAACCATTATCCTTGAGCATGTGTCTCTTAGTGTGTAACCTCTCCATGAGACCTTCTCTTAGGTCTTCTAACATGGTTATGATTGGCTTATGTCTCACCTTGAGTGTATAAGCATTGAAGACCTCACTCATATTATTATCCACACTATCACATGAAGACATAGGTGTCAAGAAAGCCCTACACCACTTCTTGTAATTCCTGTTTAACAAATCATTAGCTGTATCCTCAGATAGCTTTCTCATAGCATCAATTTGTTCAAGAAAAACATTTTCAGTTATGCTTTTTGCTATGAACCAAATTTTTTTCCTTAACTCTAAGCCACCCCCAAACACACTCCTAAAATTGCAATAGACATGTCTTGCACATACCCTTGTTTCTGCTTGTGGAAATACCTCTACAATAGCTACAAGTAACCCTTTTTGTTGATCTGACATGAAGGTGTACCCAGAACCTTCATCAGTCCCTAGGCCAGTAGCCAAAAGATAAAAGAAGAAGCTCCAAGTTTCAGTCTTTTCAACTTCGACAATAGCCAGGCAATAGGGAACATTTGATTATTCCCGTCCCTACCATTTGCCCACCATAAGCCCTTAAGAAAATACTCATCTAGGAAAATGAAAGGCCTGCACCCAGCTACAAAGCCTTTCCTTAATGCCTCAAAGCATATGTTAATTCTATCAAAGACATTCCCATTTAATTTCAGTGTCACAATGTTGGCCCTATTGCTCTTAAGTATCTCCTCTGCATACCTGGGAAGTAATTCATATTGTTCCTTATACTCCCCAATAATAATGGATTGACCCTCTTTCTAGCTCTGAAAATTATGTACTTACTCACTCTAATACCCAAGTCTAACCATATTAGCTCCATTATGTCATGAAGCCTCATATAAGAGTTGACCTTAAACTGATTTTGGTAGGTCTGACCAATCCATCTTGCTAACATCTTCTTCACTTTTGGAGATCCACCACACTTATGCTGACTGACATGGGACTTGACTTTGAAATGAGTTTTATTCATATCCCAAGAAGCCCATATTCTCCAAGGACACCCCTTAAGTTTGTGCTCACATTCTGCCCCTACCCTTTGTTTGTCATTTTTTGTGAAAGGTATGTTTTTTCCTAGCTTTATGGAATGATTTTTGACTACCTGTTTGAATGCAAAGGGTTGACCAGGGAAGAAGTCTTCTATGCACCCATCATTCTTAGCTTTTGCAACCTTCCAACCTTATTATTAGGGGGTGCAGCTAAGTAACCATATCATCATCATCCTTTGACTAATAAGGGTTCTCAATGTCACTAAACACCACCTTATTAGATATGGCCGTTGATTTATTGCAGCTCAAATTTTTAATAGATTGACTATAGCTCATCCACAAATTAAGGATTGGACTAAATAGCTGGTTTTTCAATTATTTTAATGTATTACAAAAAAAGGTAACCTTACTACTTTAGCATATACAGTAGTAAACATATTTAATTAGCATTATTGAAATAATAATGGTGGATCATATCATGCATGATCTATTCTTATCTAATTACAAACCTTAAAGCATAATTTAATAAGTTTAAGGTTATAAAAAGAGCCAATAAGCTATCAAAATTTGATACGTTGAAGATTAAACAAACATAAAAAACCAAAAAAGACCCATATAATTTAATCTCAACATGTAACAACAGAAACCTCATCAAAAAGAAAGATTCAATAATAATGATAATCAATTGGAACAACTAACTAACTGAATTACCGGTAGTTTAGAAAATCATCACAAAAAAACTTTGATCATCATCATCATTCATTCATTCTTTCTTAATTCATCAACAACAACTAGATATGGCCATTGATTTATTACAACTTAAATTTTTGAAAAACAGAGCATAACCATACCCTAACCTACCCGTGAAATCGTTAGAAATCCTAACCCACAAAAATTCAATCTTTACCAATCACAATTACACACAATACCACAAAACAGCATAATAAAGCATATTTGAACCAAAATTTACCAAAATAAGCATAAATTCCAAAAAGCCCTAATTTTTTTTTTTCCCAATAACATAGCATGGTTTTATCATATAACTAAATGGAGATTAATTTTTAAGAAGACATGATCGATGACCATACCTTAAGCAGATGTGAGTTTCACCATCTTCGCTTTCTTCTGCTCCGAAGATTCACCAAATTCCTAGTCAGACATCATAACAATGGAGTAATTGAGTTTGAAGATGAAGTGTGGGTTCTTTTTGGTAACCTTCTAGAAGGCCCCTAAACTATAATACTCGTATGCTATCATGGAAAGGATACTCTGTGCCCTCAAAAGATGCTGAGTTGCAAGCTATACTACTAGCACTGGGTTGGATTAGAGATCGAGGATGGGTGAAATGTAACATTGAGATAGAGTGCAAGTATCTTGTAGATGATCTATATAATCTGAATTTAGAGGAACATTTACAATTGTTAGCAGTTGAGAATTGTTCCTCATTTGATAAATGAACAAAGAATTATTGCTCATTTGATAAATGAACAAAGAATTACTGCTCATTTGATAAATGACCAAAGACTTATGGTTTATCTGATCTTTTACAGCAATAACAATACATCTACAGTGTTAGCATGTACAACATGATTTGATCATTAGCAAAATGAGCACAACTATTCGATACAACACTTATTTATGCTATCTAATCTGTTAATAATGATAAAAAAAAAAAATTGTATAACTAGCAACAAAATGAAAATGAAAATCAATACCACTGCCTCTAACCATCAAAAATATCAATCTCATTAAATTTGTTCATTTAGGTTTGCTCATATGTTTCAATTTGCTCATTTTTTTCAACATGATTTATGTCAAATGAAAGTATCTAAATAATCAGAAGCTCAATGTGGAAAACTTAGAAAAATGAACAATTAAAAAGAGTAATTAAAATTAGTAATTAAAATGATTTGATCATTGGCAAAATGAGAAATTAAAATGATAAGCTGAAATTCAATTAATCAATTAAAATGTTATTAATATGCTACATTAAATATGCTCAATCATCAGAGATTATGTTCATTAATTTCCTCCGTTTGCTCAATTGAATTACAATCAAATCTGTTTAATAATCAATAATTAGATTATGTTCATTATTTTCCTTAGTTTGCTTTTGTAGACACCTGATTGTGTCTCCCCAAAAACCAAACCCAGTGAAGAGTACCTTTCACGTCTTTGATTATCGAGTTAGGTGAAGAGTTGAAGAGTCTCATGAAGTTCCCTTTAACCTTGACCATTTATAACCTTTCCTTAATTGTTTTAAGCCAAAATCATTTATTTCGTGTCCTTAAATCCAAAATAGTTCATTTCGTGTCTTTGAAAATCATTCATTTCGTGTCTTCTTTATAAAAACGTCCAAACCAGTTTATTTTGGTCCATAATCTGGGTCCAATAATTATGTAGTTGGATGGGGCTTGAAAAAATCTTTCCAAGGATATATTATAAGCCCAAATCCGAGTTATAACGAAGAAGTTATGGCCAAAATACTAAACCGAGCCTTATCTACGACCCAATGACCATGTGGAGGGTCCATTAACCTTAAACATCATTTCTAAATCCCTTATTATTACCTTCTAGAATCCTCTAGAAGGTTCTAATTTATCCTGTTTTTCAAAAAATAAAAATTTAAGAATTGTACTTCGGATAAACACTTGATTTTCAATAGATTTAATTCTGATAAAATTAGAACACGTACGAAATCATGGTTAACCCAATTTGATTGGAATTCGAATTCCGTACCGATTCTATCTTTTGAAAAATATCTCTGAGCGATAGAAATATCGCGTCGCGAAGGGAATTTACTCTGAGTCGGATTTTGACTCTTTTATGATATTGTAACCCTCGTTTTTCTTATAAATAGAGGTCGTTTTCCCCCGTTTACAATCATCAACAAGCTTGATCACCAACAATAATCATCTTAATCCCTCCCTAAGCCATAAGCTTTTCTCTCTCTCTCTCTCTTTCTTAGTCTTAGCCTAAACACATCACACACCATACGTCCTTTGCGAGACTTGAATACTCCAAACCCTTCTCGTAGTTGCCTTCGACCTCGACAAGAAAGGTTGATATTTCTGAGGGTTTGGTCCCTAACCTATATTTCAATTCTTCTTATTTGATTTATTTGTTTGATTTATTTCTTTCTTGAAGTTACTAACGTGTGTATTGTTTTGATAGAAAAAGGTATGAGACATCAAAGTGAGTAGATCTACTATCCTTATTCCTTTGATATAGAAACTATGCTTAGAATATTATTTTAATTTGTTAGTATCATGTTACGATGTTTTTGTGCTTTCTAGTATCATGTTAGCGTGTTGTTTTAATATTTCTAATATTATCATGCTTTCTAGTATCATGTTTAGGCTAAAGTTTTGATTTTTATTATATAGTGACATGCTAGGGTTTGTTATTAATCCGTTTAGGATCTTGCTAAGGATCTTGCTAATATTATTTTGGATATATTGCTTTATTATGATGATGATGATTGTTGTGTCAATTGTTACATTCCTTGATTATTTATTATTCATTGTTATTGCTTGATCACCCCCTTTCTTGCAGGTTTAAGGGAATTTGTACTTGAAATCATGCTTTATAGATAATTAATATTTGATTTAGGCAAATATGATTTTAATTCAAGTGATCGCCAATAATAGATTTATTTGTGCATTAATAATCAACAAACATAGATTAAACAGGTTTAAAGCTAACTTGTTGATTGTATGTTGATCGGAAAGCGCACATGAATATCATAAGAATTAAGTAGAGCCCGATTTAGGGCGGGTTCAATCTCTTTTAGGTTGGATTCGTATCATCATCCCTGAATATCCAGTTATGGTTCCAGGCTACTATGGAGTTAGCGATCTCCGTGATCGTGAATGGGGTGTAACCTTCACACCTGTGAACGGTTTACAAGTTCCTAAATTTGTTGGCGACTCTTTTATCTCTGGCTTCTTTCCCTTTGGACGCCACTATGCTTAAATGCATAATCACAGTGGGGCTCAAAGTTGATGTCTGAAATATTCCCTACACTAATCAGGATCAATTTTGATGAATAATCAATATCAATTTTGATGAATATTCAGGATTAACTTAATCATGATCAGTTGATGCTCATATGAATACATATTTCTGCATCAATTTGCTCAAATTATATTGATTAAGTTGCTCAAAATTAATAACATATAAACATAGAAATCGATACCTTATTGTTGCTATTGAGAATGATCAATGATTGTCTGTATTGCTATTAAAGTCAATTCTGCCATTGATGCTAGAACATAATAGATGAATTTGATTTGATTATCGCATAAAGGAAGAAGAAAAAGATCAAATATGGAGTATCATGTGTCAGGCACATGCAATTATAATGTGCGAATTTAGGAAAATGCCCCTGGGTGTAAAGGTACATCCGGGTGTACACAACAGGGACTCGCACATAAAAGCTATAAAAATCAAGAAATAAAATGAAAGAAGAAGTTAGAGGGAGAGGAGAGAGAGTATCGAAGAGAGAGAATGAAGGGATGAAACAAACTTACATATAAAATAAAAGAACAGTAAATTTGTCTAAGCGTTCTTTTAACTATATGTAATGTAATTCCGGGTGTACCATGCACATGGTGCACCCCCCCCCCCTCCGCTATAATAGCTATTTTCAAGTAGTCCTATAAACTTCGTGTAAATGAAAATATACATTAGTGAAAATATACAAAGTCTTATATGTGGCTAGTCACATAGTGTGGCCATTTCACAATAAGGCAATTAATTAAGTAATAGAGGGTTACGATGATGAGCAAGTGGGGTTACCTTGATATATGTGGGTTACTTAAATGAAAAAAAGGGTTATTCTCTTACAAAAGTGGAATCATTCTTTGAATTTTTAGAACAAAATAATAGGGGTTACTCGAATGAACAAATGGGGTTAGAGGTGTCCATTCGATTTTTGGTTTGGATTTAGTCCAAATCCAATCCGATCCGAAATAAATTTCGGTTTTCAATTATCAAATCCAATCCGATCCAATCCGAATTAAACTTCGGTTATTTGGATCCGATTTGAAAATCCGAATTTAAATATGTAGCAAATTTTTTGGGCCCAGCACGTTATAAAATAAAAAATGTAATAATAAAAATTCCTTCCTTAGTATAGTTTACACGATTAATAAAAGTATTGAAAACATAGCTTTTGATGATTAATATTAATATAATTATAAATGCAGTTTAACATGATTAATATTAACAATACTTATTTATAAAATAACTGTTTCATATTTCGGATTTTTGGATCTAAACAAGGTCAATCCGATCCGATCCGATCTGAAAATCCGAATTTTCAAATTTTTTTTAATCCGATCCAATTCTATTTAAAGCTCGGATCCGATCCGAATTTATAATTTGGTTTGGATTGGCATGGATTGAATTTCGGCTTTAATCCAAATAGTGGACACTCCTTAATGGGGTTACTTATTTCTAAATTAGTTGATATTACTCATAGAATGAATTAGAATTACTTTTAATGGACAAAATGAGGTTACTCTTATTTATAAATAGGGTAACTCATATGTATATAAATAAGAATTATTCTTATTAATATGTAATAAAAGTATCCTTAAATAAATTACTCACAAGAAAAAAATAAAATAAAAAAATAAGTCACCAAATTTTTTCCAAATTTTGAAATCTGATTTTAAATTAAAGGAATTGAAAGAACAGTTAGAAAGTAGTTCAGCTTAGCCATGACTTGATCATCGGAAACTATGGCTTTTCTTGCATTATTATGATAAACAGGAAAATTCAAAGTTAAATGCCAATTAAGTGACAATTTTTGTTCTCTAAAAAAATATTACAAATTTTGTAATTAAGTCGACAAAAATACCCATCAAATGTACAAACAATATTACCACTGTACAGTTATTAAGATCATGGATCAAAAACTACGAAAAATGAATATACAATCAAGCGAACAACAATGTATAAGTTTATCTCGTTGATAAATGATCGTTCTTTATCAAATGGCAAAATTGTAAATAAATACGTAATTTTTTGTACTATTCATAGTAAAACCACTATTTGAGATAGGGGTTTTGCTCCAACACCGTTATTACTCCAAAATCACTACTTTGCTCTTTCCTAATATTTCATAGTTGACATATTACGATTTTTCCCCTTAAATAATAAATTATGTTCATCAATAAGATAAATATACAATTAAAGACATACATATAAACACAGCATTTGGTATTATGAATATACAATTAAAGACATAAATATAAACACAGCATTTGGTATTAAACCCAAATATTTACACATGCACTTGCATTTGTTTAGGCAATTATATTGGGTCGTGCACATGACTCTACTAATTACGAGATGATTTGTTCGATGAGTTCGTCACTCTTGTTAAGCAAAAGCAGCTCATCAAGGATCAGAAACTCTCCAAAAATGTGAGTCTCTTCTTTTCTCGTTACAATCCTATTAAGATAGCTCACTCTATGTCCCAAGAGGTTAAGAAAATTCGGAGGAAGTTAGATGCTATTGCCAAAAATCACTCTCAATTTGGCATTAGTATTGATCCTCAGCCTATCAGGAGGAGGAGGGAGGAGACATGTTCTTACATCTGTGAGCGTAGTATCATTGGGAGAGAGGATGACTTGGAGGAACTTGTAGGTCATCTGTTGAATTGTTCTACCATTCAACAAGATGTTTCTTTCCTCACTATAGTGGGCATCGGAGGATTGGGTAAAACTGCTCTTGCCCAACTGGTGTATAATGATCCATGGGTCACAACTGCATTCCCATTAAGGTTGTGGACTTGTGTCTCTGATCATGATCAGGTGCAGTTGGATGTGGAAAGTATACTTCGTAAGATTTATGCTTCAACTGGTCAAACGCATGAGGAATCTACCATAGAAAGGTTACAAAGCAAACTTCGAGAAAAATTATCAGGCAGCAAATACTTGCTTGTTTTAGATGATGTATGGACTGAGAATCGCAATCACTGGCTTAAGCTTGTAGAGTTCTTATTGGGAGGCCAGAGAGGAAGTTGGGTTGTGGTAACAACACGGTCGCACAAGACAGCCCAAATTGTAGGGGGTGGTAAAAAATATGAGCTCCAAGGGTTGTCAAAGGAGAATTCATGGTCCTTGTTTAAGAAAATAGCATTTGAATCAGAACAATTAAGCCCTCACGAAGATTTGTTGAAGATTGGCCGAGAGATTGTTGAAGGATGTGCCAGTGTTCCTCTTGCCATAAGAGTGGCAGGGAGTCTTCTGTACGGTCAAGACAAGAGTAGATGGATATCATTTCAGGAGATTGGGTTATTCAACTTCAGAGAAAGCCAAAAGGACATCATGCCTATACTCATGTTTAGTTATCATCAACTTGAATTGCCCCTCAAAAGTTGTTTCACATACTGTGCATTGTTCCCAAAAGACACTGTCATAAAGAAGGAGTTGCTGATAAGCCTTTGGTTGGCACAGGGCTACGTTGTTCCGTTAGATGATGGTCAAAGGTTGGAAGATGCTGTTGAGGAGTATTTTACTATTCTGATGCGGAGATGTTTTTTTCAAGATGTGAAGCATGATGAATATGGTGACATTATTTCGTGTAAGATACACGATCTAATGCATGATATTGCTCAAAATGTAGCAGGGAAGGAAATTTGTTTTAAAAATTCTGTAACAGACATTATGGATAGAGAAGTCCGACATATTTCCCATGTACGAAGTACATCCTCGCAATACTCTTTTTCTAAGACCCACATTCGTTCCTTTCTGGATGTTGGTGCATGGTATGATCGTGTTGTAATTGACGAGTCTTCCTTGAAGGCATTAGTAGCAAATTGGAGGTCTTTGAGGGTGTTGGATTTGAGTAAGTCACGTATAGAATGTTTGCCGCACTCAATAGGTGAATTGTTGCATTTAAGATATTTAGATCTCTCAGACAATGATGAGCTGGATGTGCTTCCTCAATCAATTACCAAGTTATATAATTTACAGACATTGAAATTATGTATGTGCGAAAAATTGAAAGAGTTATCAAAAGATTTGATGAAGTTGGTTAATTTGAGGATATTAAAGATAAGTGATTGTGATAGCCTGACCAATATGCCAAAGGGCGTGAGTAAGTTGAGTTGCCTTCGTGTGCTGAGTGACTTTGTAGTGGATGGATTAAAGGCAAGTCGGAAGCAATGGTTTGATCAACTGGGGGAGCTAAAAAGACTTAACAGCCTGAAAGGTCATCTTTCTGTCACAATCACATTTTTTGAAAATGCCAGAGCAGTTAAGGAAGATATAGATAGGGAAGGAGCATATTTGAGGGATAAGGAACATCTCAAATTTATTAGCATACGCTTTAATGATACGGGGAATGATGAAGTAGCAAGGAGATTAATGGAAGAGCTGCAACCACATCCGAATCTCAGGGGATTAGAGTTGCATAGTTGTGTTGGCATGAGAATGCCGAGTTGGGCTAGGGAAAATAAGTTGGCGACCTCTCTCCCTAATCTTAATAGATTGGATTTTTTCGGGTGCAGGATGGAGGACTTGACATGCCTGGGAAATCTTCGTCATTTGGAATTCCTTCAACTTTTCTACTGTCGGAAATTGAAGTACATTTTTGAAAAGAGTGCATTAGCAGGTGGCAGTGATCCAAATGGATTATTTCCCCGCCTGAGAAAGCTGGTTATGGAGGACCTTCCAGAGTTGCAAGGATGGACAAATATAGGGGAGGGGGTGGGAGATAATAATCATATTAACAGCAGCTTCAGCATGGCACCAATACCACTTCCTCAATTGACGTTTTTGTGGATTGAAGATTGCCCAAATTTAATATCGATTCTGCTATGTCCCAACTTAGTAGAACTATATATCAATTGGTTCAATAAAAGACTCCAAATAATTAAGAAATTGGGGAATGAAAAGGCGGATGCAAGTGGCAGTACTACTGGTTCTTCAAATGTTATTTCCAAACTCAGGCTGATGCAAGATGATGTTCTATGGCTTAATTCGTTTCCCAGAGAAGTAATTCAGTGTCTTAATGAGCTGCATATGTGGCGTGATGAGGAGTTGGAGAGTTTGAAAGAAACTGAGGATGTGTTCAGTAGCTGCTCGTCTTCCCTACGATCCTTGAAAATCGAAAAATGCCGCAAATTGAGGAGTGTTATTTCTGGAGGATTGGAACATCTCACTGCCTTGCAGGATTTAACAATCTCTGAATGCCCAAATGTAAATTTATTGGGAGAAGAAGAGGGAATGAACACTATTGGCATGCCATGGCCATCCTTTTCTCACTCCCTCCGTAACTTGACATTGGATAATCTCCCACAGCTTGTGGATCTTCCAAATTGGATGCAATCTTTGGCAGCCCTCCAGACCCTCCATATTGGGCGTTGCTCGGGATTGGAATGTATGCCGGATTGGATGCCTAAACTGACTTCCCTCAGGATACTTCGACTCTATGAATGTTCAAAACGCCTCAAGGAAAGATGCCAACAACCCACTGGGGAAGACTGGCCTCACATTCAACACATCCCCTCCATTAAACCGATATGATAATGCCCATCCAAAGAAACAAAGTTTCTGCAGAATTGCTGATGTAGGTGATATATTCAACCTAATGGAGATAATCCTTCGGATATGATATTATGGTATATCAGGTTTATCTAATCTTGACTTAATGCTGTATATTAAATTCTGTATTACAGGTTATGATCTTCACTTGGGTTCAGAGGCTTTGATTTGCTCGTTAGTATACAGAAAACCAGATTTGCACACATTCGTCGTACCCAGACCTGAAATCAAGTTTCAGAGAAGCTCAGTTCCACGTTAAGGTGAACCAACTTCTTATGACCCATTTACCTATTGATGTAGCAAACTGGAATCTCTCACAATTTGGCAGGGATTATGCTATTTTCTGATTACCTTTCCATATTCTATGACTTATAATATTGGTCAATTAAGTAATGCTTTTCTTTCCTGTGTTCAGACTTTAAATTCAAATATTCATCATATTATAGTATATTTTCAGCCATTAGGTCTAATATGAATTAGATACAATTATTGAACAAACTACAAATTTTTTTCATTTGAGCAGCTTCGGATGCATAATGCCCACTCTCATTAGCTACGGATAGAATAATGGATTCTGAATACAAATTTTAAGTTTTAATATAAGCTCCATTGCATATACATGTGTTTTTCTATTAAGATATATTTAGGGGATATTTGGATAATATTAGGATTTATCTTTTATCTGGTTTTCCTAGTTTATCTTGGTTTTCCTAGAGTTTAACTTAGGAAAGGAAATCTCATTGATTGTATTATAAATTGATTGATTATGTGTTAATGGAAATCAAGCCAAAGTTAATTCATAATTCATATTTCTACATTTTCTTTTATAAATGTCTAGGAAGAATGTATCTACTTCTTTATATCATCATTTTGCAGCAAGATTAGTCCCTGATAATTGGGTGGAGCATACTTTTGTTTACTAGTTAATCCGATTCATAATGTTTAAAGTTTTTATTTTATCTTATCTACTTTTTATCAGTTTGGAGGCTGGAAGGGAGTATAGGGTATGCATAACGTCAAAATCTTCAGTGAAAAAAATAGTCACAGCTGTTAACGTCAAAATCTTCAGTCAAAACCTTGCCTTTCAGAGTTTAGTTCTTTGTGTGATAATTTGAATCTTCACCGCCTCACCCTTTTATTTGCTTGCAGAGTACAGATCGACAAGGACTTGAATGCATTTGTTGGTCTGTCCTACTCAACCGGAATACAAGATCCATGTTATACTCATTTGCCAACAGGCCAAGTTGATCTCTTGCTGTAAATGGCATACATGCATCCAGCTTGAAAAGTTCATTCTCTGTCCAAGACCTCGCTATATTGGTTTGCCAAGTGAAATAATCTATGGCTACTTTCATATTTATTACAGTATCACTATGCTCAAATTTATCACTCAATCAGCAACTTCTTTGTCTCTTGATTTTGCTAGGAGATTGGTTTTACGGCTCAACCTAGAAAAGTTTGTGCTACTTATCTGTTTAATTTTCTAGGCTTCATAACCTTTATGTAGAAAATGCAAAAACGAAGCAATAATCACAGTAACAATTAAGTCAATAATTATGACTGGAAACATGCACGGTAAATGAACAGGAGAATAATATACGAGAAATTTTATTACATAAGTTGCTTGGGTACATTATTATTTGTGGTTTTAATAAACTAATAAAAGGCAATGGTCACTGGCTCATGTCCATGTCGGACACATTGTTTGGATATGATAGTAAATGTAGTCTTAGTAAACAAAGTAGCTTAGTAAAAGTCAATAGTCACCAGCTTACATCCATGTGAGACACATGTGGATACAAAACATGAGAAAATAAAATATATTTTATGAAATACTACCTCCATCCCTAAATGTTTTTCCCTTTTGGTGAAACATCAAGAGAATTAAGGTTTGGAAGGTAAAGTTATGAAAGTATATTGGGAAAGATAAAACCCCAATAATTTGCAAGGAAAGTAGAGCGAGAAAGTAAGAAAAAGTACATTAGAAAAGATAAAAACCAAAATCATTATTGCAAAAATGAGGGTAAAATAAGAAAAAGTACATTCCAAAGGATAAAACCCAATCGTAATTTAAGTTGAAAAAAGTAAAATGGGAAGAACATTTAGAGGCACTAAAAATGGCAAATGGGAATACATTTGGGGACGGAGGGAGTATTATGTAAGTTAATTGGATATATTAGTAAATGAGGTCCTACTAAACTAATAAAAGCCTATGGTGAACCGCTCATATCCATGTTGGACACACCTGGTCGGCTGGTTGCAAGAAAAACGAAACAAGAGATAAATATAAATTTATTACTTCATATTATATAAGTTGCTGGAATATGTTAGTACTCTCTCTATCACTTAATTTTTGCTCTACATACTTTTCTTATTGGGGTGTTGCTTTTTATTCTACTCTTTAGAAAAGCCCGGAACCTTTTAGAAGCATCTCGCATTTTCCGGACTCCTTGCTGCTCAAACTCATACTTTGAGACCTCCTTTTGGAAAACCGACACCACCATTGTCTTCCTTGGCCCAAAATATGGTGGAATCCTACAATTGAGCCCATTAGCGCGTCCAAATGCCCAATTATTGTGTTATTGTCAAGTGGGTGTTCACTAGAAATACAAGACTACATCAATGTAAAGCTCTATAGGGGGATGTGCTTAGCTGAGCACCAAGGCAAACCCCCTAGTCCCGATTGTTGCCTTGCTGTCTAGTGACCGTCTTGACGCCAATCCTTGGTAAGGGAGACGACCTGTGACAGGTAGCTCCAACAATATATATATATATATATATATTTGTTTATTTTAAAATAATTTCATTATTCCAGAAAACAAATTCATTATTAATATTTTAAAATAATTAGCAATTTAATTTTCATAGGGGATTTTGCATATTCCTAAACATTATCGGTATCTTTGTTTATATTAAAATAATTTCATTAATAATATCTTTGTTTATATTAAAAAAAATTCAATATTAATAAAATGAGTTAACTACACAATTAGGCGCTCAATTCTTACTATATTCACTCTTTGGAAACTGATTTTTTTTTTTCACTCTTTGGGTACTCTAACCCTAATTCCGGCCAAGCCACTAACTCACCGTTAACCTAAGGTAATTAAATATTTTTTTAATCAAAAGCCAATACTACATTAAATTAGGTATTTTTTTTTATTTTTTTTTGTTTTTTTAAGTAGCTATTAAAGGCTATTATAACAATAACATAACAACAAAAAAAAATTCTAAAAATATTAGGATTTTTTTAGAAAATAACATCACAAAAAAGTCACGATTTTGATTATAATACCAAATTTTTTTTATTTTTTTTATTATAACACCATAAAAAAAAACTAAAAAATTTGTTTCACCACCACCTAACGGATTCTTGGATGGAATCCGTTAGTAGGGTCCACAACAAGCACATGTTAATAACCTATTGGTTATAAAAATAAAAATAAAAAGAAAAATTAACTCTAAACCCGAGTTAAGCTAACATACGATCCCTAAACTATACCATTAGTTGCACATTTGGTCCCTCATTTATGAAAGGAGGCAAATTAGTCCCTCCGTCACCCTTGGCTCACCATTTCTGGTGGAGCAACATCTGAGTCAACAAAGTTTATGGATGTTTGTTGCCAACTAAGCCAAAGTTCAGGGACTTCTGTGGTTGACTCGGCATTAGTTTAGGGACTACACTTCATTTTTGCCAAAAGATTAGGGACCTGCATGCTTACATGGACATTTTAAGTTGAAAAAAGGTAGTTTGAAGTTTAGGGGCTCTGCATTTAATTTTGAAGGATTGTAATAGCAAAAAAAAAAAAAAAAAAAGAAAAAAAAAATTCCAAAATACTTTAAAAAACTGGTTGTTGCACACAAAAGTGGCTATATATATTGTTGTTGGTAGCCATTAAAATCATCAGAAAATTAAGCAAAAATCCTTCCAACAAATAAAAAAACAACTGCTGTAGTGACGAAGGAAGCTCCCGCCTAGGTATCTGCAATAAAATTAGTAATTAAGGTAATTTGGAGTTGTACAAAATTAGAAGATTTAAGCAATATTAATATGTTTGTTGATGACAGGAAATGTCTAGACTTAGCAGTGGATCAAGTGGAAGTGGTCAAAGGTGTCATTATGGGCTAACAGTTTCAAAGACAAGGTCATGGACCAAAGATAACCCAGGTAGAAGGTTTATAGCCTATCCTGACTATGATGCTAAATGTAATAGAAGGGGGTGCAAGTATTTCAAGTGGGTAGATGTGGAAGATCAAACTGATTGGCAAAAAGAAGTAATATTAGGACTAATGGAAGATAAAAGAAGATTGACTGTTGATGTTGAGGAACACAAGAAGAGGATGAATGAGGCAACTAAGTATGCAAGGAAGATGCAATCAAATTACATGATGATGAAACTGAAAAAAGACAAGGGTTCAGGTGGCTATAAGTATGAATTTTGGGGTGTAGTTATTGTAATAGTAGTAGTTTGGTGTTGGTATTTGTTTAAGAGAGTAGGCAAGTGATGTAATCATATGTAGTAAAAGTAAAACCAGCAATTATGTAATGAAATGATAATTTAATTTAATAAAGTTGTGGATTAACCTTAGGTTTTCTTCTTTGTTAGCTCCTGTTGCTTTTCCTTTGTTAATCCTTGCATGCTTGACTTGAGATTGTCTGTTGTGGTTGAGATGCATACTCTGACTGTGACTGTGACATGGGATACTCTTAGGAGAAAGCATATATTGTTCACCTTCATTATCGGAATAAAATTCTGCTTGTCTTTGTCTGTGTTGATTGCTTGGCTGTATTCACATATTTATAAATAGAGTTAAAATTGCAGATTTAAAAATGATGATGTAATGGGCATAAATAAATAGGGTAGTTGGTACTTACAGTAGCAATTCTTTGGAATCCATTAGTGTAGGTGTAAATTCCCATTCCGTTGTTGTGCATGGGGACTGTGTTGGGAGTTGATCTAGGTTATGTCTTGTTCTGATGATGAGAAAATCCACCGGCATTTGATTCCCTGGGGGCATTCTTGCAGGTTTTTTTATTGTGCTCTTGCACTCCACACAAACTGCAAGTCATTGCAACCCTTGTATTCCTCAGTTTCCCTTTTTCAATCACTTCCCTAACACTTTGATTTTTCTTTGTCTTAGGTCTGTGATTGACCTTTTTCAGTGGAGGGGGAATGAATGTGTTCTGTGAAGTAGGCCAATCCTGTGGACCATTTAGGGGTTCAAGCAAAAACTAGTATGCATTTGCATACGTTGATTTTCTAAAATATTCACTCACATACTTTTCAGGCTCATCAACCTTCTACCAAATGGCAAGTAATTGGCAACTATGTCATGTTTACAGGGAATGCCACTCACTTGCCAAGCAATGCAAGTGCATGTTCTTTGTTCCAAGTTCACCACATACTTGCATTGAGTTGACCCATCCCTGACTCCATAGCTAAATCCCCCATCCCAAAAGGCATTCCAACCTCTAGCCCACACCCTATGCTTTTCTAACTGCTGCTGAATTCTAGGGCAAAGTGGTTAACCATCATCCTTGAACATGTGTCTCTTAGTGTGTAACCTCTCCATGAGACCTTCTCTTATGTCTTCTAACATGGTTATGATTGGCTTATGTCTAACCTTGAGTATATAAGCATTGAAGACCTCACTCATATTATTATCCACACTATCACATGAAGATATAGGTGTGTAGAAAGCCCTACACCACTTCTTGTAGTTCCTATTTAACAAATCATTAGCTTCATCCTCAGATAGCTTTCTCATAACATCAATTTGTTCAAGAAAAACAATTTCAGTTATGCTCTTTGCTATGAACCAAAATTGTTTCCTTAACTCTAAGCCACCCCCAAACACACTCCTAAAATTGCAATAGACATGTCTTTCACATACCCTCTTTTCTGCTTGTGGAAACACCTCTACAATAGCTACAAGTAACCCTTTTTGTTGATCTGACATGAAGATGTACCCAGAACCTTCATCAGTCCCTAGGCAAGCAGCCAAAAGATAAAAGAAGCAGCACCAAGTTTCAGTCTTTTCAACTTCGACAATAGCCAGGCAATAAGGAACATTTGATTATTCCCGTCCCTACCAACTGCCCACCATAAGGTCCCTTAAGAAAATAGTCACCTAGGGAAATGAAAGGCCTGCACCCAGCTACAAAGCCTTTCCTTAATGCCTCAAAGCATATGTTAATTTTGTCAAAGACATTCCCATTTAATTTCAGTGTCATAGTGTTGACCCTATTGCTCTTAAGTATCTCCTCTGCATACCTGGGAAGTAATTCATATTGTTCCTTATACTCCCCAATAATAATGGATTGACCCTCTTTCTAGCTCTGAAAATTATGTACTTACTCACTCTAATACCCCAGTCTAACCATATTAGCTCCATTATGTCATGAAGCCTCATATAAGAGTTGACCTTAAACTGATTTTGGTAAGTCTCACCAATCCATCTTGATGACATCTTCTTCACTTTTGGAGATCCTCCACACTTATGCTGACTGACATGGGACTTGACTTTGAAATGAGTTTTATTCTTATCCCAAGAAGCCCATATTCTCCAAGGACACCCCTTAAGTTTGTGCTCACATTCTGCCCCTACCCTTTGTTTGTCATTTTTTGTGAAAGGTATGTTTTTGCCTAGCTTTATGGAATGATTTTTAACTGCCTGTTTGAATGCAAAGGGTTGACTAGGGAAGAAGTCTTCTATGCACTCATCATTCTTAGCTTTTGCAACATTCCAACCTTATTATTAGGGGGTGCAACTAAGTAACCATAGTCATCATCATCCTCTGACTTATTAGGGCTCTCAATGTCACTAAATTCCTCAAAAACTGTTCCTATCTCACCAAGGCCCTTTGATGCAGCTACCTTCCTAAGCATATCCAATTCATCTTCATAAGAATGTTGATTTTTTTTATCCATTGTAATTTCATCCCTAGCCTTCATTAACTCTTCATCATCCTCATCCGTTCCCTCTGTATCATAGTCTATGTCAGATTGGGTTGCCCTAGGAATTTGGGTTGGTTCAAAAACATTTTCATCAACTGTGAAAGGTTGGTTTGCCCTAGGAGTTTCGATAGGTTCATGAATAACCTAGGAAACATTGTTACCTGTTAATAAGCTCATGAATTGTCCCCTTCTCCCATGATTGAAAATGGAGTGGCTGGTTGGTCATGTTCAGTGTAAATGTGAATCAATTTGAATTCAAGGAGAAGAGACAAGAAAGGATCACAAAGCCTACTTTAAAATCTTAAGTACCTATTGCCACTATTCATATCTTTCTTGGGATCCAAAAAGTGGAGCTTCACAACGTCATTATAACCTAACCCTTCTATTAACCCTTTCACATAATGCCTATCTATATTATCAGGAAGGTTATAAACACATTTATCTTCCTACCTACATAGAATGCACCAGAAGAAATTTTCTACTCACCACCATGATGTACAACCAAACATGGTTTTAGATCCATTTCTGACAGTAGTAAACAAAACCAAAATTAACAACCCAAGCAAGCAATAATTTTAACAAAGTCAATGAATCAATTCAAAGCATAATAAAAACTTGATCACATTGCAATATATAAAAACAAAATATCTTGGATGGAGAATAGGGGGTGAGCTTCCTCCAAAGCTTCCATACCTAAGTGAATGCATCTATTAGATATAGTCGTTGATTTATTGCAGCTCAAATTTTTAATAGATTGACTATAGCTCATCCACAAATCAAGGATTGGACCAAATAGCTGATTTTTCAATGATTTTAATGTATTACAAAAAAAAGGTAGCCTTACTACTTTAGCATATACAGTAGTAAACATATTTAATTAGCATTATTGAAATAATAATGGTGGATCATATCATGCATGATCTATTCTTATCTAATTACAAACCTTAAAGCATAATTTAATAAGTTTAAGGTTATAAAAAGAGCCAATAAGCTATTAGAATTTGATACGTTGAAGATTAAACAAACATAAAAAACCAAAAAAGACCCATATAATTTAATCTCAACATGTAACAACAGAAACCTCATCAAAAAGAGAGATTCAATAATAATGATAATCAATTAGAACAACTAACTAACTGAATTAATGGTAGTTTAGAAAATCATCACAAAAAAACTTTGATCATCATCATCATTCATTCATTCATAATTTATCAACAACAGCTAGATATGGCCGTTGATTTATTGCAACTTAAATTTTTAAAAAACAGAGCATAACCATACCTTAACCTACCTACGAAATCGTTAGAAATCCTAACCCACAAAAATTCAATCTTTACCAATTACAATTACACAGAATACCACAAAACAGCATAATCAAGTATATTTGAACCAAAATCAACCAAAATAAGCATAAATTCCAAAAAGCCCTAATTTTTTTTTCCCAATAACATAGCATGGTTTGATCATATAACTAAATGGAGATTAATTTAATAGAAGACATGATCGATGACCATACCTTGAGCAGATGTGAGTTTCGCCATCTTCGCTTTCTTCTGCTCGAAGATTCACCAAATTCCCAGTCAGACATCATAACAATGGAGTAATTGAGTTTGAAGATGAAGTGTGGGTTCTTTTTGGTAACCTTCTAGAAGGCCCCTAAACTATAATACTCGTATGCTATCATGACATTTTTTTTTGCACAGCTGTAAAATGATAGAAGGTCCCTAAACTTTACTCCTTCATTAATTAAATTCCAACTCATACCCAGAAGGTCCTAAAACTTTGATTTTCTTTTTTGCCACATGGGCACTATAGTCCCTAAACTATGCTGACTCGTCATTTTTTCACCGGAAAAGTCAGGTAAGGGTGGCAGAGGGACCAATTTGCTTCATTAGAAAGATGAGGGACCAAAATGCTACAAATACTATAGTTTAGGGACCGTATTTACGCTTAACTCCTCTAAACCCTAACCTAACCCAGCTCCACCACCGGCAACCGGGACCCCACCATCGACATACAACCCAACCTTAGTCGTAGGCACCATTTTCCCCCACAGAAACCGGCAACTCCATCCATTGCCCCCCGAAAAACCACCACAACCCTACATAGCCTCATGTTCTAATAAAATCAGCAACACCAAACCAGCCCACGCAACCACCTCCGCCACTCCACAAATCCAATTCGCACCTAATCCCTTCGAACCACCGAGTTCGACTGTGCACCAGCCTCCACACAATTAGCCCCGACGAATTCGACCCACCAGTCGCGCCGTTTCGAACTCAACATTCCGCAACTCGCAAAACCACCACCTAAACGACCACTAACGTTTGAAATTGGCCGGTTTAGAGTGTGGGTGGTCAAATTCGACCCTAAATCGATCCATATTTTCCAATTCCGATGGTTGTGGGTGTGTTGGAATCGAAAAGAACGAATTTCCGATGGGGAAGGGGGTTGATCGGTGGTAGGGATGGGGTGGCTGAACTTAAAGTTAGGGTTTTTATTTTGTTTTTGTTAATTTCTTTTTTTTAATCAATAAAATAGTGACATGTGACAACGTGGACCCCACTTAACGGATTCCATCCAAGAATCTGTTAAGTGGTGGTGAAATCAATTTTTTGGTTTTTTTGGTGGTGTTATAATAAAACCCTTTTTTTTGTGGTGTTATAATCCAAATTATGACTTTTTGTGGAGTTATTTTCTAAAAAATCCAAAAAATTATCATTTGCTAAGTATAAAAAAACAGCAACAGGAAGCCAAAATTAAGAACAAAATATCCCTTCTAACTAGACTTGGAAAATGGTTCATTCGGGTCGGGTATGAGTCGAATCATTTTGGGTTGGGTCCAGTTCGGGTCAAAAGGTTATCAGGTCAAGTTCGGGTCGGGTCATTTCGGATTTCGGGTAGATTTCGAGTCGACTGATAATCGGTCGGGTCGAGTATCGGGTCAACACTTTGGGTCGAGTTCGGGTCGGGTAGAGTTTGGGTCGGGTCAGTTCAGGTCGGGTCAATTTTCAGGTACAAATTTTGGGTCAACTTCGGGTCGGGTTAACTTTGGGTCGGGTCATATTCGGGTCGATGCATTAGGTTAAATTCAACTCTATATACATACATATATATATATATATATATATATATATATATATATATATATATATATATTTGTTTTTTTTACGAGAAACTCACTATATTTATTAAGGCTACTTTTTTCATGGAATATAGTAATTGTTAGACTTTCATTGACCTTGTTTTTTTTCTTTGGTGTTTAAATTGAGAATCAATTTCAGAATGTCCTGAAACAAAGAGGGATTTTATTAATGTTATTTTTTATTTTGGTTTGCTCAGGTCAAATCATAAGCTTAAATAGATTCTGGTCATTTCAGGTATAAGGTAATCTTAGTTCGGGTCACTTTGAGTTTCGAGTCTATTTGGGTCAATTAATTCAAGTTAAAGGTCGGGTCACTTTGGGTATCGGGTCAAGTTCGGGTCGGGTCAAGTTCGGGTCTCGGGTCACTTCGGGTCGGGTCATTTCAGGTCAGGTCATTTTGGATTTCGGGTCAAGGTCGGGTCAATTCTACTTAGGTTTAGGTTTGGGTCAGGTCGGGTTGATTTCGGGTTCCGGGTCAATTTTGGGTCACTGTTTTAGGTCGATTTCTGGTCATGAGTCGGGTCATTCGGGTCAGGTCATCGGGTCTGGGTCAGAATTGCCAGGTTTACTTCTAACGTAGCAAAGTTTGGGTCAGAACAATATTTGGAACAGAAACAGCAAATTTTTCTACAATCAAATGCCAACAAATTACCTCATCCAATCAAATATTTCCAATAATAGTAGTCAAACCCCCTAATTATTCATGCATCAAACAACACTACAAGTACAATCATAATAAAACCTAACAATAAAAATACAATGCAACGTTTTTTTCCTCTTCAAGCCCTCACTGACAAAGATAATGAGCAGGGGAGGGGGAAGGAGAAGTGCCGCGCTTTTTTGTGATACACACAATTCGTTTGCATGGAAAATCGTGCTTAAGTGGACAACAATTGTGTTAACCCAATGTACTCAATTGTTTTTTTTTAAACAAATCAATTCATTAATAAAAAGCCATCCATCATCTACAAATGAAATCTAAATTAACAAATACAATAAATTGAATCAATTTAGGGTTTCCTTAATCAAAGCTACAATCGTTGAAAAGATCTTGCACTGTGGTACATCTCTCGCACACATCGCTGGAATGTACAACCTTTTCGGAGAGACAGTCTAAGGATTTGTTGTAGCCGTAAGGATAATTTTCATCTGATTCATATGAACGCATTTGAAAACTTGACAACCGAACAAATCTTTACCAACGAACTGACAATAGGGAAAAAGATGATTACCTTTTGATAAACCCTAACACACAAACAAACCCTAAAACAAACAATTAAACTAACAAAAACTAATGACTCCACCACAAGGAGACACTTCACCATAGGGAGACGAACGAATATCTACACTACTCGTGTAGATTTATTAAAATCTAAATTGCAAAACTAAAGAAACTTAAGGGAAAAGGGTCAGAAATAATCTAATTTCCAAAAAAATTGACTATTTCCGATCTAAACGGCTAAGATTTTGGAGAAACCCTAGAGGAGAGGAAGAGAGAAGAAAAGAGGAGAGGCGCAGGGAAGACTCTTCTCATGGTCATAAGACCATAAGATCATTGTACTCAATTGTTAACCCAAGGGACTCTCTTTATTTTGGGTAATTAATTTTTTGGCTGGAATTTGGGCGTGAATACCCAAACGGTGAAAAAAAAAGTGGAGTATTCAAATGCTGAAAAAAAAATGAAAAGTAAGGACCCATTTGTGTGGTTAATTCTAATAAAATAATATAGTTATTCAGTATTTTTAGTTTTATTTTCCATGAATAAGAATTTTTTTGTTTATTGCCTAATTTCCTCAAGAAATATTATATAATTATCTTTATAATAACTTGACCCAAAAATACTTTGTATAACCTAAATGTTATTAATGTAAAGAGAAAAAAAACAATTACCCTCATCATTTAGTTTTGATCTCTATTATTACCCACAATCAAATTTTCATTTGTTAATTACTTTTCCTTACTCCATTTTTTTTCCTCCGATCTGTAAAAGTTTTCTAGCTAGGCACATGAAATTAGCAAAAGTTACAATTGTCTATCCATCATTAAAAGAGCCCGAAAAGATTATTCGAGCTTTAAATTTCTTCAACCTACCTAAATCTTTCTTTACTTATTCCAAACACGTAACCAAACTTTATAATAATATACTTCCGGGCTTTTTACAAAGGGAGTAGTATCAAACATTATAGTAATACAGTACTATTTCCAAGGGATTAGTACCAAGCCCCAAGACAAAATGAGCTTTTTTACGTTGTACTACTCCTTGTATCTAACGTGGCATACTCTTTGTAAACTATACTTAACTTAGACACGACCCGAAATTAGGTGCATAGAGTAAGTCTCTTATACTCATATTAGCTTTTAGCATTGCCACTTAATCAATACACCTTTTGTGCCTAAGTTATCCTTAATTAGACACTCGTCACCCTCTTTGAATGTGGAAGATGGTTGTTAAAAGAGCAATAACACAGGAGATAATAGTAATAATAATAATTAACTATCAAATGTTTTGTACAAAAAGATTCTTAGTGCCTATTTATAGGCCGGCACCACCCTACTTACAAAAGATAGACGATTCAAATTAAAACTATTTTTTCGGGGTTTCTCCTAATGTCCTGAAATAGACGATTCAAATTAAAACTATTTTTTCCGAATTTCTCCTATAAAAACAAAAAACTACACTTTTAATATGTTCACATTAGATCTCATAGACACATTTCTAAGTAAGTTAGTTTGTACAAGACGACCCTTGAACATTCTATACTTATCCATGATAGAATATTGCAATAAGAACACTTTAGTGCCTTTTGGAGCAATCTAAAGCATTTAGAAGCACTAACCTCTATGAATCATATTTCAGGTACATACACATCACAAAGCTCCAATGCTACCATGACGTTCATTTGATCCCATTTGACCTTCCAAATGAATGGCTCATTACTATGTTACTCAACCTAGCTAGGTGTTCAAGGGAAATACTACCGACATGCAATATAATAGGCAGGGTAACATAAAGGGTGCTGCGAGCTGAGCCACCCATGCATGGACACCCCTAGGTCACGATATTGTCCCGTTGCTCACTGACCCATGTGTTGCCCCTTTGATGGTGTAGGAGATAATGTATGTACCTGATGTGGCTGGCATTCTCCCCGCTCAACTTCTTGTCAACACCTACAGATCTTGTCTTATACGTTGTACCCGCAACTCTTACCAGTTACCACATGTCTCTTTGCCTTTGATGCTCCTTTGTTGCTGCACGACTTTTGTGGTATGCTTCTATATTTAGTATGTAGGAAATATGACTAATAGCAATGAAGATTAGAACAAACTTTTTAAATTTAATGTCGTGGGGTGACATAGCATCACTGCCCGACCCTAAAGTCAAATTTGCCCCATAGTGTACACACGGACTCGTAGCAATCGACCTCCAGGGATACACGACTCCAACTCTTTGGTGTACGACAAAGAGTTAGATTGAGAACACATTCAAACAATGCTCAAGAGAATAGTGGTAGAATAATCATTTTTGTGAGAAAGGAATTTGTCCATATTTTTCCTTGTTTCAAGGATGAAGGAGGACGAATTAATTATATAGCTGTGAAACTGATCTAGATACAACGAATCTGGTTACAATTTAGACAAATAATGGATCATAATTGAGGGATCGTAGTATTTAGATCCCCCAATTATGCCAAAAAACAATTTGACTTAATTAAGCATAAATCAAGGAATTAACTCATGATCAATTTAGAAAGCCATGAAATTTAATTTACAATGCAATCTTTGACAAAGGAGAAATTAATTCCTTTGAAGCACAACTTATTAGGAGTTCTCTACTAAAATTCCAACATTCCCCCACATGATTCAAAAGAATTGAAAAATAAAGATCAAGAAATTGAGCATTGGATAATTAATTTTACAAGTACTAATGTCTTGTGGACTTGAATTGATACCTAGTACTTACAATTGTATACATATTCTAAAGTTATGTCGGATGTACTTCGCCTTGCAACTTTTAATGAAGTAAGTAAGACATATTACGTACTAAACTTTTCTCAAATCAAAGGGATCTCACGAAATTAAAAATGACCCACATTTTCTTAGATTATTTTTCATGAATTTTCTAGAGGTCCTAGTCTTTGGAACCTCATAGGGGGTTGAGCGTAGCCCCCAAATTCACATAGGCAAGCTCATTAAGTTTGTACTGTTACAAACCACCTTAAACAAGACTATGAACTTATTAAGAGTTCTTTAACTCAACCTTTCACACATAATAGTAAAATGTACCACATATCTTTGTTAATAGGAATGGTCGTGGTATTATACTTAAGTATTTTTGTGACTTTGTTTGACCCTTTGAACTTAGACAGCTTGGCGAAAAACTGAAATGCCAAGTATCGCTCTCTCGTGGTTATAAATGGCGCCAAGCCAGGCTGGCTCAATTAGGAAGTCCATAAGAAGATGATGGATATTTTTTCCACTGATCCGATGTTTAAGAAGCGGTCGGCCCAAAACAGGAAGAACCGGAGGGGCGGTTCCATGGAAAATGCGGTGGAAGCAACCCACTATCAGGGTTCTATGTCAGCTGTGCAGCATGCAAAAAGGATGGTAAGTATGTTGAAAAGACAGGTAAAATAGAAGAAATTGTGTATTACTATGTAATGGTGGTCTTATATTTATAACGATGATTTTCTGCATGTATAATTAAAGGCGGCGAAGAATCAAGGCCAGCTACCTATAGCTCCTGAGCTTTTTTTTAAGACACACTTCAAGCTGGGAAAGGCAAAGTGTCAGCCAACCTCAAAGCATATAAAATTGTGGTAAGAACTTCAATATAACTTAGAATATGAACTTATTTGATTGATTTCATGAAATTGGGCAAAGTACAAGTCATTTAGGCCTTACTTGGATGAATTTGGTTCCAAATGGTTCATTAAACTTAGTGAGATGGTTTTTTTTTTTTTTTTTTTTGTTATTTCAAGGCATGTACACCTAAAAAAACCTATTATAGACATGTTATGAGAAAGAAATAGTTCATTTGGTAAGATATGTAGAAAATGGGCAAAGTACAAGTCATTTAGGCCTTACTTGGTTGAATTGGGTTCCAAATGGTTCCTAAAACTTAGTGAGTAGGTTTTTTTTTTGTGATTTCAAGGCATGTACACCTAAACCAACTTATTATAGACATGTTATGAGAAGGAAATAGTTTATTTGGTTAGAAATGTAGATAATGGGCAAAGTACAAGTCATTTAGGCCTTACTTGGTTGAATTTGGTTCCAAATGGTTCCTAAAACTTAGTGAGTAGGTTTTTTTTTTTTTTTTTTTTTTTTTTTTTTTTTTGTGATTTCAAGGCATTTACAAATAAAAAAAAACCTATTATACATTTTATGAGAAAGAATAAATTCATTTGGTAAAAATGTAGAAAATGGGCTAAGTACAAGTCATTTATGCCTTACTTAGTTGAATTTGGTTCCAATGGTTCCTAAAACTTTGTGAGTAGGTTTTTTTTTGTGATTTCAAGGCATGTACACTTAAAAAAAAAATTTTATAGACATGTTATGAGAAAGAAAGAATTCATTTGGTAAGAAATGTAGAAAATGGGCAAAGTACAAGTCATTTAGGCCTTACTTGGTTCAATTTGGTTCCAAATGGTTCCTAAAACTTAGTGAATAGATTTTTTTTTTTTTTGTGATTTCAAGGCATGTACACCTAAAAAAACTTATTATACACATGTTATGAGAAGGAAATAGTTCATTTGGTAAGAAATGAAAAAAATGGGCAAAGTACAAGTCATTTAGGCCTTACTTGGTTAAATTTGGTTCCAAATGGTTCCTAAAACTTAGTGAGTAGGTTTTTTTTTTTTTTTTTTTTTTTTTTTTTTTTTTTTTTGTGATTTCAAGGCATGTACACCTAAAACAACTTATTATAGACATGTTATGAGAAGAAAATAGTTCATTTGGTAAGAAATATAGAAAATGGGCAGAGTACAAGTCATTTAGGCCTTACTTGATTTAATTTGACCGGAAATTCCTATTCTCATGGAATTTCAAGTCAATCAAGAATAAGGGAGCTAACTCAAGTTCATCTCTCAAACCTTCGGTGAGAAAGCTTGGATAAATAGTTCTAGCAATGGCCATATACAAGAACTAAACAATTAAACCACTTAAGCTCAACTTATTAACATCCCACAATAACCAAATTATTACATGCAACAAGTAATTAGTGACTACATTGAGGGTTTTACCCAAACCCTAGAAAAGTAGACTACTCACAATCCATGGAAGTTAAAACAAATAAAGATTTCAAGCATTTCATGAACAAGTTCAAACTAAGGATTAAGCTAATTAACAATCTAAGAATGCAAGATTTAAGCAAGTAATTATCAACAAAGTAGAGATAAATGGAAGAAAAGAGTAAGAAATAGTTACTATGAAGCTTCAAAGTGAGCAAAAATGGTGGAACTTGTCTTCTACAATGATTTAATTAAAATTTCTAAGATTTAAAGAACTAAGCAATTATTTGAGTGTTTTTGATGTTTTTTTTTAAATTACAAACTAAGAGAAAGGACTTGGGATAACAACCTCTCTTAAAATGAGCTCAAATAGGGTATTTATATGACCCCCAAATAAAAAGGACGAAAAAAACAATAATCGGGCTCGACTGTAGGTATGCACGGACGTGCCACCCTATGCACGACCGTTCAGAGCAAGGCAATAACTATTGTCTGGGCTAAAGATCCTGCACGGATGTGCCAAGTATGGCACGGACGTGCAACCTCTTCTACACGGACGTGCCAACTTAAGCACGGCCGTGCAAGCCTTGTATTGGTTGGATGCAGCCACAATAGGCTTGACGTCTGAGAGATAGCACTCTCTTGCCGTCTTCTGATCCCTATTCAGGGAGCCTACTGACCCGTTATCCTTCTCAAATTTTAGGAGCATGAGAGATGAAATAATAACAGCCTTGGATTTGTTGAGAGTTGAACGACCCAATATCAGATTATAGGCGGTCAAGTCTTCAACGACCAAGAACTTGACGACCATGTGGCGTCCTTCCCTCTTTTCCCCTAGCCGGATGGGTAGCTCAATCCTCCTTACCGGGTGCACTACTCCACCCCCAAAACCAGCCAAGGGGTGAGAAACTTTGTGCATACTGCTGGGCTTGTACTTAAGCTTTGCCAAGCACTTGTAACTGATAAGGTCAGACGATCTCGCGGTGTCAATAAGGATCCGGCCTACCTTCTAGTTGACCACTTTGCATTCAATGACTATAAGGTCATTTTGTGGTCTCTTGATCTTGCCCTTGTCCTTCTCAGTGATAATGACCTTAGGAAAGGTGTCTTTTGACGCTTGGCCCTCATCAAATAAGTTGAAATCCAGCCGCCTGATATAGTCTTTGGTGCCCCGGATGGTTGGACCCCCTCCAGCAAAGTCGCCTGCTATTGTATAGATCGGCTCTTCATCAGTTTTCGAACTATTAGCAGGTTGGGCTGCCTTTTTGGACGGTTATCCATTGTTAGTTTTCAAGGTCACCTTGGACTTCAGGGTGGACTTCAGCACCCCTTTATCAGCTAGGCGGTCCAACAATCATTTGAGGCTATAACAGTCGTTGGTGTCATGGCCTATGTCCTCATGGAAATGACAGTATTTGTTCTTGTTCCGATTTTGGACGGAACCTTTCATTGCAGTCCTTGTCAAACTCGTACTTGGGGATGTACGGTTTAAACTCTTTCTTCTTCTTCTTCTAGGATGGTTGTTTAGAGTCATCTGCCACCCAGACTTCTTTTTTCATCTTGCTTTCTTCTTTTTTAGCCGGCTGAACAGGTCGACTCTGTTTTTTGTCAGACTTATAAGGGTTCAACTGCTTACTGATAGCTCAAAGTTCAGTTGCCTGTATATAGGCTTCCGCCTCCATCAGAGATTCTTAGAGGCTAGCAACCCTTTTTCTGACGAGGTCGAACTTAAAAGTCGACCCGTCCTTCAGACCTTTAAAGAAGTCTGTGTAAGCCACTTTGTCAGACAACCCTTGAATCTGAATTCTCATCAGATTGAAGCGCCTGACGTAGGACCTTATCCCTTCTATATCTCCCAGCTATATTGCACTCAAGTCAAGACTTTTTTTCTTTGCAGGGATGTTCATAGAGAAGTTCGAAGCAAACAAGTATGCAAGCGCCTTGAATCTATTGATGTAGCAGGTTGGCAGGTTGTCAAACCATTGTTGGGGATTTCCCTTCAATGTAGCCGGGAAGTATCGGCACCAGGTGGCATTATCCAACCCTTGTAAGTACATGAGGTTGGTGTAAGCCATGAGGTGGTCTTCAGGATTGGTGGTGCCATCATAAGTACCTACCAACACATTTTAACCTTGGCCGACTGTGCCGCCTTAGTTATTTCCTTGGAGAATACAGAAGGTTGTTCCCCAAGTTTGAGCAGACGAAGCTGTCAATCCAATGGTTGGACATTCTGTGCCGCATGTCCCCCAAAGAGGGTCGGTTGCATATATGGTTGTCCATACGGCATGTATGGATGCTGAGGCACATACGGAGTCGAATGGATCATCTGAGGGCCAGTGTGGATGGACAAGCCACATGTCTGACTCTCTCCGTTTGATTGCGAGCGAATACCTCATTGTGGTATTCTGGAAGCTGTCTGGGTAAGTCGACGTTGAAGCCGACTCAGACAGTTGTTGACTTTTCTTCTGCTCGATTAACATCCGGGCATCCAAATAAGTCTTCTTTGACCCATCCGGCTGAACATGCCGGATGGCCTTCCTCTTTCCCGCATCAGAGAATCGGACCTTAGACAGATCAATCAAGGGTCGGTTCCCCTCCTTTGGTTTAGGAGGCGGAGTAGGCACACAGTCCTTGACATGCTTTCTCTTCCCTGAGGGAGAAGGTTTCTTGGCCAACTAACCCCTGCTGGAGCCAGCCGTTTTCTTGTTGATTAGGTCCTTGATTTCCCCTTTGAAACTTGTCATGATTTTCATGAGTTCGTCTCTAGTAATTAGGGTTGCACCTTCTGCCGCCTGGGGTTGTCCAAACGGCTGTCCAATTGTCTCACTTAGACCAACTTGCTCTTTGCCCCATTCCCTTTTTCCATGGGATGGGTGCTCCTGGTTCTAAGTGACCCATCTAGGGCCACATAGGTTTCGACATCAAAGTCGTCACCACTGTCTTAGTCTGAATTGACCTCAACTTTGGTCGTAGGCCATTTCTCATTCATGGGTGGTACAAACTCATGTGAAGCCATCTTAGAAGTATTCTCCCCACAGACGGCGCCAAATGTTTCGGGGTTTTCTGTGTCCCTCAGGAGAGTTACAATTCCAAGACTAGATTCCGGGCGCCTGTACCTGCAAAACAACGGAGACTCCGGTTGGGTGGAGTCCGCCTCCGGCGATCAAGTTAGAATGTGTTCGGATGATGTAAAAAGTGAGGAAAGTAGAGTATCTTCTCGGACTCCGAGATCAAGAGTGTTCTCATAGTGGAGAATTAAATATCTACAATTAAAGATTAATCTGTTTTTTGTGAATATTTCTGAATGTGTCCCAAGGTGGGAACATCTCCCTATCTATAGGGTCTTGGGATACGTGTTGCCATCCTAGGTTACAGAAACTTAGGAATGGTGGGCTATCTCGGGAATTGGGCCAGGAAGGCCGTCTTTTTCCCAATGATTGGGGATGCCACATGTCAGCAGAAGATTGATTCAATTTGAACCTCTCCTATGGTGACACGTGTCACCATTTTATTAGGCCACACAGCCTTGGGATATTTTTACCCAAAACACCATCCCCTACTCCCTCACGCTCTCCCGTGCTACCATTTTAAACCAACCACCAACACCACCTCGCCATGCCACCACTTTGCCATCACAAATCTCCACCACTTCTTCGACATTCAACACACCACCTCACAAACCCACGCAGCCAATTCAATCACCTCTCTCCCCAAGCACTGAAACACCCTTAACTCAAATCGTGAGTCGCATAACAAAGCCACCAACAACGCCAAGATTTCACTTTAACACCCTTAATTTACCGATATCACGCCCCCGATTTCACAAATCACTGTAACCAGCACCGAAACATCTTTCTCACTCTTACCCCTCCTTTTCTCTTTCGAATTGGGTGGTTGAGTGGGGAGTTCAATCTGGTTAGATGGTGGGATTTGTTGTAAAATGGTGTCTAAAACAAAAGTCAATAGGAATAAACAAGAACAAATGCAAAAGAGGAAACTCAGCGTGGCGTGATAAATCATTGCCTTTGAAAACAAATTCCGGCGCAACCAGGATGCACAATTGTAATCGTCGGATCGTCCCCTACGGTTACACACCACTCTCACACTAAGGCACTTTAGAGTAAGAGGTGGAGTCTATGAAAATTTATGCCTAAAGAACAAAGGTGTTTAGCTTTTTTTTTTTTTTTTTTTTTTTTTTTTTTTTTTTTTTTTTTTTTTTTTTTTCCAAGTGCGAAATCAGAAAAAATCATCCTTCAATTTATAATGATGGATGGAGGAAGATAGAAGATCATAGAGAAATGTTATCATCAATGGAGGAATAAAAATCAGAATAAACATAGTGAATTAATCACCATAAACAACCTCTTAAACGGGGAGTTACAAGAAATCAAATAAGAAGAAGAATTCAAGGAAGCCGTTAAAGTCCAACGGATGAGTTCGTGCCTGGTTGGGCGAGCACCCAGACAAAATATAGGTTGCTTTCGCGCCCGGTCAGGCGGAGCTCACTAGGTCAAGCGAGCACCCAGACAAAATCTGGGTTGCTCTCGCTCCCGGTCGGGCGGACACTTCTCTTTTTCCAGATGTCCTCTCGCGCCTGGTCGGACGGAGCTTGCCTGGTCGGACGACGAAACTCCCTATTTTATGATTCCTCTCGCACCCGGTCGGGCGGTGCTCGCCCGATCGGCAGCCCGTATTAGAGTACTTTGAATTTCCTTTCTTTATGCCAACAATCCCCACTAAAGGAAGGGAAGAAAAGTCAACAAAAGATGAGAATAAGCAACATATTGGGCATTACGAAAGTTTAATACATAACACTTAGATATTACATAAGTAATTTGAAATCTTAGTGCTTAGTGAAATCAGGCAATGAGCTACAACTACAAGGGTGGATAGTACCTTGAAACCCTTAGACTCTTGATCATGGAGTAAACTAACCTTGAATCTCCAAGACTTAACTCAAGACCCCCGCAACACATACATCACTTCAAAATTTACACAGACTCTACGAAGAGATATGCTCTTTTATAGCCAAGCATATTCACCTTAGGTTTGGTGAAAGCTCTAGAAAACCAGCCAAAGTTTTCATAGAAGATAGCTAGTCTTCACAACCACATAGGTGAGTCCTTTAATCGTGCGTCTCAATAGCACAAGGGCCCATTAAGAGTTAAACAACTCAACCTCACAAACATCATCACCATAGGAAGTAGGACAAATGTAACGCATCACATGGCCTTGAGTCCTATTCCCCTCGATGATTCTTAAAGTTGTTTTCTTGCTAACCCTTTCGTCAAAGGATCTGCCAAGTTCTTTTCGGACCTTACATAGCCCAATGCAATAACTCCATTCTTGAGAAATTTCCTCACAACTTTGTGTCTCATACGCATATGTCTCTGTTTGCCATTGTAGTTGTTGTTTTTGGCAACTCCAATGGCCGATTGAGAGTCACAATGTACGGATACCGGATATGAAGACTTCCCCCACAAACGTATGTCGGCTAGGAGATTCCTAAACCACTCCGTTTCATGACCTGCCAACTCAAAAGCAATGAATTCGGATTCCATGGTGGAGCAAGCTAAACATGGTTGTTTTGAGGACTTCCATGAAATAGCACCTCCACCCAAAGCAAAAACATACACACTAGTAGAGACAACTTTATCATTATTGGTTACCCAATTTGCATCACAATAGCCTTCTAAAACATTAGGAAAGCGATTAAAATGCAAGCATACCTCCATAGTACCTTTAAGATACCTTAGTAGCCGATGAAGAGCAACCTAATGATCTTGACTTGGATTTTGTAGTCTACTTACTTCATAGGCAATGTCGGGTCGTGTACAATTCATCAAGAACATAACACTACCAGTCACCCTTGCATAGAGCTCTTGTGAAACGCCAAATCCTTTGTTTTTTATTATTTTTGTGTTGGCATCATATGGCACCTTGCTAGGAACAACATCAAAAGAATCAAATTTCTTTAGAATTTTTTCTACATAGTGAGATTGACTCATGGAAAAACCATTCTCCGTTTTCTTTAGACAAATTCCAAGAATAACATCAGCTTCTCCCATGTCCTTCATTTCAAACTTAGTAGAAAGCATAGCCTTGGCATCATTCACCACATCAAGGTTAGTACAACAATAAGCATATCATCAACATATAAGCAAATTATAACACATTATGATCCAAACTCTTTAGAATACAAGCATGAATCCAATGAATTAGCAACATAGCCACAACTCTTAAGAGTACTATCAAACTTTTCAAATCATTGCTTAGGAGCTTGCTTAAGACCATAAAGAAACTTTCTAAGCTTACACACTTTGTGTTCTTGCCCTTTCACCACAAAACCTTCCGGTTGGGTCATATAAATTTCTTCATCAAGATGTCCATTAAGAAAATCCGTTTTGACATCCATTTGGTGAACCACTAAGTCATGAATTACCGTAAGGGCTACCAAGGTTCTAATGGTGGCAATCTTAGTCACGGGAGAGTAGGTGTCAAAGAAATCTATACCTTCTTTTTGGGTGAAACCTCTAATGACAAGTCTAGCTTTGAACTTTTCTATGGTCCCATCCGGTCTAAGTTTCTTCATGAAAATCCACTTACAACTTATAGGTTTAGAACCCTTAGGCAAGTCACAAAGATCCCAAGTGTGATTGGACATGATAGAATCAAGTTCACTCTTAATGGCCTCTTTCCAAAAACTAGCATCTATGGACCTCATTGCCTCATCATAAGTCTTAGGGTCTTTCTCTAAGAGAAATAAAGACAGAACATGCTCACTCAAAGAATCCACATCAAAGTCTTCTACCACAAAAGAAGTCAAGAAATCCGGTCCAAAGGAAGATTCTACTCTAGGTCTTTTACATCTCCTAGGTACAACTTCTGCCACTTTGGTAGAGGAAGAGGGGAGACTAGAACTAGGCATAGAATCAACAAAAGGAACATTCATACTTGACTTACTAGTATGCACATCAATATTAGAGGAAAAAGACTTTTCATAGAAAAAATATGCTAAAAAAATATCGCATCTCTAGCTTCAAAAATTGTTCTATCACTTAATAACATGAACCTATAAGCTGCACTACTATTTGCATATCCAATGAACATACAATCAAAAGTTTTAGAACCGATGGTGGATATCTTAAAATCAGGAAAAGACACCTTAGCCAAACACCCCCACACTTTCAAAATTTTAAAATTTGGACTATATCCCTTCCAAAGTTCATAGCGAGTTTTATCCAATTTTTATGGGGCACTCTACTGAGTACATAACAAGAGGAAAGAACCGCCTCTCCCCACAAGTTATCGGATAAAACGGAACTAAGAAACACGACATTCATAGTCTCTTTCAAAGATTTATTTTTCCTTTCGGCAATACCATTAGATTGGGGTGTCACTACTAGAAATAGGTCAATTTACGACGGACCAGTTCCGACGGACATGATTTTCCGTTGTAAGTTCCGACGGATTTTTATTCCGCTGGAAATTTACGACGGATTTCCTACGGAATACAAATCCGTTAGAATTTATGGGCTTTCCGACGGAAATGAAATCCGTCGGAAAGTTCCGATGGATTATTCCGTCGAAACATTATGTTTCCGACGGAAATACAATTCGTTGGAAATTTCCGACGGAATATTCCGTCGGAGTATAATTAAATAATAATAAAAAAAACCTAAAAACCCTAGAAAACCCGATTTCCCCTCCACTAACATTTCTATTTTCTCTCTCCTCTCCTCTCCGCCTCTCTTCTCTTTCTCTCTCCTCTCTTTCCTTCTCTTTCTCCTTCCTTCTCTTTCTCTTTCTCCTTTCTCGCCCCTTCTCCTTCCTCACCCCTTTCTCTCTCTTCTCGTTCCTTTTCTTTCTCCTTCCTCGCCCCTTCTCCCTCCTCGCCCCTTTCTCTCTCTTCTCCTTCCTTCTCTTTCTCCTTCCTCGCCCCTTCTCCTTCGTCGCCCCTTTCTCCTTCCTCTATACGCTGGTGGTGTGGTGGTGTGAGGTGTTGTGACTTCTCTATTTTTTTTTTAATAAAATTCCTCTTATTCTCACCTTTAGATCCGGTGTTTTACGACTGGTGGTGTGGTGGTGTGAGGTGTCCAAGCAACAACGGCTGGTGGTTTGAGCCCAAGCAACAATGACAAGTCGACAACGGCTTCTTGTTCCTCCTTTATATCTAGTTTTTTTTTTTTTTTTTTTTTTTTTTTAACAATTCAGATTGTAATTAATTTTTGATATAATTGTAATGTTATTTGATTAATTTAAGAAGGTAATTGTATATTTATTTATTTTGTTTGATTTCAATTTTTTTTTTAGTTTTTTCGATTTTTGGTTGTTTTGGTTGTTGTTTCGATTTTGGGGGTTGATATTTCGGTGGTAATGGGTTTGTGGGTAAGGGAATTGGTTGTTGTTTTGGTTTTTGGTGGTTGTTTCGATTTGGGTTTTTTTGGGTGGGTGGGTTAGGTGGTTGGTTAGGGTGGTTGTTTAGGGTGGGTTTTGGTCTGGGTTGGGTGGATTGGGGGGGGGGGGGTTTCGGTTCGTGGGTGTGGTGGTGTGGGGGGGGGGGTCTGGGTGGGTAGTGGTCTGGGGGGGAGGTGATGGGTGGGTTTCGGTGAGGTGGGTGGGTGGGTCTGATGAGGCGGGGAGGTGGGTTTACGTTAGGTGGGGTGGTCTGGTGAGGTGGGGAGGTGGGTGGGTCTGGTGAGGTGGTAGGTGGGTGGGTCTAGTGAGGTGGGTTAAGGTGGGGAAGTGGTGGCTGGATAGGGTGGTTGGGGTGGTGCTGGGTTTTATTTTTATTTTTTTTAATGCTGTTTCCGACGGATTTGTACCCCGTCGGAAATTTCCGACAGACTTTCCGGTGGCCGGAACTCCAATTCCGATGAGCTAATTCCGTCGAAAAACACTGTTCCGACGGAATTTCTGACGGGAAAGGCCGTTTTTCCTACAAATGGGTTTACGACAACCTGTTCCGACGGAAATTACGTCAAAAACGGGATTTCCGACGGAATTCAGGGTGTTTCCGACGGAAAATTTCCGTCGGAAATGACCAGTTTTCTAGTAGTGTGTGTAAGGTGGACTTGTTTCATGTATGATGACATTGGCCTCACAAAAATATTTTAAAGAATCTTTACCATATTCACCACTTCTATCGGTTCTAACTCTTTTGATTTTTAGGACCAATTGATTTTCAACTTCGGCTTTGTACTTTAAAAATGCACTTTCGGCTTCATCTTTTGTTTTAAGCAAATAAACTTTGATATAAAGAGAAAAGTCATCAACAAAAGTAATATAATAGTTTTTTCCACCCCTACTAGTGCACTTTTTAAAGTCCACTAAATCCGAATGAATCAATTCAAGTAAGTTTGTATTTCTTGATACCGCTTGCTTAAATGGTTTCTTAATTATTATGTTTGTCTTCAAGACAAATTTGGCATTTGTCAAATTTTTCATCCATTTAAAAATTAATCAAATTCATGTCCTTTAACCTTTTTAAATAAGAAGAATTTAAGTGACCCAAACGATTGTGCCAAACATCCAAAGACTCAACAATATAAGCAAAAGAAGTACTTCCATTCTCATTCATAACCTTCAAAACAAACAAGCCATTATTGAGGTAACATTTTCCAATAAGTCTCTATTCTTATTCATTACAATCTTGTTGACCTCAAAGACATGTTTTAGTCCGGGTTTGTTGAGAAGGGCTCCCGAAACAAGATTTCTCCTAAGAGAAGGTACATACAACACATTATTTCAAAATAAAGTTTCTCAGGAGGTAAGTTTGAGATGGACCTTTCCTTTGCCAAGGACTCCGGCGGTGCTACTATTGTCCATGTAGACATGATCGCCGTCGGTTACATCTTCAAACTCGATCATCAAGCCTTGTTTGCACAGAAATGCCTTGATGCTCCGGTGTCCAAAATGCACTCAATTTTGTTTTCCACCAAGTTGGCTTCAACCACCACCGCCACTATGATATCTTCCTTTTCAACAATGTTAGCTTGGGAGGTAGTGCCATCTTTCTTAGCTCCATGCCTTCGGTTGCACTAGTATACTTTGTGTCCTATGATTCCACACACATAGAATTCCCCCTTATATTTTGGATTTTGTTGTTATGAGTGAAGTTGCTTTTGGACTTGTTGTTTCCCTTCTTCTTGGAGTTTTTCCTGTTTTTAGACACATTCAAAAGAGACTAAACAAGATTAGCTTTAGAAGAATTAAGAGATAAATTTTAAACTTATCCTTAAGGCGATTAGCCTCTTCGGTTCTCATGTAACTAATGAGTTCTTGGAGGGTCATGCCCTTCTTCTTGTGCTTCAAAGAATTACGGTAGTCATTCCAAGAGGGAGGGAATTTCTCTAGGAGGACATTGGATTAAAGAGTCTCACACATCTTCATGCCTTCACCAAGGATTTCCGTCACCATGTTCTCATAGTCATGGACTTGAGTCATGATAGGCTTCTCATCATCCATTTTGAAGTTGATCCACTTTCTCACCACGTACTTCTTTTTCCCGACATCATCCACTCCATATTTCTTATCCAAAGAATCCCACATAACCTTGCTTGACCGGAAATTGACAAACCAATCAAATAAAGTGTTGTTCATGTGGTTGAGGAGATGACCACGAACAAGCTTGTTGTCCTTCTCCTTCTTCTTCAAGGCTTCCGTTGGGACCGTCGGAATTGCGGCTGTAGCGGTTTTAGCAGCTTCTTCCACATTCTTGAGAGTCTCAATAACGTCTTCATGCAAAACATAATCTACTTCCAATTGTTCAAAGTATATTAATAACTTTTGTGACCATCTGTTATAGTTGTTACCATCAAGAGGTTCCAACTTAGAGAGGTCGGGAAGAGTCTTGTTCATAATACTATTTGCAATAGACATATTCGTTTTAAAAATTGTTGCAAAAATGGTGCCTAAAACAAAAGTGAACAGGAATAAACAAGAACAAAAGAAAAAGAGGAAATTCGGTGTGGTGTAATAAATCACTGCCTTTGAAAACGAATTCCGGCGCAACCGGGGTACCCAATTGTAATCGTCGGATCGTCCCCTAAGGTTACACACCACTCTCACACTAAGGCACTTTAGAGTAAGAGGTGGAGTCTATGAAAACTTATGCTTAAAGAACAAAGATATTTAGCTTGTGTTTAATATTTTTTTTTCCAAGTGTCAAATAAAAAAAAATCATCCTTCAATTTATAATGATGGATGGAGAAAGATAGAAGATCATAGAGAAATATTATCATCAATGGAGGAATAAAAATCAAAATAAACATAGTGAATTAATCACCACAAACAACCTCTTAAATGGGGGTTACATGAAATCAAATAGGAAGAAGAATCCAAGGAAGTCGTTGGAGTCAAATAGACGAGTTCGCGCCCGGTCAGGCGGAGCTCGTCCGGTCGGGCGAGCACCCAGACAAAATATGGGTTGCTGTCGCGCCCGGTCAGGCGAAGCTCACCCGGTCCGGCAAGCAGCTAAACAAAATCTAGGTTGCTCACGCGCCCGATCGGGGCGGAGCTCGCCTGGTCGGGCAGACACTCCTATTTTTCCAGACGTCCTCTCGCGCCCGGTCGGGCAGAGCTTTCCCGGTCGGGCGACGAAACTCCAGATTTTACGATTCCTCTCGCGCCCGGTCGAGCGGTGCTCGCCCGGTCGGGCGCCCATATCAGACTACTTTGAATTTCCTTTCTTTATTCCAACAGGATTTTGTGGTAGGTTTTTCGAGATGGTTGGATGGGGACTGGAATGATGGTACAACTTGTTAGGGGTTTAGACCGCAGGCTAGGAAGGGTGAGGTGTGGGTAGTTTTGGGGGAAAGGAGTTAGTTTCTTGTGGGCTACGGAGGGTCAACGACGAAAGAGGGGTTTTTTTTTATTATTTGGCTAATAAAGTGCTGGCACGTGGCAAATAACTTGTTATAACAAGTTTAGTAATCAGTTAGGCTATACATAGGCTTGGGGGCCATTTTATATAGGCTATGTATAGCATTACTGGTTACCAAAACCCTATGTATTGGTTAAAACGCTGCTTAATCATCATTCATTAAAAGTTCATCAATAGAGATGAGTATTCTAGTTAGGGATTTATTTAGCAGATAATGTGTCATTAACTCGCAGACAACTGTATAGGAGGGCTTAAATCGTCGAGGAGAGTTAAAGGTTATCCAATTAAATTTCCTAAGTACTTTACGGAGTATCATATCATTTTGTACTCCCTCTATCTCAAAAAGAATGACCCTTATAGCCTAAATCTAGTCCCAAAATTATTATTTCATTTGCATTAAAATACTCTCCAATTTACAACAATATTTGTTAATAGTAAGTTTTCCCATGTAAATTTTGCTTTTCTATATATTTTTATTACTTTTTCTCTCTACTTTTTGACAAACCCTATGTGGATTTCACTTTTCAATGTACTTTTAATACTGTTTTTCTCACTTTCTTAATACCCCTGAATTTTGTCCATAAGGGTTATTCTTTTGAGGACAAAGGGAGTATAATATTTCCTTATATTTTCCAACCTCTTTTTTCGTGTTATTTCATATTTCGATTATTTCGGTTTTTGAATCCGAACAAAGTCAATCCAATCCGATTCGAAAATCCGAATTTTAAAAAAAATTCAATCTGATCCGAATTAATAATTTAGTTTAAATTAAATTAGATTTTGGTTTTAATCCGAATAACATACACCCCTAAAATTGATTGACGAGCGAAACCAACATATCATGATACCAACCAAATCAATAACTATGACCATAATTTATTGGAACCAATCTAATCCACCTAAACCAAAAGCCTACAAACCAGAATTTAAATCTCCCACATTTACTTGAAATTGAACGACCCTATTTGCCACTTCTAACATTATGTTTGTACTAGAACATATCTATAATTGTACTTCCTTTAACGTACTTTTTTTTAAATTAATTTATAGGGATTTTTCGCACTATTCACTTGATTTATTTTGACCAATATTTGTAAATAATACCTAAAAATAATTTAAAATATTTTGTGAGTACTTGTTGGAATCGACTCAACGACTAGATTATTAATATTCGATTGATACAATTTATACTTATTGATAAATAAAGATATTAATAGTAGTCAAAGTTTCGTGTTGGCATGTGTGCCAAGCTCCAACGAGGCACTTAAAAAAATAGAGGAATTAATTTTCATCCCTCCTATTTTTGTTTTAATACATCACTTAGGATTTACACTACTTATACATCACAGAATTTCATGTGTGTGGCCAGCCACATATATATATAAATCAGGTGAGAAGGGTGATTACGGTGATAAGTGTGAGAATTTGAGGTACATTAGACTACCATTATAGGTATATTAGATTTAAATTAGAGTTACATTAGACTACCACTATAGGTACATCAAATAGAGATACATTAGGCTAACACTATAGGTACATCAAATTTGACTTAGAGAGACATCAACCATGCATTGTAGATACAGGAAATTATGGTAAATATATAAAATAATTTTTTTAAATACATCATGAAATAAATACGGATACATCTAACTAAGACTTAAGGTACATCAACAATTAAAAACAAATAGCAAAAGACATTATAATTAAAAAACAAAGGACGAGTTGCTGACATAGTTACAACAGGAGATACTCCAATTCTATATGATTGGGGAAGAATGAAGAGTCAAACACCATAAGTTCCATTTTTTTTCTTCTTCTTTTTTTAATTAAAAAGAACTTAACTATCAATAAATCTGATGGGCTTCGTTGGAGTTTTTTGGCAACAAATCGGCTTTATACCAGTGACCTCCAACGAAGTTTGAGCGAAATCAGAAATCAGCTCATCTAGAAAATATTATTAAAGCTTATTGTTATACATGAATGTGCATTTGCGGTTTATTCTTCAATTGATAATGAGATTCATATTTACGGCAAAAGATGTGATTGTATGTTGGTTGTCATAGCTCGAGGAGATATAAGAAAGGAGAATAGATTGATCAAGTGAGGTGGCGAGGAATTTAATTCCTGGTGGTCAGAGAAAAAAGGGATGAAGGAGTATGGAGGCAATTTGATTGTTGGTTTATCAGTGGGATATTGAAGAACAATTTTTGTTGTTATATGTGCAATGAAAGTTGGTGAAAATTACCAATATATATATATATATATATATATATATATATATATATATATATATATATTTGAAAGAATGATCGAGGTTACTTAGTCAGGGGTTACTCGGTCGGTTAGGAGTTACGTACTCGGTCAGTCAGAGGTTACTTAGTCGGTTAGGGGTTACTTGGTCAAAATTTACTCGGTTAGGGGTTACTCGGTCAAGGGTTGGTCAAGGGTTACTCAGTAGGTCATGAGTTATCTGGTCAGGGATTAAATGTGTTAGGTGGCCACACGGTGTGGCCAGCCATACACAAAAGTTGTTGTTTATACATTAGATTTTACTTTATTTTTTTAAGAAATTGAAAACTTAGGTCGACTCAAAGAAAAAATGGCCATAATAATAAATGTAAAGCAGTTGTACAGTATCTGTATATAACAAGAACATATTAAAATGATGAGAGTAAAATTCAATTTGGCTCATACTTTACTAATTGTAGTAATAGTGTTACCAATATCATCATCACACGCACACACTGTGGGTGAAAATGTTGCTGCTAATTATACGACCACTAAAAGAATAGTTCTTCCGGGTTGTCCTGACAATGTGACGACCCTTATCCTTTCGGAATAGGAGATAAGTGCCACTACCATCACCCCCAAGACGGCAATGGAACCACTACAATATCACTTGCGACATCCATCGTAACCCTCCATCATATTAATGGCTTCGAGTGTAAATAACCATAGCAAGGTGAACAAGTTTAACCCGTGTATTGCCGCATTTGTTGTGGCAAATGATCTTGCGGAAGAGGATAAATTCCCCCTCCATATTCAAAACATTCTATAACAAAACGACACGTCTTTACGTAATTATAAAGTACCAATGGTCTATAATTGGTCGATTGGAACAAATAATTGTACAGCAGCTAAAGAAAGTAATAATTATTACCTATGTAAAGGAAATAGTACCTGCTACGACCCGTCTGCAGGGGAATGGGGACTCCGTTGCCAATGTCACTCTGGTTACGAGGGTAATCCCTTTCTTTACGCTTGTGAAGGTAATTCTATTTTTTTTTGGAGTAGTTTCCAAATTGGATCTGGAAGAATATACTTTCTCCGTTTTTCTTATACCGACTTCTACAATATTCACATAATCATTTTTGATGATTTGTCGATCGATAAGAAAAAGCAGTCAAAAGGGATCTATTTAGAAATTTTACTTTTTAATTAAAGATATTAATATTAAAAGTAATACATTGACAAGCGTCATATCATAATATCATTTTATTGTAGCTAATTGAGTATTTTATGTATATATACAGTATGCAGATATCGACAAATGCGCACACAGTGAACTAAATTCATGCGAGAAACCAGACTATTGTACTAACATTCCGGGAAGTTACAAATGCATAGACCTGGCAAATGGGTCATTCGAGTCAGGTCTGGGTCGGGTCACTTTCGGGTCGGGTCAAATTTGGGTCGGCTAACATTCGGGTCGGGAATGGGTCGGGTCGGGTCGATTCGGGTTTCGGGTCAACTACGGGTCAGGTATCGGGTCAAGTTCGGGTCGGGTCAATTTTGGGTCAAGTATGTTCGGGTCATATTCGGGTTAGGTCAAAATCTGGTCGGGTCATGTTCAGGTTGTTTTATTTGTGAATCAAGCTCAAATGAATAATTTTATACGGATTATATATTTTGTTATTATTATAATAAAAACTATCAATTCAGTTTATGAGCTTAGCTACGGTTGAAGATGAACAATTTGAGTTACTTTTGGTACAAGACATTTTAAGTTCAATTATAAGGTAATTTTAGTTCGGGACATGTCGGGTATTGGGTCTGTTCGGGTCAATTTTGGGTATCGGGTCTGTTCGGGTCAAACACTTCGGGTCAATTTCGAGTCCGATCAACTTCGGGTCGGGTCAGTTCGGGTGTCGGGTCAGGTTCGGGTCAACTCCATTTTCGGGTCGGGTATGGGTTGGGTCGGGTCAATTTCGGATTTCGGGTCATTTTCGGATAAATTTCGGGTCATGAATCGGGTCATTCGGGTCGGATCATCGGGTCTGGGTCATGATTGCCGGGTCTACAAATACACCTGCCCTAAAGGCTTCGTCAGCAATGGAACAAAATCTGCTCATTGTCATTTCATTGCTGATCCAAGTGGTGCAATCCGAAACAGTGCTACTGACAATAAAAATCATCCTTGTTGAGTACGACAAGTTTCTTCTCTCTTACAAAGTACGTTTTTAGCTCTCTAAAATTTAACACTCTCTTACAAATGTACTCCATATATATACAAAGTAATGGACGTTAGAATAGGTTTGTATGGAAAATATGTGAATCACAAATATATATTTGTTTTAAGTAAGTGAATGATTTAGTGAATATTTTTAGTATATTTTACAATAAGTAGTTGATGTCACCGTGGAAAAAAGAGGAAAAACAGTACCAAATGGTGACACGTGTTATTTCTAGAGCCGATTTCTTCCTATTGTCTGTTTTAATATTACGTTATAGATTGAATAGTACAGATATATAATAACGGTAACCCTCAACTTCTGCTATGCACCAACAGTAACCTACTTTTTTTTGGATTATACAAAATGATCTTAGTTAAAAATTTCATCCCACTCGTAACCTTATTTCATTAAATATTAACTATGGTTATATTTATACTTTTTTAAAAAAAAAAGAAAAATTAAAAAAAACTAATCCCAACCCCCAATCTCCCATTGATTCCGGCCAACCTCTCCTCCTTCCCCTCACTTTCCACCGTTCCGGCCAGCCCACTCCCCAACCACCTCCTTGCCGCCCTCCCCCCAATCACCTCCTTGCTGCCCACAGCCACCCCAAACCACCAACCCGATAGTAAAATTGGGCAAAGTATAACTCTGAAAACCTCCATTCACAACTTCAATATCTTGTGACATGAAAGATGGCATTACAACTGGGAGAGGGAGGGTGAAAGCTTTTCTAATTGAAGGGTTCCACAAAATCAAAGGAACAACACGATAAGATGGATAATCAAACACAAATTAACCCACGACAACAACCAACAATTAAGCCCATACATCCAACAGGAGAATCAATTTCTACCCAATTATCTAATGGTTCATCAAAATTATGCAAAAAAAATTTACAAGGAACACTACATAGTGTAGTAACAACATTTTTGTAGGAGGTTTTTAATTGATGCGATAAATGAAGAGAAATAAAAGATGGGTTTGTGATTAGAGAATACCATGATTTGCAAACAGACATGAATCGGAGTAATGATGCTACTGGTAGGCGTTTGAGGATTTCCAATACCAATTCTTCGGTTAAATTTGGGTTTGATTTTGGGCGATTTCTTCTGTGATAAACTAGAAGATTAAAAGGGAGTTTATTAATTTGATTATGGAATTCATGGTTTGTGTCGTTCAGCCATTATCGAGAGCAACTCTGAATCAAGATTTTTTGAGTTTTTAAGTTCAAACAGAAAACTGAACAGAGTGTATAAGATGTTGAGAGTTTCACGGTTGACAAAGTTAGATCTGGTGGGGATGAGGGTGGAGGTGGTGGCTGGGCTGGTGGTTTTAAGTTTTTTTTTTCAAAGTTAACTCTAGTTAGGTTTCTTTTTTAAATAAATAATACTCATTAATGTTATATATGAGACAAATTTTTTAATTAGGATTATTATGTATAATCCAAAAAAAGGAGGACTACCGAAGATGCGTAGCAGAAGTTAGGGTTACCATTGAAAATATCCCTAATAATAATAATAATAATCCCTAATAATGAAGTTGATTTTGGTGGAGGGACCTCGTCTCGGCCTGCATGTGAACGTTGAGAAAACCGAAGTTTTCTGGCCCACGGAGGATCCACGTAGTCGTCTGGTTGGTGTCTTTCCTCCGGATATCGCTCGTCCTATACATGATGTTATGTTGCTTGGTGGTCCAGTCAGTGCATATTCCTCTTTCTGTGGTGACCTTGTTTCGTAGAGAGTGTCGAAAACCATTGTTCTAATGGATGTTATTCCTAAGCTTGATGATCCCCAATGTGAGTTGTTACTACTTTGTGCGTGTACTGGGGTTTCAAAACTCTACTTTTCGATGCGCACTTGTCCTCATAGTCCTTTTGATGCGGCCTAGATTTCTTTTGATATGGCCCTTCGAGCTTCTTTGGAGCGTTTAATTACTGCTTCAGGGCCAGGTTTTGGTGATTGGTGAAAGGAATGGTGTCCTTCCAACAAGTGTATTATTCCGATAGAGGGTTCAGAGTTATCGGAAAGCTAATTCTTCAGTAAGGTCAAGTGATCGGAATGTCTAAGTGGAGGTCGTTTCCGATCAGTAATATTAATGTACAATTAATATTACAGCTTAATCTTGACTGAACCCTTCGGGTCGAACCCAATCGAACAACCGATCCGAGACGACGAATCAATCCGAAGGATTTGATGAGTCGTCGGAGTTTTACGAACAAAGATATCGGATATCGAGCTCGGAGTGTCGAGACCGATCGTCGTAAGTCGAGTCGAATTTGAAATTTGACGAGACAGGAAAAATCAACAAGTATGTGTCAAGCCGTAGCCTCGCATTGGCCTAGCCATGTGAGTGCTAGGCTAGCTCATGATGTCATGCGCATCACTAGGCATACCGCAAGTACGCTAGCAAGGGCGGTGCACAAGGCCGTAAGCATACTAGCAGCTAGCGCATGCTAGCGTGCTAGTGTGCTGAGCCATACACCAAGCCGCATCGTCGCTGGACCAAGCACAGCAGTAATGCGCTATGCGTGCTGTGCTATGGCGATGTGTGCTAGCATGGTAGCCTCACGAATCGCAGCCTCTCGCACATAGCCACGCATCGCAGCAAGCATGTTGTGCGCTATGGCTGTGCATGCTCGCGTGCTGGGCATCGCAGCATGCCATGTGCCGAGGCTTAGCAGGCTTGTGTGCTGGGCAGCCCCTAGCACAAGCAGCAGCTGCCAGGCAGTACCTAGCATGCGCTACACTGCAGCAGCAGCCCGCGTTGCATGCGTGGCTTGCTGGCCAGCCCAACTAAGGTGCCAGGCGCCAGCTGGGCAGCCAAGGCAGGCTGGCTGCCAGCTATGCGTGGGATGACCTTGAGTGTTGGTGGGGACCAATGCTTGGTCATAGCCTTGGAGAGCAAGGTGGGATAGTACCCTCCCTTGGTGGTCCTCACCTAACCTCTCCTCACCATGTGACACTTGTTGATTACCTATTGCTTGTCAGTTTATGATGGAAATGCAAAATTCTCCCACATTGGTGGGAGAATGTAAAATCAAGTAGCATTCCCTTATAAATACCCAAGTGTTGGGCATATGGGAATATACTTGAGTAGAACTAAATGAGGCATCTCCCATTAGGTGAGAAAACCTCTAAGTTCGTAAAACTCCAAGTTTTTATTGGTCGGGTCCCGACTAACCTTCGGGACTTGGACCGTTCGGGTCGGGTTCGTGGGTACGAGCCGTTGGAGGCGTTCACACTAGTGACGCTTGAGCTTTCGAAGTAAGAGCTCGATTTGCGAGCGAAGCACGCATCGAGGGTATAATTTCTTTCTCTCTTCTTTTAATTATTCCTTAATTATGTTATGCTTGTTTTAATTGCTTTAGTTATCGGGGTGGGTCTTGGGGGGTTTCCTTTCCGCGTAGTGTGGGTCACTACGAAACCCTACAATTGGCAATGGCGACTTGCCACCTTACCTTTTTCTTATGGTGGATTGGGTGTCTATTCAGCGGGTGATGTTCGACACTATGCTTTCCTTGCGTCGCGTTTGCAGTCTTCGGGTCTTCAGGCTACGCTTCTGCGCAATTTTGGTATTGTTGGTTCAGGACCGGCCTTCGATGGTGCTCTTATCTTTTTAATAGGACTGTGGAAATTGACCTTATGCGTAACCCTAGTGAGATCGCTGCCCCCAAACTCATGAAGAAATTGGCAAATATATATTTCACGAAGGTCACCGCATCTGTGGAATCCACTTTTTCCTTATCTCCGCGTCAAGTGGCCTTATGGAAGTCCCAATAGGGGGATAACTCTTCTGCCTGGTTGCGTGCGGTCCTAATATCAGGTTTGGGTCAGACTATGAATGGTAAGTCTTACCGTTGTGTTCTTTGCTATCGGTTGGGTGTTCCCTTGTTCTCTGTTTCGACACCGTGTTCTGCTTGCTCAAGGGTTTTTGATGGAGATATCTGTGGGGATCATGCAGTGTCTTGTGCTGGGATGGTTGGTATTAAACATCGGCACAACGTTGTTCGTGATACCCTTGTTAATATTTGTTTTCGCTCTGGTATTTCTGCAAAAAAAAGGAGGTTAACGTTGGGTTGACTAGAGGGAACGTCGGGGCTCTTCGACCAGCAGATGTGTTGCTTTATTCTTGGGATAGAGGCCTTAATGTATGTGTTGACTTGACTGGGTCTTCTCCTTTGACACAATCTAGGTTATCTGACTTCGTTTCTGGTCGTGTTGTGTCGGCCGCGGCTCAGCGAAAGCGAGACAAGTATGGGGCGCGTTGCAGGGCTATTGGCTATGGTTTTCTTCCTTTCTCCTTTTCTTCATTGGGGGAATTAGAGAAGGATGTTGTTGCATTGTTGAAGCGGGTTCAGGCTTTCGCTAGGACTTAGGATATTGGTGCTCGTGCCACTGCTCACATCTTCAGCAGGATCGGATTCGCTATAGCTAGAGGAGTAGGGGCCCAGATTGTGTCTCGGCTCCCCACTAATTTCTTGTAAAATGTTTGACTTTGTAAGTTTTTGATAATAATAATAATAATATAAACAATAATAATAATGATAATAATAATAATAATAATAATAATAATAATATATACTATAAAAGATATAAAAAAATATGTGAATCACAAATATATATATTTTTATTAGGAAAGTGAATTACAATCAAATGATTTGATGAATATATATTAAATATATTTACAATAAATAATTTAAAAAAAAAAGGGAAAACAGTTTTGGAAGGAAAATACAGCACTATGAAGTGACACGTGTTAGTCTTGGTGTCTGTTTTAGTATTATGTTATCGCTGATGCTTTCCCAAAAAATTCTAAAAATTAAATAAGGTAAAACAAATTATGACCTATTTTTGTACTTTGATGTTAAATTCCAAATATTCTTCCTTTCTTAATTTATGTGATTTATTCCATATGAGACTATCATATGAAAACGGAGGGAGTATCAACTTATTTATTCTTATTTAATACTAGTTTAATTCCCGTGTAACTCACGGTTTTTACTTAACCTAATTATGAATTATAATGTTAATTTAACAAAAGTCTTTTTTTTTTTTTTTGTAAAAGATCAATATTTTTTAATTGAAACAAATTCTTGAATTTCTTTTAAAAAAATATAACTTTATTATATTGATATCAAAAGTTATTGATCATTAAATATTTAAAAAAAAATAAAAAAAAAACGCAAATTTAATGATTATAGGATCTTAAATAAGAATTAAATTTTATGTTAATTATAACCTGTGCAATATACATTTTTTAGAGGAGCCCGTGCAATGTACTTATATACCTCATAATGTCCCTAATTTGTTAACATGGTTTGACCGGCACAAATGTTTTATAACATACTTTGACTGACACAATGTTTTATACAAATTTAATTGACTTATTTTTTGTGATAATTAATAATCAAGGTTTTTTATTTTATTTTATATTTATAGTTATTAAATTGTAGTGTTATTACTATAAATAAATCAATATATAATTAAAGTTTAAGTGTCAATTCTGATTGGAGCAAAAAAACTTTCAAAGAAAAAAATACAATGTAGAATGGTATGGAGTACGAGAGTAGTACATTATTCTAATAAATTACATGTTTTTTTTTTTTGGAAGACTAATATATTACATGTTTGTTTATTATAAAAAAAATACCTACTATAAATATATGAAAGATATGTTACAAATATTTTCACATAATGCATATACAATATATTTTGTATATAGTTGCCAAATTAAAAGGTAAATATTATAAAATATATAGATAAAAAATTTTAATCGCAACATGACAAGTGTCATGTCAGATTCGCTTTTAGTATTATGTTATTGATTGATTATTGATTTTAAAATTAAAGATGTTAACGATTTTACATTTTTTAGTGGTTAAAGGACAAACTTTAGTAATGGAGGGTGTATTTAAGTTTAGAGGAAGTATTAAATTATTTTGTAGATGTGAATAAAAGATATATAAGCCATATACAACTGTAAGTCAAAACCTACCAATAGCAATGATGATTGGAGTTGACAAAATAAATTGCTATTAATGATTTTAGGGAACATAGTTCATGCTATGATTGTACTAATTACGAGTATATACTTAAATTAGAAGCACTAACAAAGACAATTTTATTAAAACTTCGGTGACATGTTCAACCAGAGTTGAGACTTGGGAGTGTTGATATTGGACTTGGGAGAGTTGATATTTGATGGTACGGTCGTACCATCAATTTAAAATGTCATCATGTTTCTAATTTTTCTTTTTAGATAGTCTTTTTAATTTAAATCCATATTATAATCATCATTAAGTATAACCACGCTAATATCACCCCATATAACCAATCAAATATTCAAAATTATAGGCATGATCTTTTTATTTTATTTTCACTTATTTAATGAAAAATATTTAATATAGGTTCAAAAAAATAAGATAAGTTTTGATCAATAGTTATACATGTTTTGTTTCAAAAAAAAACATAAAAATAGTTATACATGTTTAATTTATCACTAAAATATGCTCTAATTACTTCTGAAAAGTTTCACTTCCTCTGTTTTGTAATAATGTAAGTGGGGTTGGTAGCTAGGAGAGAAATAATAAATAGTTGTGGATCCTTACCAAACAAGGAAGTGTTGCAATTATTATGAAACGAATGAAAAAAGAAAGTGTTGCGTTTACTATGAAAAGGAGGGAGTAATTAATTAAGTTCAAATAAAATACCATGTTTTACAACCAAAAATTTCCAAACAATGCTATATATGAGGATGATTCGGCTAAATGTGAACGATATATGCAATTTTTACAATTATTATATAACATGACGTATTGTTCGCCCAACTTTTCGCTGATCATCGCAACCAAAGTGATTATGATCAGTAACTTCCAGCAATGGAAACAAAGTGGCGTAAATATTATAGTGAAATTATTTTGATTTATATTTTTGTTTTCATATTAGATCCTAGGCAAAAGTATGAAAACACATTTATGTTAGTTGACATTTACTTTCAATGCATGCTTCTTGACGATGATGTAGAAAACTATAAGACTAATGTGAAGGATCAGTTTTTTGCTTTATATAGAGTCTATGAAGCCAAATATGGCATCGTTCCTCGCTCACGGCCTTCCTAACCATCCAAAAACGTAAGCAAGAAGGCCAAACATTTATTTTCACAAGCTACTAACTTGATTTCAAGGTTTTCAGGTGATTCATCAATAAGGAGAACGCAAAGCGATGTCTCGGAGTTGCAAATGTTCCTGAGTTGCGACTTCACCAAGGGCATGGACGACGATGAGATAAACAGCCTCGACCTCCTTGCATGGTGGAAACAACAAAGCACGAAGCATCCAACTTTGGCGCCAATGGCACGAGACATTCTTGCTATCCAAGTCTCCTCCGTTGCCTCCAAACGAGCTTTCAGCGCATCCAGGAGGGTTTTAGACGATAGAAGAACAAGTCTAAAACCCGAAGCACTTGAAATGTGCGTGTGTTTCAAAGATTGGTTGGATGCGGAAAATCGGTCCCAAGACCGTTCTTACGACAACAACGACAACGATGAAGGAACCTCCGCTTCCGACCGTTCGGGTTTGGCTAGTTCCCAATCTATGCAACTAGCCGATGACCTTGAAATCGAAGACCAAGACGAAGACGAAGACGCACAAGACGAAGAAGAAGAAGAATAGATAATTTTTGTATATTGTACGATTTTTATCATTATCAATATTATCATTTTACGATATTTATCATTATCCAATTTTGGTTTAATACCCTTGTACGATTTTTATCATTATTATCATTGTATAATTTTTCATGTAATAATAATATGAAGTATGCATTATTCACATCCAAAGTCCAATTTGCCCTTTTTTGTTATGTTATAATTCGTAATTTAATATAACAAAAATAAAATTATAATAATTAATAATACAAAAATAAATGTAATAAATTATAAACATTAAACTATAAAGTAATAGTATAAACAAAATATATAAATTTAAATATTAAATATAAAAATTAATAAAACATAAATATTACACTTAATTTATTTTAGAAAAATAATAATATAAGATTGTAAGTTATAAACTATTAATAAATAAATAATAAATACTAAATAATAAGTTATAGGCCAGCACCGTGCCAGCCCAGCACGCCAGCCCGTAAGCCAGCATGGCACGAGCCTGAATGGCACGTGGGTCGTGCCGTGCCGTGGGCTGGCCTGTGACTTTGGGCGGCACGGCACGACACGACTTCTCAGGCACGGTGGCCCGCCAAGCACGGCCCGCGGCGGCACACTCTGGCACAGTGCCCACCTTTACTTCTAGGAGACCAAAAAAGAAATTTTCGATCAACTTCAGAAGAAGTACAGGCGGAGAAATCAGTACTAAAGAATGAAGTGGCCTAACAAGTTAATACTTAGACATTGTAACGAGAAATTGTTGTTTCTCTTGGACTCTTGGTCCATATGATATCTGCTGCTGCGTTGCTAACTACAGGTCTTGTTTTAGATAGATCGATTGAATCCTCCACACGCAGATTGGCCTATGATAGCTAAAGCCAATTATCTAGATGGCAAGGTATTAGTAACTTGAATAGTAACTCACTGTAAATATTCCTCATAGAATTTAACATGAGTTTAATGCTCATCAATTTGATAAACATACATGCTACTCACATTTTATTTAATAAGGATACACTAGTAGAAAAAATGAATAAGGCACCGCAGCTATCGCACCGGTTTTTGAAAACCGGTGTTAATAGAAATAGGCGGGATTGAGGGAAAGAGTTTTCGCACCGGTTCTTACAAAACTGGTGCGAAAAGTGAGTAAATCGCACCGGTTCAGTTCGAACCGGTGCGAAAACTCTTGTTAAATTACAAAAAAAAAAACTCGGTTATAATTTAATCTTCTTTCTTTCTCTTGAAACCCCTCGATCTTTCCTCCTCTCTCATTCTCTCTCCTCCATTGAAGCGTATTCATCTGCCCCTCTCTCCTTTCCTTTCTTCTCTCTTTCGATCGCCTTATTGCGACCTATGCACCCTTCCCCGATTTCATTGTGGAGCTCTTCAGTTGTGCTCCATCAATCAAGGTTTTCCTCTTTCTTCTTTTTCAGTTGCATTCGATCTTTGGGTTTTGTTTGTTTTTAACTTGAGGTGTTTTTTAGGGTTTTGTTTGGCTGTGGTGGCCTTATTGCGACCTAAAATCGTTGGCTTCATCTTCTTTTGTTGAATACTCTTCATGGTTGCGCAATTGCGTCTTTGGTGGATTTGGTGGGTTCGGCTGTTGCGCAATTGCGAACACTACTAGAAATAGGCCGATTTACGACGGACCATTTTCAACGGACATGTCTTTCCGTCGTAAATTCCGACGGATTTTTATTCCATCGGAAATTTACGACGGATTACCTACGGAATACAAATCCGTTGGAATTTATAGGCTTTCCGACGGAATTTTCCGTCGGAAACTTAATGTTTTGATGGAAATAAAATCCGTCGGAAATTTCTGACGGATTATTCCGTCGAAACAGTTATTTTCCAACGGAATATTCAGTCGGAAAATTAATGTTCCGACGGAATATTCCGTCGGAATATATTTAAATAATTAAAAAAAACCTAAAAAACCTAGATAAACCCTAAAAAACCCTCCCCTCTCCTCTTCTTTCCCCGTCTCTCTTCTCTTTCTCTCTCCTCTCTTCTTTCCACTTCCCCTCTTTCTCCTTCCTTTCCGGGCTTCTCCTCGCCGCCTCACTCCTCTTTCTCCTTCCCCTCTTTCTCCTTCCTCTCCTTTTCCTTCCCCTGTTTCTCCTTACCCTCTTTCTCCTTCCTCTCCTTCTCCTTCATTCTAATTCTCTATTTTTTTTAATAAAATTCCTCTTGTTCTCACCTTTAGATCCGGCGTTTCACGGCTGGTGGTGTGGTGGTGTGTGGTGTCCAAGCAATAACGGCTGGTGGTTTGAGCCCAAGCAACAACGACTTCTCGTTCCTCCTTCAGATCTAGTTATTTTTTTGAACAATTCAGATTGTAATTAATTTTTGATATAATTGTAATGTTATTTGATTAACTTCAGAAGGTAATTGTATATTTATTTATTTTGGTTTATTTTAATTATTTTTTTAGTTTTTTCGATTTTTGGTTGTTGTTTTGGTTGTTGTTTCGATTTTGGGGGTTGTGATTTCGGTGGTAATGGGTTTGTGGGTAAGGGAATTGGTTGTTGTTTTGGTTTTTGGTGGTTGTTTTGGTAGTTTTTCCGATTTGGGTTTTTTCGGTGGGTGGGTTAGGGTGGTTGGTCAGTGTGGGTTTTGGTCTGGGTTGGGTGGGTGGGGGGGTTTCGGTTTGTGGGTGTGGTGGTGGGTGGTGGGTGGTCTGGGTGGGTAGTGGTCTGGGGGTGGTGTTGGGTGGGTTTACGTCAGGTGGGGTGGTCTGGTGAGGTGGGGAGGTGGGTGGGTCTGGTGAGGTGGGTTAAGGTGTGGAAGTGGTGGCTGAATAGGGTGGTTGGGGTGGTGCTGGTTTATTTTATTTTTTTTATGCCGTTTCCGACGGAATTTCTGTCGGAATTTTCCGACGGATTTGAATTCTGTCGGAAAAAATTTCGTCGGAAAACACTGTTCCGACGGAAATGGCCATTTTTCCTACAAAGGGTCTTCCGACAACAAATTCCGACGGAAATTCCGTCGGAATAGTGTTTTCCGATGGAATTCAGGGTGTTTCTGACGGAATTTTTCCGTCGGAAATGGCCTGTTTTCTAGTAGTGGAATACTCTTCCTTTTTTCTGGGTTTGTAATGAAATTATTGGTTTCGTTTGTGTTTTTTTATGAAATTATCTTGTGGGTTGTTTTGTTTTGATATTTTTTTTTAAGGGTATCTTTTGTTTTTTTGTTTTTTATCCTTAATCTGATTATGGTTTGATTAATATGATTTTTGGACCTTAAATTTTTGGTTTATAATGTTTTGCTTTGATTTCATCTTATAGTGTTAAGAAATCCTGCAAATTTTGGAAGGAAATCTGTAATTTCATGAATATCATCAACTTTAGCATAAGTTTGATTAAGCTTGATGTCTTTGTGAATTGTGAGAATGCTTGTGATAAGGGTAATCCTACTTTTTCTAAATTTCTTGAGGTGTTTATTTTCCTGGATTCTTAGTTTGTTTACTGGTCTTTTTGGTTGATTGGCTTTTTGTTGAACTTGATGAAGTTGTTCATATTTACATTGTTTCATATGATACGTAGAATCATTATGGGATTCGTAGAATACACATAAAGTTGTAGAGGGTAGGTTGTTGTGCAAGTTTCACCTATGAACAAGATATTCCCTTATATATCTTTGCCTTGTCATGTAATCTGGTTTGGTTGTGTACTAAAGTTTGCCATTTGTGTTCTGGTTAAGATTGGCTAGTCTATAACAAGCTTAATTATTAAGTTTGATATACACTTTCTTGGTAATGTTATGGTATTGGTGTTTTATATTCTGCTTATTGTTGATGCAATTGTTTCATGGATTCTCTCCAAGAAATTATGTTGTTTCTCCCTATTATGTTGTGTTGATAATTTTGCCCTTAATGTTGACATAAAGGGGTTCTGGTATAAGCAACTGGTGATATTGTTTTTAATTTTTTTTTGTTTTCCACAGCCTGAGTTACGCAAGGAACTTGGAATGGATGCATCTTCCTGCTGTTTTGTTGATGGGAGGGGAAGGAATGGGTCCCATTGAGGCTACTGTAGGAGCTCTTGGAAATGCATTATATGATGCTAGCGTTGGTGAGCCAATAGGTTAAGTTATTGTGATTTGTGGTCGCAACAAAAAGCTTTTTTGCACTCTATGATTTGGACATTAGTATACTATTATTATACTAATGTACATTTTTAGTAACGTGGCTCTTGACCTCTTGTAAGATGTTAAAAGTTTTAGATTATCTGATATATTAAAACTTCTTATAAAATATAACTTAAATTTTGTCTTCCAGCTCTTATTTAGTTCCATACTCTTGAAGAATATTGCTGCTGTATATTTCATGTCTGATTCAAAATTTTGGTCAATGGAACTTATATTCCTTATTATCTTCTTTTTCTGGAAAAAATATTGCAGCTTTAATCATCAAGGTAACAGCAGTAGTAGTAGCAGAAGCAAAACAGCAGTAGTTATGATATCCTGGCTGTGATAGTTCCTGGAGTTATCGGAGGTGTTCTGGGCAGCTTTTATAATTATCTTGTTGACATGCACTATCGTTGACAACGTTGTTTAATCCCTTAGTTTGATTATGCTTGTGAATGTAATAGCACCAGCCCTAGCAGAACAACAACAACAGCCATCACCAGGAAGGCACAGCACCAGGCAAGCACAGCACCAGCCATCACCAGACCTTCTCATATGGTCTGCCATCAACAAATTTATATGTTTTTTTTTATAGTTTTTTAAAGTGTCATATTACAAGTTATTGAACAAAATATGTGTTTTATGTATATTAGTATTATATATAAGTATTTGGTACAATTTAAGTGAAAAAAATGCAAAAAAAAAAAAAAAAAAAAAAACTTTGGGGTATATTTGGCACCAAAACCGGTGCTAAAAAGGTTTTTTTTATTTCTTTGGGCCACTTTTAGCACCGGTTCACAGCAAGAACCGGTGCAAAAAGTATGGTTTTTCGCACCGGTTCTCACCTACAACCGGTGCGAAAAGTCTGATTTCCCACCGGTTTTGAACTGGTGCAAAATCTATGGGGTTTTAGCACCCCCCAAATCCAGATCGGTTCAAAACCGGTGCGAAATGGGGGGTTTGAACCGGTGGGGAATGCGTATTTTTGCCTAGTGATAGGACATCTTAATATCCTCAAAATTTTGGTCCATTGCTGATGATATGTTGAGTTCTTGTATCATACCAGGTGTCAAGCTTTCTTTTGTGTGCTGTTGTTGAAGTTTGGACAATATTCTTTTACAAATTTTCTTTGAGTGTTAGTGACATCATCATTATATGATTATGTGTAGTAAAGGAACGATGTTGGCACATACTGCTTATGTCTTCTCCCTTAGCAACTTTCGAAGCTTCGAGTTTATTTTCATTAACCTTGATACATACTTGTATGTTATGAGCTTTTGAACAATGTCCCTATGTATTGCACAACTCTCATGCACAGACTGCAGTGAAGTTCTTAGAGAATAGTGAAAATGCTTAAAGTTACTTGTTATTACATTTGCACATGTAATTTTAGGGTCTGAGGCACATGAAAGGTTTTTTATCTGGACTTTATTGTTTGTTGTAGTCACTACATCCTCCGGGTATTTTTTTACTTAACTTTTTATCTGCTTGAATTATATAGCTTGTAGTTATTATTCATGAGCTAATTAGTTTTTGACGATAAGAACGAACTGACCTATATTTAGGATGATGTAGGTGTAAACAATTGCTTGATCACATCAAAGATTGCTATGACAGGAGTTGGACTTGATTAAGGAAACTTTGAACACTGAGTTGCAAAGAGCTCCAACAGCATCCAACATTATCAAGTACTAGTAAAATAGGTGGATACTGAAGCTGAAGAAGGTGCTTCACGAATTGCTTTACTTGTGAAATTGGAGAAGCGAGAGAAAGAAATGATAATGCGGTCCAAACAATTGCTGAAAATATGGTTTGAGGGACAAAATGATTTAGTTTTCACTTTTTAATTTTTTTTTCTTATTTAACTAGTGATAATTTAATTTTTTAATTTTTCTTATAGATAACAATGTACAAACGTTTAATTTATATTAATAAATTATGATTTTTTAAGAAGATTTTGATTATAATTGTATTATTATTATTATTATTATTATTATTATTATTATTATTATTATTATTATTATTATTATTATTATTATTATTATTATTATTATTATTATTATTGGCATCAAGGTATAGGGAACCGTGGCATTAGGTATTATAGCTAATGCCACAGCAATAATGTTGTCGTTGCATCGGGTGTTGATCTAATACAACGGATCATTGATGCCGTGGCATTAGGTGTCATATGCCGTTGGATTAGACCTACTGCAACGCCTTCAGATGCCACGGTACATGACCGTTGCATTAGGCCTAATGCCACGTATTTTGACGCCTAATGCAATGAATTTGAGGGTTGCAATAGGTCAAAAATGTAGTAGTCCAAGTATATTCATGAGCACTTGTTAAGCTTAACTAGTTTTTAGGCACATTCGACGCACGAACTATGTGTTTTTCTTTAATCTATAACTCTTAAAAAGAGAGGAAATCACCCCCCTCTCTGTTATGAATAGTGCCTTCGCTTATGAACGGTACTTCGCTTATGAACAGTACCTATAGTGTGTCGACTGATTTACCCCTGATGTTTTTGTTTATTTACATTGTTCTCATTCATTACTTATATATATTGCGCTTTTTTTTTTCTTTCTCCTTTCCACTTCTTCTCGACTGCTTCGGATTCTATTGCGTTTGTTTGTTCCTCTAATCTCGATTGCTTCTGTTTCTCTTAATTTCTCTGTTCGTTGCGGCCTTTCGGGTCTTCTACGTTTGTTTTTTGTTCCTCTATTACTGCAATCTCTTCTTTTTTAGTTCTTCTAAATTTCATTCTTTAAGTGAGTTTTCTATCCTTTCGTTTTTCTCTTCTTTGTTTCTCCGTGTTTCGTTTTCCGTAGTCATATTTACGTTGTGTGTGTTTCGATTTATCTCTTTTTGTAATTTGTTTGTTCGTTTTTCTTTTTGTCATTTGTTTGTTTGGGGTTTTGTTCTTCGTTTTGTCTTTTTGGGTTTGACTATTTGACTTCATTTTGAATGTTTTTGTTTTTTCTTTTTTTGTTTTGGTTGTTTGTTTGCCGTGTTATCAGTTGTGTATAATATAAGTGGAGTAGTAGGTATTGGTTATGATAAATGAGATTAAGATACCATTTCTATGATTTGGTTGTTGTTATATTTTGGGGTTTGGGTTTGTATGTGGTTTTAGTTTTGGGTACGGTAGTTGAAACTGAGCATTATGTTTATGGGAAATTGTGTTTACATTATAAGAGGATTTGTATTCGAGGAACCTATAATTTAAATGGTTTTTGGATTATTTGAGTATGTGTTGAGATTCATTTTGATGACATTATGTGTTGGTTGTTTGAAATTTAAGTGTAAATTTGAGGTTTTTTTGTCGAGTGTATAATTGTATTTTGGAGGTTTTGAATATTTACGTTGTGTGTGTTTCGATTTATCTTTTTGTAATTTGTTTGTTCGTTTTTCTTTTTGTAATTTGTTTGTTTGGGGTTTGTCTTTTTGGGTTTGACTATTTGACTTCATTTTGAATATTTTTGCTTTTTCTTTTCTTGTTTGGTTGTTTGTTTTCCATTGTAGTTTGATTCAAAATTGTTTTAATTTTTCTATGTCGTGTTATCAGTTGTGTATGATATAAGTGGAGTTGTAGGTATTGGTTATGATAAATGAGATTAAGATACCATTTCTATGATTTGGGTGTTGTTATATTTTGGGGTTTGGATTTGTATGTGGTTTTAGTTTTGGCTACGGTAGTTGAAACCGAGTATTATGTTTATGGGAAATTGTGTTTACATTATAAGAGGATTTGTAATCGAGGAACCTATAATTTAAAAGGTTTTGGGATTATTTGAGGTACCTATTGCGGTAGTTACTTTTGTTAGGTTCTTAAATCGGTTGAAGTATGTTATAGACGAAGGTACTGCACAGTTGAAAAGATTGAAAGAAGATGAGCAGAAGGAGAGGGAGAGACTTGATTTGGTGTTGTTGAAGTATAATAAATAGGAAATTTTTAGGTGCTGATAGTATATTGTTTTATGAAAGTGGTATGTAATTGCATTGAATAAGATAGTATGATTTTTAAGTTTATATTTCGTAGAATAAATGTAATGTGTATTCTGATTAATTTTAATATTTATTGAATGATGATGAGTATAGTAATTTGTTTGAACTTCAGATTCTTGAGCGTTATTATGCTTATTAGCTGTTAGTTAAATTGTGTATATGTTAGTAGTGTTTTAAAGTATGCCGGTAGTTGTAATCATGTATTTATTTTAAAATGCAAATGGATAACATACTACTTTCATGAAACAATGCCGAAGAGAGACGACAACTTCTGCGATGAAGTCGCAAATAGTGGCCGAAAGTAGATAAAATTTGTATGGCCGTTTTTGTTTAGTCGATCGGCACTATACGGAATCGGTATGGCGTTTGAAGTGGCGGACGATACAAAGAGCATTAGAATAGTGGCGTCGGGTATATTTGAACGCTATATAACACATATTTGGTGAAGATAGGGTTAACGACTTCATTGCTAACGTTCTGTTAGCCGAAAACAAGACCACGTGTGCCTAAAGCGTGCTTCCTGGTATGTTCGGCAGCGTATTGAAACGTCTTGTTTTGCTTTTTTTTTTGAAAAAACTTTTGTGCTCGGTATGGTAGACGTGTTATTGTCCCATAAGGTGTTTCAGATGGTGTGTTGTCTTCCTGGAAGCATGGTTGATGATGCAGATGAAAGAGTAAAAAACATTTAGAGGAGATTTGTTTTCCGGGGCTTAATGGTTATATTATCGCTATTCTTATGTATTTGTGATTCTATCATTGAATCTTGTTTTTTTTTCATTCGTGATATGGTTATTTTCTGAAGATGGGTAGTGCCTTTGCCTTTTCTCGGTCAACTTTATAACAACGTTTGAACTGCCGGACGCTACGCAAGGTACGATAAAACTGCCATTGGTCATCTTCGAACCCTGTAACGGGTATCTGCCGAAAACAAGATGGTCTATAAATTTGTCTCGGATGATATGTTGTCGTGAAAGTATCGTTGACGGTGTGGCTGAACGAAAAGACCTGTGTGAAAAAAAGGCTTACCGATGCCGAATAATTTTTCTCACGTTAATTTTATTTACTGAATTACGGTTTACGATTCTACCATTGAATAGTGATGTATTTTTATTTCTAATACAGTTATTTGCTAAAGATGGTTTACACTGCCTATGTTTCCGACAATTTCTGCAATGTAGTTGTATCTACTGCAATGTATTTTTTTCCGTAGTTTTTTACAAAAATTTTGTATTGATTCGGTAACCGTAACATTGTCAAGGAAAGTTCATCGAGTACTGTGTTGTTTTTTGATGACATGGTCGACGATGTAGCTGAAGGAAAACAAGATCCTTGGAAGAAATTTGTTTTCCGGTGCCGTTCATTTGTATCATCGTCTCATGTATTTATTTTAAAATGCAAATGGATAACATACCACTCTCATAAAACAATACCGGAGAGAGACGACAACTTCTGCAATGAAGTCGCAAATAACGCCCGAAAGTAGATCTACGTGTGCCTGGAGTTAGCTAATCGATGTATTCTGCAATTTACTATAACATACTTTTTTGCTTGGTTTTTTAAAACAACTTTTTGATTTGATTCGGTAACCGTGACATGCCAAGAAAGTGGATCTAATAGTGTGTTGTTTTTCTGATGACATGGCCGACGATGTAGCTGAAGGGAAAAAGAACAAACTTGGAGGAAATTTGATATCCGGTGCCGAAAGTTTGTATGGCCTTTTTTGTTTACTCTGTCGGCACTATGCGGCATCAGTTATAGCGTTTGAAGTGTCGGACGATACAAAAGAGCATTAGAATAGTGGCGTCGGGTATATTTGAACGCTATATAACGCATATTTGGTGAAGATAGGGTTAACGGCTTCATTGTGGACGTTCTGTAAGCCGAAAACAAAATCACGTGTGCCTGAAGCGTGCTTCCTGGTATGTTCGGAAACATATTGGAACGTCTTGTTTTGCTATGTTTTTTGAAAAAAAATTTGTGCTCCGTACGGTAATCGTGTTATTGTCCAATAAGGTGTTTCGGATGTTGTGTTGTCTTCCTGGAAGCACGGTTGATGATGTAGTTAAAAGAGTAAAACACATTTGGAGGAGATTTGTTTCTCTGGGCTTAATGGTTATATTATCGCTATTCTTATGTATTTGTGATTCTATCATTGAATCTTGATTTCTTTTTATTCGTGACATGTTTATTTGCTGAAGATGGATGGTGCCTTTGCCTTTTGTCAGTCAACTTGATAACAACGTTTGAACTACCGGACGCTACGCAAAGTATGAGAAAACTACCATTGGTCATCTTTGAACCCTGTAACGTGTATCTGCCGAAATCCGGGGTGGTCTAGAAATTTTTCTAGGATGAGTTGTTTCGTGAAAGTATAGTCGACGGTGCGGCTGGACGAAAAAACCCTTGTGAAAAAAGGCTTGCTGATGCCGAATAATTATTCTCAGGCTAATTCTATTTGTTGATTTATGGTTTATTATTCTACCATTGAATAGTGATTTATTTTGATTTCTAATACGGTTATTTGCTGAAGATGGCTTACACTGCCTATGTTTTCGACAATTTCCGCAATGTAGTTGGATCATATGCAATGTATTTTTTTGCTTAGTTTTTTAAAAATAATTTGAATTGATTCAGTAACCGTAACATTGGCCAGGAAATTTCATCGGATAGTGTGTTGTTTTCATTCGGTAACCGGTGTCGTTCATTTGTATCATCGTCGTTATTTGCGATTTCATGGCAGGATCTAGATTATATTTGAACACTGGCGTCGGTTATATTTGAACGCTATATAAGGCATATTTGGTGAAGAAAGATAGGGTGTAAAACTCTTAATTGCGAACGTGCTGTTAGCCGAAATGAACAACGCGTGTCGGAAGTGTGCTTTATGATATATTCGGAAATTTAATGTAACGTTTTGTTTTGCATTGTTTTTTAAAAGAACTTTTGTATTCGGTTCGGTGACCGCGTTATTGTCCGAAAATGTATCTCGGATGGCGTGTCGTTTCCATGGAGGCATGGTCGATTATGTAGCTGAAGGAACAGAACACGTTTGGAGAAAATTTGTTTGCCGGGGTACTTTAAAAGTCAACTTAGAGTATACGCAATTAACACGTTTGGCCATATAACCCTTTGAATGCAAATGTGGAACATATCTGAATTCCGAAGTTGAATTATTATACCGTTGAATCTTAATTTCCATTGATTTCTCATATGATTATGTGTTGAATATAAATATGTTGAGTTTCGGAACGTGACAACCTTAGCCCTACGTAGAGCATTTTAAATATGATTGTACGTTTCTTTAATGCATTATGAAGTTTCGGCGTACGACAACATCGGCAGCGGCATTTGCAGTAATTTTGGTATGTTGTTGTCAGGAAGACATAGTCGATGATGTAGATGAAGGAGATAACATCTTTTGAAATCAAATATTCGCCGGAGTTGAATGGTGGTACTTTTGCTGTTCTTATTTATTTATTTATGATTATACCATTGACTCTTGATTTCCTTTGATTTCTAATACGGTTATTTGGTGAAAATGGTTTTCTGCTGCTTTGGCTTTTCATAACCTGGCAACGGTGTAGATGAAAAGGGAATCTGATTCGAAAACATAGGAATAACGATTGTGTCGGCGATTTAACTTTTGATTATTTGGCGGCTGAGGTGTGTTATTGTGAGTTCCTAATACTAGATTTTGTGAGAACCGATAACTTATTGTTGGTAGGGCCGATGACGCTGAGTATATATGTTATACAGAGTTTTCCTGAGTGTATTTTGCATGTTAAATGTGTTGTTGTGTCTTTGAATGTATGTTGCATGTTGCGTTATTGTTTTCAACGAGAACATCTGTTGCTCGAGGTTTCACAATTTATACAAGCTAATTATGTATACCATGTTAAATTATTGGTAGTGCATACGAGCTGATTAAATACACCATATCGTAAATAAATAAATAAATAACTATCGAGCATTTCTTTTATGTTTCAAAGTGATGAATTAGAAAGAACGGAACGCGAAGAAGCACGTCTGACGGAGAGTGTTACAATATCTAAGATCGGATAATGGTCAAAAGAAAAAAGGGTCGTGTTGTTATCAATCCAGGTCAATTTCCTTTAGCAAAAATTCCGCTTACATCTGAAGGACATCGGGAAGCGAAGGAAAGATATGAGGGTGATATGGAGAAATCTACAGTCTCAGCTCTTGTTCGGAGTCAACATGAATGTGTTCAACAGAACATGCGAAAAATGTCCACTAAAACAGAGGGTCGGGTCGTAGTCAGCCCAGGACCAATCCCTTCGGAAAAATCCTTTCATGTAGATGAGGTAAACAAACAAGGGTTGAGCGTAGACGAAACACCTGTGGACGAAATTCGAGTTCTTTCTTCCTTCTGGAATCAAGAAGCAGAGTTTCGGCAGAAAACCTGTTATTCAGTATCATGCAGTATCCGGCCGTCGGTAAAACGCACAGGCGAAGAACCTCCACAACAGGCTGATGCCTTTGTTACGAACATAGAAGTAGAAGAGGATATGAATTAGGAACTATCATCTGCTAATTCCGTCCAGGCTTCTGTACCAGAATGTGAAGCACTGTAAGTTTTCTTGTTGGTCTGCTATATATGTTGGAGATTATACTTTATTTATGTGTATGTTTTGTTATCTACAGATATAATTCCAGTAAACATAGGAAACTTGAACATGCAGGTAGTTGTGCTTTATATATTTTGGATCTATAATTTTCTATAGTCTTCTAATTTTTATGTGTATCTTATATATATTAAGAGACATTATTATGTGGTTCTTCTTTTTTAGGTGGAGAGAGCAAAAGAATTGCTAAAAAGAGTAAGGGTCGAGCCGTTGTAAATCCAGTTAAATTTTCTCTGGAGGAGTCCTGTCGTGCGATCCAAAGGCTTCAGAAATTTGACAGTGGCGCTGAAATGCTAACGGAGCAGATTGCAGTTCCTTCTCGTATTCATATCTTAGAAGGAGAGGTTCAACATAGAATAGCTTCTCCAGTATCCTGTTATTCAAAATATTCGGCAACACATATTTCTGAAGGAATTCAAAGACAGACTAATACTTTTACCACGAATCTTGAATTAGAAGAGGTCGTAGATTGGGAGCAATTATACGATAATTCCGTGCAGTCGTCTATACAGGAATATGAAGCACCATGAGTCTGTATTTATTTAGCTTATTTTTGTAGCAGATTATCTGTTATTAATATGTGTATTTTATTATTTGCAGATACAGTTCCCGAAAACGTAAGGAAGTTAAAAATCGTATGCCCAAGGCTTTTACTTACAGTAGGAGTAATAAAGGTGAATATGAGTACTTTATTGTGGTGTGAGAATTTTTACCATTCTAACTATTTGTATGCGACTTATATGATATTTAGTTTAAGATTTCATTTATTAAAATAGACTAATGATAAAACATTGTAATATTAAGTGTTAATGTGCATTTTACATTTAAAATGTTACATATATAACATATTTAATGTTTTAGCATATATTATTAGTATAATTAATTTTAAAGGGCTAATCAGATTTATTAGGAATTCCTTCATATATTGGCTCTCATTGTTTTATTATCTTGTTGGTAATGTTAACTGCTGTGAATTATTAGATACAGTGGGGATCTCTTCACAATCTTGTTATCAACGTGAAAGCAAACGTCGGCGTTTGTTTTGTCAAACTACAAATGCAGAAAAGGGAATACAAATGGTATGTATTATACTTTTTAGACAATGTATATTTAAACTGGTTTTTAAGGTATTTGAACACAAGTGGCGTTTAATAATTACCAATTACTACTATTTGTGTGAATTTATATCAATTCACGTTTTAAAATATATTATACGTTTATTGTTTTAATTAATATATTGTTGATTAATATTAACTTTAATGAACTATTAGATAAAGTGGGAAGTTCATCCGAAGAATGTCATCAACGGAAAAATAGACATCAGCGTCTTTCAGGTCAAACTTCGGATGCTAAAAAAAATTATATAGAGGGTATGTATTATACTTTCAGACTAATTAAGTTAACATCTTAATATTGTTGTAATATATTATGTGCTATTATTTATTGGTTTTTTTGGGTTTTGTTTAGGTTTGGGTAGTTATTCTTTTTGTTGCAGTAGGGAAATCTCTAACAGATGGTTCCTTGTGTTTAGTAATGCAGAGTATCAACGTAAAAGCAAGCGTCAACGTTTGTTTTGTCAAACTACAAGTGCAAAAGAAAGGCATACAGAAGGTATGTATTATATTTTTTAGACGGTGAATATTTAAACTGGTTTTAAAGATATTTGAACACAAGTGACGCATATTAATTACCAAATATTACTGCTCGAGTGAATTTATGTTGAAATTATATTAGAAAAAAATAGTGAAACGTAAATGTTTTAAATAAAAAATGTATAGAAACCATATGGTTAAATTAAATCATAATATTTATTGTCCAAAGGTTTTAAATAAAGTTCGCAAAATTGGTGAAATGAGATTGATTAAAAAATTACATTTAACATTTAGTATACTTACGTGATAAGATAGTAATTTTTTATAGGTTGGGATTCTGAATTTTTTAAAAATGTTACACATATAATAGAATTGGTTACGGTTATAGGCTAACAATATAAATTAGAGATTAATTTATATGAATGTTATCAATGGATGGGTAAATGTAAGTGATTCACGTTTTATAATATATTATACGTTTATTGTTTTAATTAATATCTTGTTGATTGATATTAACTTTAATAAATTATTAGATAAAGTGGGAAGTTCTTCCCAAGATTGTCATCAACGACAAAGCAAACTCCAGCGTCTTTTGGGACGAACTTCAGTTGCTAAGAAAAATTATACAGAGGGTATGTATTATATTTTCAGACTATGATGATTGTTGAAACTGGTTAAGTTAACGTCTGAATACTGATGTAATATATTATGTGTTGTTATTTATTTTGGTTTTTTGGTTTTGTCTGGGTTTTGGTAGTTATACCTCTTGCTGCATCAGGGCAAGCTCTACGAGATGGTCCTTTCGTGCTTGATGATGCAGAGTCTTGTTTGCATTGTGCTGCAAAGAAATTCATGTACGAATCTCCACACTTTTGTTGCTGTAATGGACAAGTTGTGATTGCTGCTAATGAATTTCCTGATGAATTATGTCGTTTGTATATATCACAAGAAGAAGATGCTAAACATTTTCAGATTTACAGCCGAATGTATAACAATTTGTTTGCTTTCGATTCTATATGTGGTAAAACTGAGTCGACAACATATAAAGGGATATATGTATTCAAAATGCATGGGCAGGTATGTCACTATGTTCCAGATTTATTACCCGATGATGATAGTCCCAAATTGTTACAGTTGTATTTTTATGATGGTCAGCATGAAATAGAAAATCGAGTTAAATGTTTTCCAAAAGTACGGGAAGATGTTATTCGTATCCTAATGGAGATTACTAAAAATAATCCTTATGCTAGATTTTTTAGATCGTTAAGGGGGATAAATATAGATGAGAACACGCAAATAATATTAAGACAAAATGCTATTTTGGAACAACATGTTTATAATGCACCTTTGTCAGATGAAGTTGTTGTGGTATGGCCAGATGGTGTTTCTTCTAATCAAATAAGCACTCCGCATATACTTTAGTATGGAAAATCTGGTCAAAGTCATCGAATTTATCACTATTATGGGTGTTATGATCCATTGTAGTATCCCTTGTTATTCCCCAATGGTGAATGTGGATGGACTCAGAATTTGAAAAAATTGAATGTTATTGGGAAAAAGCAAACACAACAGGTTACTGATCCTATACATTTTTGTGCAGTTCATACAGTGCAAAACTTTTTGGACGAAGAAGCATCACGTAATTCTATGTTTGATTATAAAAAAATTAACTCTGTACACGTTTATTTATTGTAAGAATGTGGATTTTGAGTGTTGACTTTTTTCTTTTGTAATATATAGGTGCTGTTAAACATAGAACGAGAGCTGATAAATACATTTCTCCGAGGGAATATTATGCTTACAAGCTTCGGATCAAGCTGCAGAATATGCTTCTAAGAGGTGGAAGATGTTTCCAACAGTTTGTTGTTGACATGTATGTAAAAATAGAAAAATCAAGGCTTGATTATCTAAGAAACAACCAAGATATTATAAGAGTTGACCTTTATCAAGGTATTCTTGATAGTGTGGCGGGTGGAGAAACTGATTCTTCTAAGATTGGACATCTTGTTGTTTTGCCTCCGTCGTTCATCGGCTGTCCTAGAGATCTTAAACATCGATATTTAAACGCTATGGCATTGGTTCAGAGGTATGGGAAGCCGAATATTTTTATTACCATAACATGCAACGCAAACTGGTCGGAAATAAAGGTTGAATTACATTCAAGAGAGAAAGCCCAGGATAGACCAGATATAGTAATTCGGGTATTTCGTGCTAAATTATTAGCGTTGAAAAAACCAATAATGAAGCAGAAGGTTTTTGGTGAAGTGGCAGCAATGATTTACATTGTTGAATTTCAGAAGAGGGGATTTCCGCATGCACACTTTTTGATAATACTAAAACGTAAATTCAAGATAAGAGGGCCAACATAGTATGACAAATTTGTTTCTGCTGAAATTCCGCCGTGTGATAATCCTATTCTACGTAAGATTGTCTTGACTCATATGATGCATGGGCCGTGTGGCAAATTGAATCCAAAATGCCCTTGCATGAAAAGGGATGGGCGTAAGTTGGTATGTAAAAATGGGTATCCAAAAAATTATATGTTAGAGTCAGAAAACAACAAAGATGGATATCCTCTGTATAGGAGAAGAGAAACGGGTGAAAAGGTGAAAATTAGACATGCTGAGTTAGATAATCGGTGGGTAGTATCGTATAATCCGTATTTACAGCTCATGTTTGATTGCCATATGAATGTTGAGGTATGCTCAACTATTAAAGCGGTAAAGTATTTATACAAATACGTTTACAAAGGGCATGATCGAATCTCATATAAGATTACTACTCCAAATGAAAATAAAGTTGATGAAATTGAACAATTCCGAACTGGCAGGTAGGTGTTGATTATTTAATTTGTATTATGTTGTTTTTTTTTTGCCTTAAATTTGTATTACATCAGAGAATTGAACAATCTTTTACTTTTAGGTGGGTTTCCCCGTGTGAAGGAGTATGCCGAATATTTGGATTTGATTTGTATGAAATATATCCTCCTGTTATGTCGCTGCCTGTACATTTACCGAATTGCAATCTATTGCTGTAAGACCTCGTGAAAATCTCAGACGGGTAGTTAGAGATTCAAAACGTTCACGAACACCGTTGACGGAATATTTTAGAATGAATGCGGCAATTGATAGCGGTACTAATATTTTATATGGTGAATTCCCAGAGCATTATCGATGGGATGCAAAAATAAAAGAATGGGTTGAGAGGAAAAATGATGTCACTGTTATTGGGAGGATAGCATTTTTTTTGCCTGCTGAAGGCGAATGTTTTTTTTGCGACTTCTGCTGTTACATACTAGGAATGAAAAATCTTTTTCAGATTTATGTACAGTTGATAATTATGGCTGTGCTACATTTAAGGAAACTGCTAAATGACTTGGTCTTTTGGAAGATGATGATGCTGCATCCATATGTTTAGCCGAAGCTGCAGAGGTCCAGTTACCAGATGCTTTAAGATGACTTTTTGAACGGTTTTGATTTTTTGTCAACCAAGTGATCCATCTGCTTTATGGGAAAAATATTATATGGCGTTGTCAAAAGATTTTAGGTATAAATTTAAGGATTGTTCTGATAAAATCAAGCAGCTTATTGTCAGTTTGTTAGAACAACATCTTGAATCCCTGGGTAAATCGCTAAAGACTTTTGGTTTAGATCATCTATGTTACACTGTCGGTGATGATTTTAGGAGAACAAGAGATATAGCTGATGCATTAAATACAGCAATTCCTCAGGAATTTATAAATAAAAAGGACTGTTTGAATGTAGGTCAGTTGAAAGCATTCGATTGTATAATGAAACATGTTCATGAAAAAACAGGTGGAGCTTTTTTCATTGATGGACCGGGTGGCACTTGAAAGACATTTCTATACAATTGTTTATATGCGGAAATTCGACTGATGGATAAAATTGTATTGCCTACTGAAACATCTGGAATTGCGGCATCAAATCTTCCTTTAGGGAGAACAGCTCATTTTAGATTTAAAATACCAATTGATCACGAGAACTCTTTTACGTGTGATGTGCCAAAACAGGGGAGTTTAGCGCATTTAATAAAAGAGACCACTTTGATTATTTGGGATGAGGCTTCTATGGCCAACAAGGCAAATTTACAGTCTCTTCATTTGCTACTGCAGGATGTATGTGACAATAAATCACTTTTTGGTAGTAAGCTTGTTGTTTTGGGTGGAGATTTTAGACAGGTTCTACCGGTTGTGCCTCAGAAGTCTTTAAAACAGGCTGTTGAATCAAGCATAGTGACTTCATACATTTGGACATGTCTGAAGAGGTTTAGATTAACAGAAAATCAAAGAGCTCGTGAAGACCTAGCATTTTGTTTGTTTTTGCTATCTCTTGGAAATGGTGAACTGCAATCAAATGAGTGTGATTATGTTCGTTTGCCTGATGGAATGATTCAACATCTGAATGGAGAAAGATCATATTCTAGAGATTGTAAATGCAACATTTCCAGAAGTTGAAGAAGGTACAATAACATCGGATATCTTTGCGGATAGGGCAATTTTAACTACGATGAATGATGATGTGGATTTGGTTAATTCGGTTTTAATTGACCTGTTTCCTGGAGAAACAGTAATTTATAAGAGTTTTGATGTAATGCTCAATGATACGTGCAATATATATCCGGTAGAGTTTATAAATAAACTTTGTCCAGGAGGAATGAGTCCGCATGAGCTCGTTCTTAAAAAGGATTGTCTAGTGATTTTGTTATGCAACATAATGCCTTCTGAAGGACTGTGTAATGGTACAAGATTGATTTGTAAGAGATTTCTATCGAACATAATTGTCTGTGAAATATCTGTTGGACAATATAAAGGGACAACAGTTTTTCTACATCGGGCAAATTTACGACCTCCAGCAAATGGCAGGTATCCCATCACCTTTGAAAGAAAACAATTTCCTATAAAATTATGTTTTTCCATGACAATTAATAAATCGCAAGGGCAGACGTTAAATCAAGTGTCCATATATCTTCCTCGTCCATGTTTTTCCCATGGTCAGTTGTATGTGGCTCTATCTCGGGCAAAAAAGGCTAAAAATGTTGTAATATATACCACCAAACCACCTGAAGGGTATCCCACGAATTCAGTTAGAAATGTAGTGTCTTATGATATTTTAAAGTGTTCGCATATAATCTAGCATTAAATATTTAGTTTGTTGTTTAATGTTATTTGTAGAACGTTATTTGTTGCAATAATATCCATGATAAATTGTGTTGCTTGATTTAATTTTTATACTATCTATTTTGTATCGTAAATTTCTTGTACTATGATACGTGTTTTTTTTGTAAACTCCTTTTCCTTTCGTTTAAAAGATGCAAGCATCCTTTTCATATTTTGTAGTTGTCTCATATTGTTTATCATCTCTTTGCAACTGTTTATTGTGTTTTATTTCACATTTACGGGTAATTAATTATTATATAGTATAGGATAGTTGGATGTTGATTGGATGTTGATTATAAGCTTGATTAAGGTTTAGAAAAGAGAGAGGAAAAAAAAAAGGAAAAAAAAAAAGGGTAAGAGAACTTCTTGTTGTATTGAAAACTGAGTTTGCTGGTGTTTGAGATGATCATGAATAGTTAATAATGTTGCATGGATATGAAGCTTGTAATTTTGAGATCTTACGTTTTACTGAATCACAGGTTTGAGTACGGATTGAGAATGGAGAGTGTGGGTCGTCTGGTATATTACACTGGATGTAACGTAGATTTCCTGGTGGGTGCTATTCAGCTGAAAGTAAGTAGAATATTGGCGGTACTGGATCTTATCAAATGGTTGGATAACGACCGTCCTAAGCAATTAGCTTCTCACACTCAATTTAGATATAGTACAAGTTAGGTTTTAGTTCAACAAAGGAAATAAATAAATAGTTGCAATTTCATTTAAGTGAAATTTGAATAGTTTATATAGTTGGGTCCGTAATTAATGAGAGCGATTGAAAAATTCAGAGGTTTAATGGGTAGTTTTTTCTGTGAAAACGTGGTCGTGAGAGTTTAGTGGGATTTTTGGCGGTTTATCGAGACTTAAAATTATATAATTTCGGGAAATCGTAAAAAGGAATATTTATTCCAAATTCCTAATTATATTTTTGTAGGCGTAAACGGTTGAAGTCACCACTTTTCTTTCCACTTTGAAACTCCGTTCCAAGTTTTTGTGAATCCGGAATTTATTGTGGTACCAGAGACTTCGAAGCTCAGTATTGGTTGGAAACGAGCTAGACGAAGGTAACTTTTTCTAGATTTATTTTGGACCTTTTTACTTTTTTGTGATTTTAATTTCAAATAAATATTTTCGACAAAAAATGTCTCGCGATCAAGAACTGGTGAAAAGATTTGTGATTACTAAAAAGGGGGACGATGAGGTATTTCAAGTACCTGTGGGTTCTGTCTCTTTCAAAGAGTGGGAGGAGCCAACTACTTCTGTAAGTCGTTGCAAACATGGGCCTCGACGATTGACTGAGGGTGCTGAAGAGTGGTATAATCGTGTTGAAAATTCGGGGATTGCGACTGCTGTTCCGTACAGTTGGTGGATCGTGGAAAACCAACGACACCGGTTTGCTGAGCAAATTGAGATTTTTTATGGTATTTATGAACAGGATGGATATTGGTGTCGAATGCCAGTATTCGAAGACAGAATTCACAGACCTCCGCCTGGGTATGTCGGGGTATATACTAGGCAGTTACAGTTTGGGCTGAGATTCCCTCTTCACCCTTTCGTAATCCAATTGCTCAATGGTTACAACATTTCGTTATGTCAGCTTACCCCAGCCAGTATTCGTCGGGTAATGACGTTTTTATGGGTTTCTCTTTTTTATGGATTTGACCCTAATATTCATATATTTCGAAGACTGCATGAATTGGTGCCAGATAATGCATCTAGCAATCGACATGGTCTTGGATGGTGGAAAATAGAATCACGAGAATGGTTTATGACATCTTGGCCAGACGACATGTATAATGAAGATTGGAGGGGTCAATGGATTTGGGTGAGGGCTCCTTACGAATAGAGTCATCCGAATTATTTTGGGGCGGCAAGAAATCTGAGGAGGCCTGATAACAATATGTCTGTTATTGGTCCTGACGATATGTCAGCCGAAGCAATGTAGTTGCTGAAATTGTTTGGGAAAAGGAGCATAAGGAAGCGGGGCCGAGAACAATTCATTCCAGAGAATTGGCTACCCTGCTATCATTATATATTCCAAGAAAAGATTTTAGCGGCAGTCGGTCTTAGTCGAATATATCGAGATGGTGAGAATTCCGACAGTTGCCGAATGATTATGTTTGCTTTTTTACTATTAATTTCCACAATTGCCTTCCCGATTTTACATATGTTACATAAAATAATATACTATCAGCACTTATAAATTGCCTTTTTCTGATAATAAAAAAGAAACAAATTATAAATTAAAGTATTTTTATTTTTGTATTTCAGAGCTGCATGAAACGAACTGTGGGTTGAACTATAGATGTTTGGGAATAAATGTTAAGCGACGTGTGATGAGGAGTAATCCCCCGGTTATTGTTCAGTCTGAAAGACCTCCTTCGTTGTGTGTTTCTAAGTTAGACATAGTTGAATCAGAAATATACTCTAAACAGAAGCCTTGGTATCTAAAATGGGATCCATTTTTCCCTCTGGGCCCAGAAGAAGAAGCGGGTGCTATTGCTGCTACCGCTGCTTACGGAGTTGTGAGAACCGAGGGTATAGCAGACAGATCAGAGTTTATTGTCGGGATTGATACTGAAGATAAAGGGTTATTGAAAACTTCGGTAAGTATCAGTTTGTTTGTTGCTTTGTGATGTTTTAGAGCTCTCTTGAAGTACAAATTTTTTCTCAAGATTTTGGCTTGGGTATGCATGTTATGTGTAATTTAATGATTGTTTAATATGTGACTATGTGAGGAACGACTGTTTTAACTTTTTTTTATCTTTCTTCTATAATTTGCTTTATTAGCTAAAATTAGTTAGATATATCTCCAGTTTATATACCGTGTATGTGTGTGTTTGTTGTTTTTGTTTGGACCATATTGATAATACAATTCGTCCACTGTCCTTTTCCTTTGTTGCAGGTTGATGAAATAGAAACAACAGTACATGAGGAGGCGTCTTTATCCCTTTCTTTTTCTGCAAAGGGAAAAAACGACGATATGTCCAGAAAAAGAGAGGCTCGAGCTATTGTTAGACCAGATCAATTTCCTTTAGAGGATTATTCTCGTTCATTCAAGAGGTTTCGTCAAGGCGAAGGTGTTTCCGAGATAGTAAGAACGAATTCACCAGATCCCTTTCGTGTTCAGAATCAAGAAATTCTAAAGACTTTTGCTGTTCAGAATCAGGATGAAGATGTCCAGCAAAAGTTTTGTCCTTTAAATCTTAGTCGACCCCAGCATTTGGCATATCATTTCTCTGAGAATGTTGAACGATATACCGATGCTTTCATTATACATTTTGATAATGACAATGTACTGAATCCCAAGGAAATCTCGGTAGATCTCAAGGATAGTGAAAAATGTGTTGAAGTGCCTCGCCAGGAAGATGTACCATCCGTTTCTGGTATGGAATCATTCAAGACCTTTAAGTCCAATGAGATGGGGTTTGATTTTGTCCCACTTGTGGTTGTCCCTAAGGCTGTAAGGGACAGCTTGATAACAAGCCAGAAACCAGCTGTTGAGTTTTTTGGGGACTTCACTGGTCTATCCGAGTTTAAAAAAGCACAAATATGGTCAACTCAGGCCGCTGCTGGAGTTTCCGAATCAGCTGTAAAGGTACCAGACCTCGTAGCCGAACATTACAAGTTGCTGATGCTGGTAACATTCTCTACTTCCGTTTGCCTTTATTTATTTGTTTATTTTTTTCTCGGTTCTTTTTTTAAATGGTTTATGTTAAAGTGCCTGACTCCATAATAGCTGATACAGTGTTCCTTTGCCAAAGTTGTAACTTCTGATATGTAGGCTATTCAAAACCACGTAATTATTGCTGGCTTGAACGAGGAGCTTAGGAATAAAGCTAAGACGGCCGATCATCTATGTGACATTGAGAAAGAAGCATGTTGAAAAAGCATTTTCGGAAAGCCAGGCTCAACTGAATAAGACATCGGAAATTTTCCGTAATTTTTTCCATGAACTTGAGCAGTACTTCTTTCCTGAAATTGAGCAAAGTGAAGATGTCGTCTATTTCTATGGAGCTAAGAATATTCTAAATTTGGAGGCTCGAATTCAGCAAAGGTTTCGAGAAGAGGTATCGGCCAGAGAACTACTGGCTAAACAACTGAACGATGAAATTATTCTCATCAATGAAGAGGCTGAAAAAATAAACAGTGTGAGCTGAAAAAGGATATAGACTGTCTAAATGATTTGATTTCAGTTAAAGATCTTAAACTGACAGAGGCTCAATATGAGCTTCAAGCTGAAAAAGATTCTGCTATCAAGGATAGGGTTGATTTAGAAAGTGCAAGGGAACAGCAGAAGACCCGTATTTACACGCAAGAGCAATATAATGAAGGTTATGAAAATGGGTTCAAGATTAGTCGTCGCCTTGCAATTCATCTAGAGCCAAATATTAATTGGGATGCAGCTGAAAAATGGTCTATGAACTCTGGTCACCCAAATATGTAGTACCCACACCCTAATGAGCTTACTTTGCTTGGACGTTTAGCTAGAGAAGAGGTGTTGGAAGAGGATGAGGACGGTGAAGAGGATGGTCCTGGAATTGATAAAATCGCCAATATTGACTTATCTGTTGCCGCTGAAACCTTAACGACACCTTATGTTGATGAAGTGAATGCTGAGGTATAGGAATTCGGGTGGTCGTTTGCTTCGTATTGCGGATCTACAATTTGTTGACTATTGAATTTCGTTTTAATCTTTTGCCTTCTCTTATAGGTTTCAGCTGGACCTCTGTGTACAATACTTGTATTAATTTTTGTTTTAAATTGTACTTAGTTCGACGATTGGGTTTTCGCTTGTGTTCGTCTGCCGATTAAGAGTTTGCAGTTTTGGTTGTTCTGCATAATGCGTTTTGTTTAACGTAGTTTTGGCACGGCTGTAGAGTTTTGTATCGGCGAATTCAAACTTCCGTCATTTAAGAGTTTACAGTTCTTGTTATTTTCAAGTGAATTCAAACTATTAAACTCCAGGTAGATATACATTAGTTTTGTAGCTTCCCATGTAACGAGTGAATTACTAGGCAGATATACATTGGTATACTCTATATTGAAAAAAATATAAGTGATCTTCCAATGTATTATTTCCCACTGATAAGTCTACACACCAGTTAATAGTTGTATGCTATTTTTAAAAAAATAGATCGATCAAGTACATTTCACTTGAACAACCTAACATCACAACATATAACATTATATTCTAAACCCAAAGCGATTAGGAAAACATTAATTTAAAACAAATAAGATGTTATTATATTATAGTTGAAGGCAGAAAGATTAATATACAATAAAGCAGGTTTCAAAATACTACGTATTTGTTTCATAACACTGCTTTAAAAATATGGCAAATATCATAAATTCTAAAAAGTCTAATTACACCTTGATATTAAGAAACCGTTGTGGTAGACTTCAGTCACAACTTTTACTTTTATACGTATCAGAGTCTTGAACTGAATCCTGATCATCTTCATTGTTATTCTCATTATCAGAATCAGACTCGCCATCATCGTCACTATCATCATCTGCGTCATGATCTTCATCGTCGTCATCATCATTTAAATCAATATCATCGTCATTATCAGCGTTGTTACCAACGGCATTCCTTTTAGGCTGGAGTTCTCGGGTCTGGGTTTTTGAATCGGAAATTTCACTGTCTGATGACACGACTATTACTTTTGGGTGATGGTTTAAATTATCGTCCATCCGTTTTCTTTTACTGCTTGGTTCTCCCTTTTCTACATTTCGGTCCATATTAGGAGTATGTTGCTGCAAAAAATCAAGATGACTATTCATCTTCTTTGTGATATTAGCAAAATATAATAAGAAACTTGGAATTTTCTCTTGTTTAGAATCTCCTTCGTTTGGCTTCCATGTATTTGGAGAAAAAACTTCCCCAGAAGCCGCAGTGCTGTTGGTGCTTGCCACTTTTGTTTTTTTTTAAAAGGTTGAAGGAAAGTAATGAATGGAGAAAACGAAGTACGAAAGAAGTAGATACAAATATTGAAAAAAAAAAATGGCAGAGCGGTGTTAAAAATAAGATAACTGCAAATATATATAGGCAATCGTTTTCCAATATTAACAATTATTACTTATTCTTGAAAGAACAAGAACTTGTATTTCCCAATAAAAAATTAAATCACTTTTACACGTAAAAGAATTACCAAGCAGTGAAAAAATCTTTAAACAATGCGAAAAGGTATACTTTAAAAATACCTTGCTTATTATATGTAATATCAATATACAAATGTATTAGTTATTTAGTATCATTTTCATTTCCTTTCAAAACATAAGAAAATAAAAAAAAAAAAACAAAAGGAAAAAAAAAATGGTAACTGATTAGGGGATTTTTCCCTGCCAATCATCATCTGACAAGTGGGCTATTCAGGCTCTGTCAAGTGTCCGCCACGTGGACCAATTGGAGCCTGCCACGTGTCAAGTGTTGACCGATCCACCTTGGACCTCTTATGCCACGACACGTGGCCTCCCCATGCCAAATGGGAAAACCGGCCACCTAGGCCCAAAGTCTTATGGGAGCCCAATCAGCTCTTGGTTGACCTAAATCTAGGACTGACACGCATCCCAAGGCATATAAATACCTTCATTAATACTCATTAAAGGGGTATTCAGCAATTAATTACTCTCACTTAGAGAACCTAAACACACTGATCACTCCTCCCCTAGAGGAACCAGATCTCCCTACCTTTACTTTTCCGCATTTATTACTCCTCAAAGAAGTACTAACTTGACCGTCGGAGGCGGAACTCCCACCACAAGGAGTCTCCGTTGTTTTGCAGGTATAGGCGCAAGGATACCGGTACCGGAATTGTAACTCTCCCGCAGGACATTAAAAAACCCCGAAACAGTAACTTCCATTATTAACTGCTCCATAAATATAGAAAGATAGCCTCCCATCGTAACTTCCAATTGTACTGCTCTGTACATTTTTTTTTTGTTTCAAATCAAATAATGTAGTTATGATAGACAGTTTATTACTTTAATTAGTGTATATTTATTTGGTACTATTAAATTGGCACTGAAATAGCAGTATTCACGAATTTTAATCTGTACATTCAATTGTGTTCTTTTAAAGCCTACTGAAAAAGGAAAAAAAAAAAGGAAGAGGTAATGATTAAAGTTTAAATATCTCTGATTATTTTGATTTTTAAAATAGGAAAAAAAAATATATGCAGTTATTGTTAAAAAAAAACAGAAATAGAAAGTATAACGGTTTAAATTTTAAAAAATTTAACAGAAGAAAGAATACGAGAGGTTTTCTTGAAATTGAAGTTGCTTAGACTAAATAACAATTTAACACTTATACGCAAACATATCTGGTTAAATAAATAACTGATATTTACCCTGTATACCAATAGTTGAATAAGGTTTCTATATGGTACGATTTTTTATATGTTTTATATTTATTTTTTATGAGTAATGATTAAAATAAATAACTGATATTAACTTTGTAACCAATAGTTAGATAAGGCTCCTGTATGGTTAAATTTTTTACATATTTTACTTATTTTTTAACGGTCGTGATTTCATAATCTAACATAGTTAATTACAGCTATTCATTTAAACGTATATTATAACAGATTTAAAATAAAGAAAATAAATATTAGATTTAATCAATTCAACAAAGGAGGAAAAAAACAAAAAAATACCATTTCAAAATGTTGGAATTTAGATAGCTTCTACAGTTAGAGCCGTAATTAAGGAGTTCCATTGGAAATTTGAAAGGTTTAGTGGGTAGTTTTCTTCGAGATAACGTGAACAGTAGGGGTTTTGTGGGATTATTGGCGGTTTATCAAAATGAAAAAATTATCTAATTTCAAAAGCGCGTATTACAAAACTTGTCTTCCCAGTTCATCAGTTACTTTTTTACAGACACAAACCCTTAAATTCGTTAATTTCCTTCCCAATACTAAAATTTCATTTCAAATTCCTGTGAATCTCCGATTTATCTAAGTCTCAGAAACTTCGACATTCAGGTTTGACCGGCGACGAATCAGATAAAAGGTAATTTTTTCAGAAATTAATTTGAATTTGTTTAATTTTTTTAAAATTTAATTTCGGGTCGATATTTTTACGGAAAAATGTCACGAAACCGAGAATTAGTCGAAGGATTAACCGAGAGTTCTGAAGAGTGGTATGATCCTGTTCAAAATTCTGGGATTATGAATGCTGCTCCGTAGAATTGGTGGATTGTGAAAGATGAACAGCACCAATTTGCCAAGCAAATTGAAATTTTACGGTATTTACGAAACAGACGGGTACTGGTGTCGTATGCCGGTTTATAAAGATAGAATCCATAGACCTCTGCTAGGGTATGTCGGGGTATATACCAGGCAACTACAGTTTGGTCTGAGATTCCCTCTCCACCCTTTTGTCACCCAATTGCTAAATGGATATAACATCTCGTTGTGCCAACTTACCCTAGACAGTATACGAAGGATAATGACATTCCTATGGGTTACCCTTTTTTATGGGTTTAAACCTAGCATTCATGTATTTAGGAAGTTGCACGATTTGTTGCCGGTTAATCAACTTGATAATCTACATGGTCTTGGATGGTGGCAAATTGAACCCCGAAAATGGTTCTTGACGTCTTGGCCAAATGACTCGTCTGATGAAAATTGGAGTGGTCAATGGATTTGGGTGAGGGCTCCGCCTGAAGAGGAACATTTGAACTACTACAGGACGCCGAGAAATCTGAGAAAGCTTGATAACAGCATGTGTGCTGCCGGTCCCGACGAAATGTGGGTCGTTGACATACAGCTATTGAAATTGTTTGGGAGAAAAGTCATAGTAAGACGGGGTCGAAGACAAGATTTCCCAGCGACCTGGTTACCCTGTTATCACTATATCTTCCAAGAGCATATTTTAGCTGCAGTCGGCCTCAGCTGAAAATACCGATCCGGTAAGGATTCGGCTGGGGCCGTAAGTTTATTACTGTTTAATTGTTTTTATTTTCTATTTTATTTTAGAAAAAAAAAAAAAAACTTATTTCATTTTTTATAAGAATTCCAATACTGCATGAAGCAAACTGCGGCTTAAACTACAGACGATTGGGGATAAACGTTGAACGGTGTGTGACAAAGAGTGCACCACCAGTCACACCCGTATCCGAAAGAGCCCTTGCAATGTGTGTTTCTAAGCTAGACATAGTCAAACCTGAAGAATATTCGAAACATAAGCCTTGGTATCTAAAACGGGATCCATATTTCCGTTTGGGTCCCGAAGTGGAAATTGCTGCTACTGGTGCTGCATGTGCTGTTGGTGTTGTCGTAAGAACAGAAAATTTAACAGTAGTTTCAGGAGTTAAAAAGATCGGGTTTAGAAGAAAACGAATTGTCTACAGCTCTGGTAAGCACAAGTTTGTTTATTACCTTGTTATGCATGATATGAATTGCTTTTAAAGATTTTTGCTTAAAGATTTTTGCTTGAGGAAGCTAAAAATTCGAATGCTGCTGTATTATGTCTGTTTACTTAGTAAGAAGTGAATGTATAATTTTGGTAGTCATTTCCCTGTAATCTGCTTCATTCACATAAATAAATTAGTTAAATACAAGGTTAAACTATATTTTGTGTGTCTATGTTCACCGTTTTTCTTTGGACCATACTGATAACACATTTTTTTCCACCTCTCCTTTCTTCTGCTGCAGAATGATAATATGGCTAGAAAAAGAACAGGTCGAGTTGTTGTAAGACCAGGACAGTTTTCTTTAGAGGAATCGTCTCCCTCTCCCAAGAGGGTTCGGTTAAATGAGGGTTCATCTGAGGTGGGGATTCAGAAGACTCCAGACTCCTTCGTTGCTCTGAATCGAGAAACACCAATTCCTACTTCTGTCCATAATCGAGAAGAGGAGGTTCAGCAGGAGTTTAGATCTGTGTTTTATGATCAGCCCCAACATTTGTCACAACATTTCTTGACGGATATTCAAAGAGAAACTGATACTTTAATCTCACATGTTGTGAATGATAATGGGAAGAATTTTAACAAGGACTTAGATTGTCTGAAGGAGGGTGTAAAATGTGTTCAAGTGCCTCTCCAGGAAGAAGTTCCATCCATTTCGGGAATATGATCATTCAAAACATTTCGATCCAATGAGATGGGATTTGATTATGCACCACTTGTGGATGTTCCTGATGCTGTCAGGGACATGTTTTTAAAGAGCCGACAACCGGCTATTGATTTTTTTGGAAACTTAACGGGTCTATCGGAGCTAGAACGGGCTAAAATTTGGTCGAACCGGGCTGCTGTTGGGGTGTATGAACCACTTGATAGAGTGCCGGATCCTATTGCCGAAAATTACAAATTACTGATGCAGGTAACTTGTTCATTTTTTGTTTGCTTCTTGTTTTCCTTTTTTTATCACCGTTTCAACTATTTTAAGGTTAGTATTTAAATGGTTGAATTCGTACTGCCCGGGAGTTTGTTTCTTATCTGATTATTTAATTTCCAATATGCAGGTCGTTCATAACCTTGTAATTGCTGGTGGTTTGAACATGGAGCTAAAGGAAAAACTTGAAACTTTGGAGCATCAGGCTGAAATGACGGAGTTGACGAAAAGAAGTGTTGAAAATTCTCTTCTGGAAAGTCAATCTAAACTAAATCAGACAAAAGAAATTTTACATAACTTCTGTCAAGCACTCGAGCAATTCTTCTGCCCTCAAATAGAGCAAGGTGAATAGCTGATGCGTTCCTATGGAGCTAACAATGTTACAGATTTAAAAGCTCAGATCCAGGAAAGATTTCAACAAGAGACGTCGCTTAGAGAGCAAATTTCTAAAGAATTGAATGACAGGATTACATTGGTTAAGAAAGAGGCTGATAAAAAGGAGGTTGATTTTAAAGCAGAAATTAAGCACCTCAATGATTTGATTTTAACAAGAGATCAAAGTTTGCTGGATACCCAAAAACAGATTAAAGCTGAAAAGGATTCTGCTGCCAAGGATAGGGCTGATTTGGAGGATGCAATGCGGCAACTAGAAACCCACATCTATACTCAAGAGCAGTATGATGAAGGTTATGAAAATGGATTCAAGATTGCTTGCCGCCTTGCAATTCATCTTGAGCCAAATATAAATTGGGACGAGGCTGAAAAATGGTATATGAACATTGATCACCCAAAAATGCGGCATCCACACCCCAACGAGCTTGCTTTGCTTAATCGGTTAGCTAAACAGGAAGCGTTGGAAGAAGATCCCGATGGTGAAGATGAAGATGAACCACAAGGTGACAAAATTTCCAAATCTGCGTCATCTGCTGCTGCTAACGTACCGTCTGTTCCTGACACTGACGTAGTGAATGCTGAAACATAGGGATTCGGGAAGTCGTCTGCAGAATCTTGCGGATCTACATGTTCCTGAAAACTGAATATTCGCTTCTGCTCTTTTGCCTCTTTGGTTTCAGCTGGCCATATGTGCATAAAACTCTTTTTATTTTTTGATTGAGAATATGCTTGGTTCGGCGGTTATATTTTCCGCCTGTGGACAGCTGCCGATTAGTAACTTCCTTTTTTTTTTCCTCAGAACGTTATATATGCTACATGGAATCGTCCTTAGTGTCAAATTTCAACTTGGTGGGTTCAAATTACTAATGCTTTTATTAGCTTTTTTTTTGCTTTATTTTCCCATCATTCTCTTTGTATATTATTAGTTCTTAGTTTTTGATATTATGTCGGTAAAACGACTACGGTTGAACGTCTAACTATCTGGATTAGAATTTATTTTAACTTGAATATTTGCACTCAAATGTTCTGATATTTTCCTAACTTTTAAGGTTGTGTTAAAAGGGTTGCTAATTCTGTGATTATTGTTCTCCTAGATTTTTGTAGGTAAAGTGAATTACTTATATCCTGTAAGACATAAAAAAACAAAAAATATTATTTTTTTTTCCTTTTGTTACAGATTATGTGTTATTGTTGTACTTTACATCCTAATAATTTAAAACTTCATTTTGTGTTTAACGAAGAAGACATATTAGTTGATAATTTCGTTTATCCTAAATTGATTCTATGATTTTTTTTAAAAATACTGAATATAGGATGGTGGTTACTAAGTACTACTATTTACGATTACTTAAAAGTGATTACAATTTAATACTTTTTATTGTAATGCTAGGTGTAGACACGGAGACTATTGTTAGATTTACACATGGAGACATAATTTTCCTATCATCAATGTCGTTTAATTTAATTTTTACTTTTCATTCACATAATATCACAATAATTAACATATAGGGTCAGCGAGATTTGAGTGAAAAGTTTTGCAAAAGAGATAATTATTCGTTAGTATGTACAAAAAAAAACCATAAAACTGGCCCAGATCATGGCTCATATATCACCTTTTAAATGCGAATGATTGGAGTCGTGTGGTTAGGATGGGTTGACCATTTTAAATGGACTAGACCATACTTTAGTATGTACCTGGAAAGCTAATATAATTATTGGGCTTTAATATCGAATCATTTAAACTGACTCAACTGTACTGAATTAGTTAGAATCAAATAACCTGTCCAATAGATTTACATAGATAATTGTGATTTGAATTAGTTGGAATTTAGGTCGTTTTAACCATCATTAAGGAACGTGATTAGAAATTTAAAAGGTTTTGTGGGTAGTTATTTTTAGCAAAACGTGCTTGAAAAAAGGTTAGAAAAATTTTTGGACGATTCATTAACTCTCGAACTTACGGATTCCGTAGACTCCTACATAAATACTTTTTGTGCAACTCAGTAGCCGTTTATTTATAAACATATCTTTCGAGATTGTGCGATTTGTCATCGCTACAACTATCGGATTTATTTTGTCCGTGATTAAGCACTCTTTCTATCGCTCGGCAATTGATTCTCTTTAAAACACAGTTACTGCAATTGCGTTTTTACCTCTCCGATTCTAATTATTCATTTCAACTTTCATTGATCCAGAATCTGATACATAATCCGCCGACTTGGAGTTCATTACTAGCGGGTGCCGAAATTCCCACAGGTAATTTTCCCCAAAATTTCTTCGAATTTGTTTGTTTATCTGCAATTTCTATTCCGATTTTGTATTTCTTCGTAACAATGGTTCGAAAACGGATTTTGGGAAAAGGCCCATATCTGTTGAAGAGGAAGAGGCTAACTTGTCTCAAGATTTACCTACAATTGGTCGACGTAATCGACCACTTGGGCGGATGCCACCTCTTAGTCACAATGATGTTTTTCCGAAAATCGATCAAAGTGAACCGACAATTGAAACTCCGATTTTAGCTGTACCCTTGGCTACCCTGTCGTATAGAGAGTGTGAAATGCCTACTACCTCTGGAAGTAGTTCTACGCATGGGCCTCGTCGTCTGCCGAGAGGAGCCGAAGAGTGGGACAGCCATATTGATAATTGGGGATTTACATCTACTACTCCATACACATGGTGGATTTCGGGAAATTCTCGGCACCGTTTTACTGAGCATATAGAAATATTTTACGGCATTTACGAAGAGGATGGATATTGGTGTCAGATGTCGGTTGCTGAAGATAGGATACATAAACCTCCGCTTGGGTATATTGGTGTATATACCAGGCAACTGCAATCTGGATTGAGATTTCCTCTCCACCCCTTTGTGACCCAAGTACTGAATGGGTACAATATCTCATTGTACCAGTTAACACCGGTCAGCATTCGGAGGGTCATGACATTTTTATGGGTTGCCATTTTTTATGGGTTTAACCCAAGCATTCATGTGTTTCAGCGGTTACATAAATTGGTGATGAATAAACAATCAAATGCTGATCACGGCCCAGGATGGTGGCGAATTGAATCTCGAAAAGGGATTCTGACAACTTGGTCAAACGATACTTCTGACAAAGATTGGAGGGGTCAATGGATTTGGGTGAGGGCTCTGTACGCGGAAGCACATCCGAACTTTTTTGGAGGGCCGAGATATTTAAGCAAGCCCGACAACAATATGTCGGTTATTCGGTCGGCTGAGTTATCGGTTGACGATTTAGAATTACTAAACCTCTTTGATAAACTGCCTATTGGAAGACGAGGACGAGAACTTTACATGCCGAAAACTTGGCTACCCTGCTATCATCATATCTTCCAAGAGAAGATATTAGCCGTTGTTGGTCTAAGCCGAAAATACCAATGCGGTAAGAATTTCGTATATGGCCGAAAATTCATGTTTGACGTTTTGTTGTATCTTTTTACAATGTTTGACTCGTAATATTTTCAGAACTGAATGAAATGAACTGCGGCTTAAACTATACACTGTTGGGAATAACCGTTGACAGAAAAGTAACGAAGAGAAATCCTACGATAATTAAACCTTCTGAAAGAGCTCCTTGGTTGCGTGCGTCTCATCTTGACATAGTCAAGAAAAATGAATATTCTAGGCAGAAGCCTTGGTACTTGAAGCGTGACCCATTTTCTCTTTTGGGTATTGAAGAAAAAGCTGTTGCTAATGCCGCTGCTTTGGACTTCGGCAATCCTAAATTCGATAACGAAACTGCGTACAAGGTCAACTCCGACGAGAACGATTTATCTTCGGCACATACAAATTTGTTTTTTGTCTTGTTTTGCTTAAAATTTTATCCTGAAAAATTTATGTTTCCTAATTCATAAGAACTTTACTGAGTTTTAAATCTCGGGAATACATTCATTTTAATCTTATGAATTTCAGGGTAAATAACCGACTGTCTGAGCTTTCGCTTAGATTTTTTCCATTTTTTCCCCCTTCCCTTTTATTTTTATTATAGAAGTACGGGAAATTAAGCAACTGATCCATATTAATCAACTTCGACTACAGAATGACGAGACTTCGAGTGATCAATTTTCTTCTGACGAAAAATATGAAGAGGAGGCCACGAAAAGAAAGACCATGACAGTTGTCAATTTCGGCCAAGTTTCCTTAGGGGAGTCCTCTCCATCGTTAAAGCGTCGTCGTATAGCTGAAGACACGGGCGAAGATACCGTGCAGGAAATTACAGCTTCTTACGTGTCTCGGAGTCGTCTAGAAGAAATGCAGCAAGAAATTCCATGTCTGATGCCTTGTCCTCGTGAACATGTGGAAGAGCAATCTGCCGGAGAAAACCGAACACAGACTGATGCCTTCACCCAGCATGCTCAAGATGACGATGTGGTTATTTTAGAGGACAGGCCGGAATATTTAAAGGAGAACGAAGAGCAAGCCGATGAGTTTGTGGATGTGCATCGTACTTCTGCTGCAGACTCTATCAAACCCTTTCGGCCTAACACGGAATTTGAATCTGCCATGCTTGTATATGTCCCAGATACTGTGAAGGAGGGTTTGATAGAAAATCGAGAACCTGTTAAAAAGTTTTTCGGAGATTTATCTGGATACTCCGAGTTAGACAAAGCCAAGATCTGGTCAAACCAGGCTACTGCTGGAGCATCCAACCTATCAGAACAAGTGCTAGATCCTATATACGAAAATTTTAGGATGCTGGTGAAGGTAACTTATTTGTACCACTTTTACTCAGATGTTTTGAAAAAATGTTAGTGGGCTCCTACTAATTCTAAAAAAATCTCTGCAATTCTTTCGGCTGTTTAGCAAAATAAATTCTTAAATACCTTAGTTTGACTTATTAAAAAACTATATTTTTGCTTGAATGGTTTCTTTTGTCCTTTTCCAGATTTCCAAATTTTTAAAATAACTGAATCGTATATATCTTATTTAAAATTATCTTAATATTATATCTCGGCTAACGTATGTATTTCCAATATGTAGGCTGTTCATAATCATGTGGTTATCTCTGGTATGAACGAAGAGCTCGAAAAAAGGATCGAAGCAGCTAAGGCACAAATTCACGTTGCAGAACTAACGAGGAAAAATATAGAAATTATGATTTCGGAAAATCACAACAGAGAGAACGATATGATGGAAAGTTTCCAGGTCTTCTGTCGAGATGTAGAACAGTATTACTTTCCTCATATTAAACAAGCTGAAGAGTTATTTTGCTCTTATGGAGCTGAAGATATAGCTGAATTTGAACTTCTGCTAAAACAGAAGTTCCAGCATGAGGTGGACGTCCGAGAACAATTGACTAAGGAATTGAATGAAAAATTTTCCTTCGTCAAACAAGAAGCTGACCAAACACAATTTAACCTTGAAGCTGAAGCCAAACGTCTTAACGATTTAGTTTCGGCTAAGGATATCAGTCTGATAGAAATCGAAAACCAGCTTCGAGCCGAAAAAGCTGCTGCTGCCAAAATCAAGGTTGAGTGGGAGGGTACCAAAGAGTTGTTGGAGACCCAGATTTATACCCACGAACAATACAACGAGAATTATGAAAATGGATTCAAAACTGGTCGTTGTCTTGCGATTCATGCTGCACCGAATATAAATTGGGATTTGGCTGAAAAATGGTCTATGGACCTTAATCACCCAAATATGCGGCATCCACATCCTAATGAGCTTGCCTTGATTGCTCGGCTTTCTGGAAACAAAGTCTTGGACAAAGACGATGGTGGTGTGAAAAAAAGTTGATCTTCAAGTTCAGAATATTGACAAACCTACTACATCATCGTTTGCTAAAACGTTAAAGGGTCGATATGATAGTGTAGAGAATGCCAGTGTATTAAAATTTGGGAAGAAGTTTGAAATATTTTATAGTTCTACATGTACTTTATTGTTAAGATTTTGTTTTTTGTTCCTTTCGTCTTTTTCATTCAGCGTACAATTCGGAGGAAAAACAATTTAACGTTCATAACGGTAAACGATCTTCGAATGTAACAACTCTCACTAAAAAAATTACACACCAGTTTTAAATCGATTGGAATCTAAAAAACAAATTGATCAAGTAAACTTCCGCAGGACAATACCGCGAAAAATAGCATTTAATTTTAAACAGAACGATTTAAGAGCCATTAAAAACAAATAAGATATTAACACAATATAGTCGAGGATAAAAAGACAAATAAAAATACAATAAAGCAAATATTAACACTTTAACAATCTAACAAATGTCGTACATTTTAGAAAATCTTATTGCAATTTAAAATTTTAGATCTATTGTTGTAGATTTCATTCATGTCTTTTCCTTTTATACATATAAGAATCTTGAATTGAATTCTGATTTTCTTTGTTGTAATTTCCATGATCAGAATCGGACTCACCATTATCGTCATCGTAATCGTTCTCCTTACAATCTTTATCTTTAATATCATCATTGTCGTCGTTATCATCACTCTTATCAACATTCATTTGCGATTGGAATTCTTGAGTCTAGGTTATTGAATTACAAACGTTCTCTCTATTCGAAACGTTCGCAGCCATTAACCCATTCCAGAGTGCAGGTTTTTTATTATCTCCATCTACTTCGACGACAATTACTTTTGAGTGACGGTCAACATTAACATCGGCACGCTTTCTCTTACTGCTTGGTTCTCTCTTCCCTACTTTAGGCTCCATCTTCACAGTATACTGTTGCAGAAATTCCAAATGGCTATTCATCTTCCTTGTTATATCAGAAAAATATAATAGAAAACTTGAAATTTTTTCTTGTTTAGAAATTCCTTCATTCGGCTTCCATGTAGGTGGAGTAAAAACTTCTCCAAACGTCGCGGTACTATCAGTGCTCGCCAGTTTGTTTTTATTTTTGATTTAAAAGGTTGAAGGAAAATGGTGGGTAGAAATAAAGTAGAGAACATAGATAGATAAAATAAATAAACAAGAAAACATAAAAGACAATGGCAGAACAGTGTTAAGAATAAGATAACTGAGAATATATATATATAAGCCAACCAAATTAAAAAAGAACCATTATTACTTATTTTTTAAAAAACAAAGCCTTATACTTCCCAAAGAAAGTTAAACGCTTTTATATGTAAAGTATTTGCCTTGTATGTAAATTGTTCAGAAACTTTAAAATCGAACGGAACTCTTTAAAATATTATATTTTACGTAATTTCAATACACCTATGGATTATATATTGTATTGTAGATTGGCTATTTAAAATTGCTTCAATTTTTTTTAAAAAACGGTACGAAAAAAAAACTATCTTCCTCCTTAACTGCTATGTATATTGGGTATTATAACTTTTATTTCAGACTTTCGTTTTAAATTGGATTGTATATTTTATTTTCTCAAATCAAAAAAAAAATTAAAATTGTAGTTATGTTGCACGATTTATTAGTTTAATTAGGGGACATTTATTTAAAACTTCCATTTTAAACTGGACTATATATTTTAATTTCCAGTTAAAACAACCTTTAAAATTGTAATTATGTTATCCGTTTTTAAAGTCTAATTAGGGAATGTTTACTTGATGTTAAAAATGTGGTACTACAGTAATAGTATTCATTAAATTATTTAAAATAGAATTCTTTTTAAATCAAAACATATCGTTTTTGTTATAAAATGTTATATTTACAAGTTCCCACAAGAGTAAGATGACATTTTAAAGACAACGAATTTCCTTTTTGGTGATATTGGTATGAAAAAAATGGTTTTAGGTAGAGATAAAACTGATATAGGTGGAGACAAAAGGAAAAAAAAAAAGAGATTTAAATTTTTGGAAAAAATAGCGGTTTTAAGAGATAGGAGAAAATGAAAAGGTGGTGTACATAATTACGGTTCAATGGGTGATAGTGGTAAGTACATTGGAAAAATATTGCAACGGTTAAAAAGAATTTAAAACAATTTCATCAATATATAATTAACTTTTTCATCTACACTATACAGCCGCTGGCTTACAATTCTCATTTCATCTCACTTCCATTCCCTCCCTCAACCACAAGATACTAAAATGGCTGAAACTCATTCTGAGAGTCATAATGGTTCGAGAAATCAACTTTTACCCCACCCATGACAACCTATATTGTATTTCCAAAAATAAACGAAGGAGGTGTCTGAAATAAACCTCAGCTCTATAAAGTATTTTACGAATCCCTTTAACTTTTATAATCGAATAGAGGAGCCTGTGCAGTGCATTAGAGCACGTCTCCTCCAATCCATGTGTTGCAAAACTTATGGTATAATGATACAAGATGACACGCCGAAACCGGGGCATATCCCTCTTATAGAGGACTTAGTAAGTTGTTATGACGAAGGAGCCTGTGTCGTGCTGTATTGGCTCATACAGAGGTAATATTTCTCAGACTCCCCTTTTATAGTACCATCTGAGATAGAGGAAGTAATTGACTTGAAGCCCAATCTTAATATCAACTCCATAGTTAATTACAACTTTCCACCGATGTGGCGAAGCATATTTGTTGGCTCTTTCACAGATACCGTCCACCTGATGACGGTTGACACCGCTACCACCCATCTGAGGTTCCATGTAGAAAGTTGTACCTTAAAATCTAATCTTAACCATCGTTGGTCCATTCGTAAACGATACCACCGCGTAAGCTACAAAGCAGATCATATTTCCTCGACCGGCGAACAGTATGGCGAGGTCGATCGGGGGTCAGTCATTCTAATATGGAATGCCCGAGGTTGCTCAAGACCTTCCTTTATGGAAAATCTATCGACCTTATACGAAAAATATAATCCGATCTTGTTCATCATTCTGGAAGCTTGTCTTGGGAAATATGCGGCAAATGAAGTTGTTCATAGCCTTCCCGATGAATATCAAGCAGAGATAAGTGGTTTGGAGTCAAGGCCTGGTGGTGTTATGACGTTATGGAAACAGGATAGGCTAAAGAGCAACTTCTTACACGCCTCAAGTGAGATAAAAGGAATAGTTGTTAATGCTTTCTTCCAGGTAATTTGTTCGGTTTTCTAATATTATTTAGAGTCTAAAGTAGTGCAATGTAAGTTATTTAACTAACTAGATGTTGCTTACAATTACAGGCTCCATCACCACCTCTACCACCATAAGCATGGCCTCCACAAGTTCAATTGAGCGATGACAGTTTAATCTCGAACGAGGGGATAGAGCAAGGTAGTCTGTACTTCGATTCGGGTTTAGCCTTGAATGACTCCATGCACGAATGACGATCAGGAAAAGACCTATTATGAGTCAAGGATCAGACACTCCTTGATGCTCTGTGTCTTTAATTAATTATAATTGTAGTCTTGATTACCCTTTTCTCATAACTATTAATTTGTACGCTTGTAATTTTACGTCGATTATGCCTTGATTACGTTTTATTATAAATTAATTTTAAATTATTTTAGCCTTCATTACTTGAACTTTAATTATTTATTTAATGCATGAGTTGCCTTTCTAAAAATATTACGAGTAGTGGCAACCTTGTGGTATATACCGTGTCCCACACATATTACACACCTATAACCTACAAAGTTCTTACGTTATGTACGTGAAGTAAATATGGAAAAACATACATTATTATGTACTTCTTAGACCCTTGTGCTACGTATTTATTCACTAAATTGGGTAGCAAATATATTTGTTGCTTTTATTTAACATGTTTATTTAATAGAGTATTTAAGAGATAATTATTGCATGTTTATTTTAAGGAGAACATGTTTGTGAATAATTTTTTTACCTATGTCCTATTACCCTTGTATTTAAAATTAAACCATTATAGAATCCGTTATATCTACATTTGTAAAGTATGACATATATTATCTCCCCGTATTAAATTTCATCAATGAGATTATAATATTATTCATATATAAGACCGCCAAACAATGTATTACGAAATTATAAAAAACAAAGATACGATTACACAGATAACACATTTATAGAAATTTCAAATAAACCAAATTGAGATAAGCGTTTGTAAAAAAAGAATTAAAAGTGTTTGGTAAATTCTTTTTCAAAGTAAAAATTCCCAAATTTTTTTACATTTTCAAAATAACAATTTCCAAATTGTTTTTACTTTATTTCCAGATTCTTTTTCAAAATAACAATTTCCCAAATAACACAATAAGATTTAAGTAAATTCTTTTTCGAAATAACTTCTTATATTTATGTTAGCACCTTTCCAATGTGTAAAGTGTTTCCCACATCCCTATTATCAAATACGTGTATCGGTACTTAATACTATCGTCTTTGTTCATTGAATTGTCAGATCATAGATCTTCACTCCATCTTTTCATCTTCTCACTCCTCTTAACCTAATCACTTTATCCATTATTTAAACAAACGTTTTCTTTATCTTCTATGAACCTATTTCGCCATCTACATCTAAAAATTTCATTCTTGTAAACAATAACACCCAAAAAAAAGTCCATTATTTCTATATCATCGATCAAATCCCCCAAACTGGGTGTTTGTTAACATAACAATTTTCAAATTGTTTTTACGATTCCGATGATCAATTTAGTTGTTTTTGAATATAACTAAATTCTCTTTCTCTTTGTTTAGTTCATAAACTATCTCATTTCTTTCTTTCAAAGTTCTCCATTCCGCTCTTTCTAAAACTTCCGCCCAAAAAAAAAAATATGGGCTGAAAAAGAAAAAGCCGAAAATTAGTCATCGAAATTCGAGGTTGATATGACCAAGATTATGTAATTAGATGTTAAAAGAGATGCTAAATTTACAAGTACCCAACGTGGAGGTTTTTGAGATGATAATGAATAGTTGCTAATGTTGCAAGAATATAGAGCTTGTAACTTTAGACAACTAATAGAGGATGATCATGAATTATTCAGCCCTGGAGCCATGAGGAATATCAGGTTGGGCGGAGCCTCGGACAGAGGATAAGGGCAGAATCGGAAATAATTTAAAAAAAAACAGAGGGTATAACTGTCCGGGCACTGTTCTTACTGTTCATAAGAGAAGGTATTGTTCATAAGAGAAAGGGGGAATTCCTGCGAAAGTACTATGGTGGCTGGAATAAAAACATTTTGCATGTAGTGATTGAAGATATTGCCTCTTAAGTTGGCACTCAATAGTAGAGGTTCGACTTGATGCATTATAGAAGGAAGAGATGCATAATTATAAATCATAACAATTGATATGGGCGACATGATTACGAGTCATAGTTCAGGAGGCAGTTTAACAGAAGGACCATTTGGCGCTGTATCATGAAAGATAACACACCAGCCGAAACGCAAGTTTATGGATATACCTTCATCATTGTGAATGATTATCACATTTTAAGCAGATTATAAAGAGGCATGGTTCAAGTAGCAGTTTAGCAAAAGCATCGCTTAGCTCTACAACGTGGAAGTCACTACGGCATCCGAAACACATGTTTTACTAAATATCTTCATAGTTATGAATGATTGTCACATTTTACGTAAAATTGTTAAGATTTTTAATTTTTTTTATGATGACATTCTTTGATAGTAATCTTTCGTAATTTCTGTTTTCATCACTTTTTGTTAGCTGTTTATCCTTTTATCTGGCTCCCTACACTTTAAAAAAAAAATAAAAATGAACCACACGGAAATAAGTTCACCGAACCCAAATCTCTACAAAAAGGAAAATTACAACGGAAATAGTTAACAGATTGAATAATTACAATTGAACAAAGCTCTAAATCAATAGCAGGTGTTATGACTCTGCAAGTCGCGCAGCCAATCTCGAAGCCAATGACATGCTCAGGAACGAAACAAAAGCATGTTGAAAACAATAATCTTACGGTAAAAAAAAAAAAGAAAAATTATACGTAAAAAAAAAAAGGAAAATACGTAACTATTGTATACTAATGTGTTTTATAATGGTTTTGTATATTGAAAACAAAATTTTATAGTAATGATTCTTATGTAAATATTCAATTATATACTATGTAACTAACATTACTAACAAATAAAGTGATATCCAAGTTTGATTTTCATACAATTTAGGACAATAAAACAGTTCGGTATCACTCGATGGTGCAGGATAATTACCATTAATAACACAACTTAGCTTTTGGAAAAAATGCATGGCTTAAAACTTTACATTATAAATTTCGAATTTTAAATGCTTAAAGTTTAAAAATCGAGCTAAAAAGAAAAACTTCAAAATCTTTGGATATTATTTAAGGTATAAAAAATTGATAACACATTCGGTAAAAATCGTCAGTAATATTTGAACTACCCATAACTACTTTTAAGATAATACTCTGTTTTTAAACCCTTTCGGCAAACCTCAACGCACGCCAAAATATTGTAATTTAATTTTAGTTAATGTAAAAGGTAAAATAGTATCTATAAAATATAAAATAGATCATGTGGGAAATTTAAAAAGTAATATTTGTAAATTAATTTTATTATATTATAATATGGTTATATAAATTTGGAACTCCAGTTATAGTAATTAGCTACAAGCTCGTTTCGGTTTTAAACCTTGAATTACTGAGTCTTGTTTCTTAATCTTGACTACATGTTGAATCTGTAAGCCATTACAATCGAACATGTCTCGGAAATTACAGACAATACGTAAATGTGTTCGGCATATTTTGACTACGGTGTTTGCGTCGACCGAAAATTTTCCAGACAGTGCTGATTATTACCACACCATCGGTAAATTTACGTGATTGACAAGGTGTAATCATTTTCCTTCTTTGTTGTTTTATTATAAATTTAGTTTACTTTAAGTAATCAAAATTTCCCTCTTTTTTAATAAAATAATCCTCAATTTTAAAAGGATAGTTCAAGTTATTGCGAAAAAAAGATCGTGTATATCGATTTACGATATCAAATTGGTTTATGATAGCTTCGTATTACCTGTTAAAGGTGCTCCCACCTATACAGTATAATTCAATAATTTGAAAAAAAAGAAAACAAAAATATGGGTGATGAAATTAAATAACTTAAATTCTAATTAAGTTTAAATATTCCATCTCGGAGTCGAAATCAGCAGCTCAAACTAACGTCGGCTGGTTCTTATAATTCAAAGTTTGCGAGTAGAATAAATTTCAGTAAGCATAGGTAATAGCTCTTAAGTCATACAAAACTGCTTTTTAGACAACTTTGATTACTATAACGCTTTCGGAAAATTAAAATAGTTGAAAAAAATTTACCGTTCAGTTTTTTAATTAATGAAAACGGTAAAATGATATCTCTAATATATGATGGAGATCATGTGGTAAATTTTGGGAATAACCGTTATGAATTAACTTTATTATATTTTTATTATAAGATTTATGTATACAAATGCAATTTTGACTATAACGTGGACTTAAATCTTTGTTTCGGGATTTCAACCTTCAAGCACTGCGGCTTTAATCCACTTAAAATTCCCTATCTCGATAACACGACGGTTTCAATAATTCCAAATATCTTAGGCAAAAACTATGCAACAAAGGTTGTGAGATGAATTAATTTCGACAAACCTCGACAATAGTATTTACAAATTCTTTCTCTTATGAATTTCTTACCAAAGAGATTTTAAAGTGTTTGGTAAACTCTTTTTCAAAGTAACAATTTCCAAATTCTTTTTACGTTATTCCTATATTGTTTTTACGTTTTCAAAATAGCATTTTCCAAACTGTTTTTGCATTATTTCCAAATTCTTTTTCAAAATAACAATTTCCAAAATAACACAATAAGATATTGTTAAATTCTTTTTCAAAATAACTTCTTATATTTATGTTAGCACCTTTCCAATGTGTAAAGTGTTTCATGCATCCCTATTATCAAATACATGTATCGGTAGTTAATACTTATTGTCTTCACTCCACCTTTTCATCTTCTCGCTCCTCTTAACCTAATCACTTTATCCATTATTTAAACAAACGTTTACACTATCTTCTATGCACCTATTTCTCCATCTACATCTCAAAATTTCATTCTTGTAACAATAACACCCAAAACAAAGTCCATTATTTCTATATCATCAATCAAATCCCCCCAAACTGGTTGTTTGTTAACATAACAGTTTCCAAATTGTTTTAGCGATTCCAATGATCAATTTTCGGTTTCTTTCATCTTACTTGCGAAAATATTTCTGCTCTATAACTAAATCCTCTTTCTCTTTGTTTAGTTCCTAAACTGTCTTATCTCTTTCCTTTGAACTTCCCCATTCCTCTATTTCTAAAGCTTCCGCAAAAAAAAAACAAAAAAAAAAAAAAAGCTGAATAAGAAAAAGCCGAAAATTAGTCATCGAAATTAGAGGGTGAAATAACCAAGATTATGTAATTAGATTTTAAAAAGATGCTATATTTACAGGTACCCAATGTGAAAGTTTTTGAGATGATCATGAATAGTTACTAATGTTTCAAGAATATGGAGCTTGTAACTTTAGACAACTAACAGAGGATGATCATGAATTATTCAGTCCTAGAGCCATGAGGAATATCAATTTGGAAGGAGCCTCATACAAAGGATAAGGGCAAAACCGGAAATAATTTAACAAAAAGCCGAGTGTATAACCGTCCGGGCACTGATCCTATTGTTCATAAGAGAAGGTAATGTTCGTACGAGAGAGGGGGAATTCCTAAGAAAGTACTCTCGTGGCTGAAATAAAAAAAATTGCATGTAGTGATCAAAGATAATGCCTCTCAAGTTGGTACTCAATAGTAGAGGTTCGACTTGATGCATTATAGAAGGAAGAGATGCATAAGTATAAATCGTAACAACTGATATGGGCGACATGATTATGAGTCATAGTTCAGGAGGCAATTTAACAGAAGGACCACTTTGCTTTGTATCATGAAAGATAACACACTAGCCGAAATGCAAGTTTATGGATATACCTTCATCATTGTGAATTATTATCACATTTTAAGCATATTATAAAGAGGAACGGTTCAGGTAGTAGTTTAGCAGAAGCATCACTTAGCTGTACAACGTGGAAGTCACTATGGCATCCGAAACACATGTTTTACGAAATATCTTCATAGTTATGAATGATTGTCACATTTTATGTAAAATTGTTAAAATTTTTATTTTTTTTATGATGACATTCTTTGATAGTAATCTTTCGTAATTTCTGTCTCCATCACTTTTTATTAGTTGTTTATCCTTTTATCTGGCTCCCTACATTTTAAAAAAATAATAATGGACCACACGGAAATAAGTCCACCGAACCCAAATCTCTACAAAAAGGAAAATTACAACGGAAATAGTTAACAGTTTGAATAATTACAATTGAACAAAGCTCTATATCAATAGCAGGTGTTATGAATCCGCAAGTCGCGCAGCCAATCTCGAAGCCAAAGACACGCTCAGGAACGGAACAAAAGCATGTTGAAAACAATAATCTAATGGTAAAAAAAAAAGAAAAATTATACGTAAAAAAAAAAAAGAAAATACGTAACTGTTGTATACTAATGTGTTTTATAATGGTTTTGTATATTGAAAACAAAATTTTATAGCAATGATTCTTATGCAAATATTCAACTATATACTATGTAACTAACATTACTAACCAATAAAGTTATATCCAAATTGGATTTTCATACAATTTAGGCCAAAAAAACAGCTCGGTATCACTCGATGGTGCAGGATAATTACCATTAATAACACAACTTAACTTTTGGAAAAAACGCATGGTTTAAAACTTTAACATTATAAATTTTGAATTCTGAATGCTTAACATCAGAGGTATTAGTTTAAAAATCGAGCTAAAAAGGAAAACTTCAAAATCTTTGGATATTATTTAAGGTATAAAAATTGATAACACGTTCGGTAAAAATCGTCAGTAATATTTGAACTACCCATAACCTCTTTTAAGATAATACTATCTATGTACACCCTTTCGGCAAACCTCAGCGTACGCCAAAATATTGTAATTTTATTTTAATTAATAGAAAGGGTAAAATAGTATCTATAAAATATAAAATTGATCGTGTGGTAAATTTAAAAAGTAATATTTGTAAATTAATTTTATTATATTATAATATGATTGCATAAATTTGGAACTCCGGCTATAGTAATTAGCTACAAACTTCGTTTCGGTTTTTAACCTTGAATTACTGAGTCTTGTTTCTTAATCTTGACTACGTGTTGAATCCGTAAGCCCTTAAAACCGAACATGTCTCGGATATTATAGACAATACGTAAATGTGTTTGGTATATCTTGACTATGGTGTTTGCGTTGACCGAAAATTACAGAATAAATTTCAGTAAGCGTAGATAATAGTTCTTGAGTTATACAAAACTGCTTTTTAAACAACTTTGATTACTATAACGCTTTCGTCAAATTACAATAGTTGAAAATTTTTTACCGTTCGGTTTTAATTGATGGAAACGGTAAAATGATATCTCTAATATATGATGGAGATCATACGGGTAAATTTTTGAAATACCCGTTATGAATTAACTTTATGATGTTATTATTATAAAATTTATGTATATAAATGCAATTTTGACCATAACGTTGACTTTAAACTTTGTTTCGAGATTTAAACCTTCAAGCATTGCGTCTTTAATCCCACTTAAAATTCCCTACCTCGATAACACAATGATGGTTTCAACAATTCCAAATATCTTCGGCACAAACTATACAACAAAGGTTGTGAGGTGAATTAATTTCGACAAACCTCGACAATAGTATTTGAACTGTACAAAACAACTTTTTAGACGGTACTAACAACTGAAACGCTTTCATTAAACCTCGGTAATTAATAAAAAAACAATTTAAATATAAAAAATTAAAAAAATATTATTTCATAACTGTTCTTATAATTTAACTAATTTAAAAAAAAAAACAAATAAAACCTAGATGAACCTTTGTATTTTAGATCCATTGCTCCAGACTTTAATCACAACTTATTCTTTTATACATTGCAATTCCCGTATTCAGAATTTAGAACCACACACTTTATCGCTCTCACCTACTTCCCTAGATACAAGTTCGTTCGCCAGATCACGCTTTTCCCCAATTTCATATGATTCAATAATAATCACTTTTGGGTGGCTTTCGGCATCATTAGCGTGTCCCTTTCTTTTACTACTTGGTTCTCTACTCGATTCTCCTTTCTCAAATTTCAGCTCCATGTTTGTGGTGTTTTGCAACAGGTTCTCAAAATAACTATTCATCTTCTTTGTTGTACTAGCAAAATACAGTAGAAAACTTAAATTTTTCTCTTTATTAGAGTTCCCTGTAGTTGGCTTCCACGCAGGAGGATTGAAAACTTCTCCAAAAGTTGCAGTACTATCAGTGCTCGCCATTCCTAAACTGTTTATCAAAGTTGAAAGAAAGAGATAAGTGAAAAAGTTGGGATACAAATGAAAAAGAAGGAAAAAGAAAAAATGGTGTTAGAGCATTGTTAGAAACAGGACAGCTACAAATACATATAACAGCCGACCATATCCATACTCAGCAATTATTACATATTTTTCTTTTTTTTCAAGGGTTATCACATATTATTTAAAAAACGAAATGTCGTGTATTTGACTATAGTATTAATATACATGTTTAAAAAAACTATATATTAAAAAAAAAAAGAGAGAGAAAAAAAAAGGGTACTATATAGCTGATAAGATTCTCTCACACCGGGTACATGAAATATAGCATCTCTTTCCAAATACAGGTATATCAGAGGATTTATATATCTGTCGACAACCGTATTACAAAAGAGATGCTACATTTACAAGTACCTACTGTGGGAAGACGACGAACTAGAAGCAATGGATTTTCTCTTGAACGTCATTGCTAAAAAAAAAATTAAATGTTGAAATGAAGGTGGAATAGGTGTATAAATAAGGAAAACAGAGAAAGAAAAAGGCTTGAATAATGGATGAAATGACAATTTAAAATGAGTGAGAAAACGAAAAAATGGAGTGAATCAATGAGGTTCGACAATTTAATGAATACAGTAAAAAATTACACGTGTTGATATGCATGTAAATGGCAAGAATAATGCGATAATAGTATTTAATAGACTTTGAAATTAGAATGAGATTTACAAAAAAAAAAAAAAAAAAAAAAATCTAACTGCAACGAAACATTCAAAATCTAATTTATTTTAATTAATTAGTTTAATTATTTAATTTGTTAAACTTAAATCGAAGAATCTAAAGGTCATATTAGGTTAATTTGTTTAATAACCATCATTTCAAAATTTAATATATTTTAATTAATTAGTTTAATTATTTAACAAATATGATTTTAAACAACTACTTTGAAATAACATAATTTATGATTCAAAATTCTTATGAAACACACTATATATAAGTGTAATTATTATATAACAAGAACACTCGAAACAATATTAAATAGCAATAATCACCGATATTTGTACCACATTATAGAACACTATAATTAATCGACACAACAGCTAATAGAAATGGGCATTATGGTTATTGATTATACTTAATATGAAAACCCAAGATATTTTAACAATGTGAAATATATATTTAAATATCAAACGACCTCTTATAATGTTTTATTAATAAAATTCAAATATAAAATTACATACGTTTATATTTACTCAAATTTTTGTACATGTTCAATATTATCAAGTCTTCAGACCTTTATCACATTATTTAACCCTATAAAATAAGGTCTATATGAAAACTTTGTTTGATATTGAAAGCTTATTTTTGTGGTGTTTCGTCATGCACCTCTACCAACATTGTACCTTAATTGAGGTGGTAATGCAAGATCAACATTAATTATTTAATCATTAACCACAAAATTCTCGTCAACAAAGTTTTCCCAACAATTTTCAAAATACAAATTAGGAACTTAAAGACATGCATGGGTCATGCACTGCTATTAAGAACTTAAAGAACTTCTTAGAGTTGATTCTTCTAAAAGTACTTACAATAATATCTATAAAAATAGAAACAAAGATATTTACTATTTTTGAAGAAAAAACAGCTATAGTAATAGAATAAAATTAATTAACTATTAAAAAAAAATACGATAGATGACCAGAAATTGCCATTTTAAAAATGTACCTTATTCTAAATGTAATCATAACTACATTTTACTCTTATTTAATAATTAAATATTTTTGGTATTTTACAAAATATTTAACAACAATTTTGCTATTTTTTTAAAAAAAGAAAAAGATTTACGTTTTATTCATTTGCATGCCACTACATTTTACGTTATATAGGAATACATCAACTTCATAATCAACTGCACTTTTCAAAACAAATAGAAATTTACTTCAGTTCTCCTAAAAACAGTTTCAAAAAAAACCATCAAATCTACAACAAAGCTTACCGTGTTCGTAGAAGATTGGATTACAAGGTGAAAATAGAAAGAAAAAAAAAACAAACATCTAATCTTCTTGATCCATTTAACATATATACTATTCATACGGTTCTTATTTATACAAAATTACAAACATCTCATGCAAAAAAAAACATGTTTACTGCATTTCATTTTATAAAAAATGCATGAATTTTATTAGTAGTAGTACCTACAAAATGCTAGAGTATTCAAATTTTGTATAAACATTATATTTCTATCACTTTTTTCGTTTTTTTACGTTCAGGATGAAAACAGAACGAGTATATCTTGATGAGCTAAATCCTAATTCAATTAATTTCACTGTCAAAGTGAAAGTTGTAGAAAAAGCTAGACAAAGAATGTCTTCCAACTCCAAAGCAACAATCTTTCAAACATTATATTTACTAGATGAAAAGGTATATTATGTTTTTTACAGGTCATGTTATTGTACTACTTAAGAATATTATTAATCACGAGTATTATATTATATCGGGTTTAAACTTATTTATTTTTTTTAAAAAAAAAAGAAAAAAAAATCATAAAATGATTCTTTTTTTTTCGTTTTACTTATTTGTAATGATATTACTTTTATAGCGTAGTATTATACAAATTGCTCAATTATATGAGATATTTATTTCATTAATATACAAAACACACAATTATTGTATTCTATACTGAAAAAAGAGGTATTTTTTTTCACACCAACGCTGTTACGGACACTCTTGCAGTGTTCTCGATTGCAATAGCAATTACGATTACCGCCGGTACTTAGATCGTTATATCAATAACTGAAAATATTTTTATTCTGAACGTAATCGTATTTACAACTAAGATTTGCATTTTAGTTTCGGCTGCATGTTTTCCTAAGTCCAGTTCGGTTTTATACTAATCTGTGACACATTCGTATCATTAATACACAAAATACTAAATTATTATTATATTATTTAATACTGGTACCTTTGAAATAAATTGTTGCTAATAGAAATGTTTCGGCCAATAACGTTTCGGCCGTTAATACTACAACGTGTCTACTTATCAAATGTTGTTAATACTGCTATAAATACTACAAATACATCTGTAGTAGTTCCATCCGCTGCTACTGTGCATGATGTATCAGCTACTGATGTTGTTGGAACTGCTACAAGTGATTCGGCTGACACCACAAATATTACTGTTGTTACTGCTATTACTATTGCTACTGTAGAAACTTTAATTTCTCTAATAATGTCTGTGTATATGACGATAAAATGATGCATGTTGTCTTTAGATGGCTATATAATAAATATCATTATAAATAAATGACAATATATTGATTAATAACCCATATCTATATTTTTTTTAGAATAACAAGATACGTGTCACTCTTTTTGGAGATCAAGTTAAAGCATATGATGAAGCCATTGCATACAATGGAGAGTATGAGATCTCTAACGCAACTGTCAAGACATTAGAAAATCAATATCGTACTTCCAATGATCAACTACCATATCAACTTAATTTCAATCACTGGACAGTTGTTTAGCCTGTTTGCCCTGAAACTGGTTATGTAGAACCACAATATCAGTCAATAGCTTCAATCCCGAAATTGGAAATTGCTGATGGAAGATACGGTATTATCCTACACATGCTTAATTACTTATATTCTATCACATATGTGTATACAATTTAAACCTTATTTTGATAACAGAACTTTCTAATTAAATTATACAATTTCCTGGAATTATAGATGATCTTTTCTTGTTTTTAGTTATTCCCTTTATAATAGTACGTACTTCAAATTATAAGATACGATAGTTTATAACTATCCTTATGTTATTTTTCCTTGGTAAATGTACAGATGTATTGGGTGTGATATTATTTGTAGAAGAAGCAGCACGGCATATCAACTCCAGATACAATACTCAAGGCTATGTCCGAGAAATTGTTATTACAGACCAAACGTAAAGAAAATAACCATAAAATTGCTTTCCAACATTATTATTCAGTCTATACAGATACTTAACTAACAAACTCTACCTATGTTACAGACATAACCAGCCATTGACTATCTCTGCATGGAATGACCTCTCAGGGACTGCGAGTGATGCGCTTAACTTTTGGGCCGAAAGATTCACGGTAGTCGAATTCACAGCACTAAAACAAAATCCTCGTAGAGGTCAAACTCCTTTGAAAAAATTAGAGAACAAAGCAAGTTACTTAATGTTAATCTAGAATTTTAAACGCTAACATATCATTTGCTTTTCAGCATTTGCCTTGTCAACTACCATGTCTACAAGAATTATTCACGACCCTAAAGGAGATAGGGCGAATATGTTACGTGAATGGTAATTATAATAACTACGGATACTAATGTATAGAGACTGTTTGTTCGACACTGATACTTTATATATTTACAAGGTAGTTGTCCAAAAACAACTACTACAAGATAAGCAAGCGAGAGTTTTACAAATAAGGGATTCCACCCAACAACAATCCATGAAGACAATTGAAGAACTTAAGGAAAAAAGGTATACAAAATCGTTAAGTGATTACATAGGACCATATAGTATTAATATCATCTCGATGCATTCATGCAGGCTGCAAACGCATTAATGGAAGAAAGACATTGGATTCAGGCAACTATTCCAAATGCTGCTCTAGACAACGTATTTGTCTATCTACACGAGTTGTTCTTTCTGTGGAAGAAAATGCAGCTTTCCAGAAGGGAGGCAATTCACGTGCATTATGTGTGACAACAGAAATTGTATTTCAAGTCCAAGGTTTGTTAAATTCCAAATTCTATGGAATGAGATAGAGATGGAATTTAATAATACCCTGATATATGATTTAAATATATTAAAGTATTACATATGATGTTATCAAGTATCACTTATTGACAGTGCTTTATAACTAAATATCTAAATACAGTTATTAAATTCACATTATACAATAGATACCTTGCTAATGACTTTACCATTTTTGAATTATATACAGGGTTGCTTTCAAATTTGAAGCGGTTGATGTAACAGATTCAATAACATTGGCATCGTTCAATAATGACACGGAAAAATTATTTGGAAAATCCGCCGCTGAAATAAAATCTATGAAGGATTTTGGACGACTCTTTTACATAATACAATTATTATATTTTACATATAAATGTCAGCCGCTTTTAAACATCTACTTATAATGTTCTACATCAATTAGTGACGCGTATGCTTATTTCAATTGCATTATCTAGGATGATGTGGTTACCTTTCAAGAAATTGAAGAAAAGCTCCGCAAAAAATCCACTTTCTTCAACCTCGGTCCATCCAATTCCCTTGGTTCAAGTGGCGTGTTGGAATGGTCACTCAAAGCTATTGGAACCGACGAAGATGTATCTAAAAAAGACCCAACAAAAGTGACGGTTGGAAAAAATAATGAAATTGAATATTCAAATTTGAATAAGGGTGAAGAGTTTACGCCAACAGAACACCAAGAGAGTTCTGCGGTTGATATAGTAGAATTAAATGTTGAATCTACACACGATAAAACACCAACTTTAGAAGGAAAGGACAAAGGGAAAAACAAAATTTCGGAAATACATTTCCCACAGACCCCGATGTCATCAAAAGGTACCTGTTTTACCACATATTTTACATTAAAATAATAAATCTCTGTACAATATTCAAAAGCCACTCACGACAATTTATATGTATACGTCTCTATTCACAGGTATTATTATATCAGATGGAAGCCGTAATGATGCTATCGACAATGTTGAAATTGTCAACACTTCAAAGATTTCAACTGTTGAATGGACAGAGCTCTGCCGTACTCGCATGAGTGGAACCAAGCATTCTCCGGTAACTCCATCACCCATTGGAGACACCAAGAGCAGCTTGGATTGTGCCAAAAGTACAGCTCCAAAAATACTCCGTTTCACAACAGCAGAGCAGAGTGCAAATGAAGGTAATGAAGCTGCCACGAAGGATCCAAAACAATGATATAACCAGAATCTGGGGTATAAGATTAATCAAATTGCTTGGGAATCCTGTCTTCTCCCATGGCTTACCTTTGTTTAGAAGTTATATTTTGTCTTAAACTGTTTACGTTAGTGTCTCTTAAACAATGTTTTCGAGAACATTTTGCTCCAGCATAGGATTGTTGGAGAATCTAAATTAATAGTAAGTTTTCTAAGAACACATACAACAGTAAATGTTATTAGAAATCACTACAGAGTAGACGGAAGTTTATCACCAAAAAATACCATTAACAAATAATTAAACAAATCTACCCAAAAAAACTTTACTCCAGCATTTTAACAATGAATGGTTATGAGTTAAACCTCAACGACTACCATCGGACTTTGAATCATTACTTACATTATTTCACTAATCAGTTGAATTAACATGAAATACAAACACAGTATACATTACTTTCAAATTTTAAACAACCGCAATCCTAGACAAGTAACATCTGTATCCGAAATACCTACTTCCGTATGTTAGCACTACTTCATCGACACCACGACAACTAAAGACGTTAAGCTGAAAAATGATGAAAAAAACTCGGCGTCGAAGATCATATTTTAGACACAACATGAAGCTTTAGACGTCCGTTCAAAAAAGCTCATAACTGCAGTTCAAAACTTCAGCTTTTGTATAACAACTAAAATACTTGAACTCGAAAATATTTTTATTTCGGCGGTTTACAGCTGCATTTTCTGGGTCCCAACGACTGCAAGCTGTGTGCTGTAATAATATCGAGGAAGAATTTTCAACCATAATATATTACTTTCTTAGATTATTTCACGGATAATTCTAATACAAAAACAAACAAGGGTAATAATTGTAACACAGTAACCATATATATTACTTACTTATATTATTTCACTAATAATTTGAACAAACATGAAACACAATCACTGTATACATTACTTTTACTATTTAAACTAAAATCAAAACTAATCTAATACCATTCACAGCCGACATACCTAAAATTCAGCTCTTTTGCGGGCGGCACGAACTTTTGACCCCCAACAACTCATAATAATAAAGATAATTAAAAAAAATTATAAAAGTAAAAGCGATAAAAACAATTAAAAGAATCATGATAATATAAGGAACTATAAATAATATAATTATACTATTTAAACAGAATCAAAGAAATTTCATTGTAAGATATTTGTGAATGAATAATCTTACAAGAGTTAAGCCTATTTATGACATAAGATGGAAACTAGAACTTTCTAAATTCTGCTACAACGCAGTATAATTATTGTTGTTTCCCCCTTTTTTAGATTAATAATTGATTTATTAATATAAGAAATTTAAATTATAAATTAATTAATTAATAGTAAAAATAATAGACTACCCCGCGACATGTAATAACCCAGCCCGCTTGCCACGTGTGCTAGGATGTATCATTAGGTGTCCCAGCACGGCACGATTTATCCAAGGCACTTTAGCTCAGAAACGTTTTGGTTTCAGCAGCTCAAAGTTGCTTTTACTGAGTCCAATTTACCTTAATTAGTGTTATTTACTTAAATAATATTTTAAATAACTGTTTTGAAATAATATAATTTATAATTTAAATTTCTTATTAAACACGCTGTACAAAGACCTAATTACCGTATCTAAAAAAAACTAAAAAAAAAATTCCAGCCTTACAACTATGAATCATTGATGCTTAGACCTCGGCTAATGTCGTCGGCCACTGGATTACCTTGATTCCGAAACCTTCAGAAAGAAACGACGGCTATGCTTCGGCCACTACATGTTGGCCACCGGAAAAAAAAAGGTATATATGTTATAATAAAAAAGACAAAAAAAAAGTTTATGCTTGGACCTCGGCTAATGCCGTTGGTCATTGGATTACCTTGATTTAGAAACCTTAAAGAGAAAAACTTCGCCTACATTCCGGCAACTGAATGTTGTCGGCCGAAATAAGGATGATTCAGTACATCTCGGCAAAAAAGATTAAAATATTGATCAACAAAAAGAATCTTACACTCGGCCTCGGCAAACCTTTAATCATAAATTTAAAGCCATAATTCATCAACCACATACTCAGCACCATTACTTAATTTGTGAGCCGAAGTAAATTATATTCTTCTTGTGATATATACAAACGACATAATTCATCAGGAAATTCATTAGCAGCAATCACAACTTGTCCATTGCAGCAACAAAAGTGTGGGGATTCGTACATGAATTTCTTTGCAGCACAATGCAAACAAGACTCTGCATCATCAAGCATAAAAGGACCATCTTGTAGAGCTTGCCCTGATGCAGCAAGAGGTACAACTACCAAAACCCAGACAAGACCAAAAAAACCAAATAAATAACAGCACATAATATATTACATCAGTATTCGGACGTTAACTTAACCAGTTTAAACAATCATCATAGTCTGAAAGTATAATACATACCCTTTGTATAATTTTTCTTAGCAACTGAAGTTCGTCCCAAAAGACGCTGGCGTTTGCTTTGTCGTTGATGACAATCTTGGGAAGAACTTCCCACTTTATCTAATAATTTATTAAAGTTAATATCAATCAACAAGATATTAATTAAAACAATAAACGTATCGACAAAAGAATCTTACAGTCGGCCTCGGCAAAGCTTTAATCATTATATAAGACTCAAGACCGTTACACTCGGAAACATGTTGATTCAGCGTTTCAAGTAACTTTTACCGAAATTCAACAACTGTAAAGTACAATTTCTGACCAAAATTACAAACGTTCATACAAATGAACCCGGTGACAAAGCTAACTATTTAAATATACAACTTTATGCATTCAAGATAACCGTATCCATAAGTAGCTTCGGCAAAAAAAAAAATAGTAGCCAACATTTATTTTAAATATATACAACAAAATATTTTAACAATGTTATATACATATTTAAATTTAAAATTACTTTTAACAAAACTTTATTCATCGAGTTCAAATATAAAATTACATAAATTCAAATATTCTGAACTTTTAACATAGGTTCCATATTAGAATCTTTCAACCATATCCGGAGAAAAAACCCTAACATAAAATGTCCTATCACCGGCATAATAAAATAAACATCATTTCACCAACAACCAAGTCATTTTCATTAACAAAACTTGCCCACCCTGTACCAAGACACATAATACTTTTGGTATCTTCACTAACTAACACTAACTGTACATGCCATATACGACTATTAGGACCTCGAAGGACTTCCACAGTAGTACCAACTTCAGACGACAGAAAATTCCATTCTTCTGGAAGTACCTAAAATAATACTCATAGAGATATTAATAAACAAAAATAAAAAACGAAAAAAAAAACATCATACATAATATATTTTTTTTTTATGTCTACATGCATCTCCAAAGATAACAGTATGACATGGCATGTTACTATACATCTTTAAGATTCACGAACTATGTTTGAATGTTATGGTTGAGGAAAAACTCTATATATATACAACTCTTATATGTTGTCAAAATATTTTAAATACGTTTACACGTGACATATTTAATTTAAAGCCAAATATGAATGAAATTTAGGTTACATAATATTCCTCTATCTATTTTGACTTAAAAAGTTAAACATTAATTAAATTCTTAATTCTGGTATGAGATAAATAAATATCAACTCTTTAAACTGACGACAACATTTGACTGGTTGTAATAGTCAACGTCGTTTATGACCAATAATCAAATTTTTTTTTTAAAAAAAATTTCTTTCAAACTCAGGGAAATAGAAAAACTAATTTCAATATTTACATTTTTTTTTGTTTTTTTTTTCGGGGAAATGGAAAAACTAATTTTAGAATTTACTAAATTTTAAGTATGATATAAACAAATTAGATTTTGTTCTCAATACTAACTAGATCTCCCAAAACAATACTAATCTTTTTCCTTTAAAAAAAAAAAAATTACCTTTTAACTTTTTAAACTTCTAGATCATAAATGAACGTCAGAAACGGCTAAATCATCTTCATCTTCAAAATAGGTGGGAAGTTTAAGATCTATCAAATTGTGACGAGTAGTATTCTTAGCTATCTTACTATTATCGAGTAAGTTGTTGTTATGATCAACCTTATTTTTCGAAGCAAGAAAATGAGACCTTTTGTGACCACCAAGAGCTTATCCAGAAGCAAAAGCTCTTAGACAAATCGGACACTCATAAACCTTGTTTATCATCATCGACTTTACAGTACGGACGCTTATGACCTTACCCTCTTCGTCTTGCGATAATGATTCTTGACGAGTAGTATTAGTGGTTATCTTACAATTATCAAATAAGTTGTTGATATGATCCACCTCATTATCCGGAACAAGAAGATGAGACCTTTTATGACCACCAAAAGCTTGTCCATAAGCAAAACCTCTTAGACAAATCGGACATTCGTAGACCTTCTTTATCATCTTCGATTTTATGGTACGAACGCTCATGACCTCCCCCTCTTTGCCTTTCGGCAACGATTCCTGACGAGTAGTAATATTGGTTATCTTACTATTATCACGTGAGTTATTCTTATGAACAATCCCATTATTTGAAACAAGAATTTGAGACGTTTTGTGACCACCAAGAGCTTGTCCAGCAGCAAAAACTCTTTGACAAATCGGACATCCATAAACCCTTTTAATCATCGTCGAATCCAATCCGTCATCCGCTTGATTTTCGTCTTCGTTAGTGTTATCAACTCTTTGCTCGGATTCATAACTCAAATTCTCTTATAACTCGCTCTGTTACCCCCAGTAACACACTTGTATTTCATCTTGTTCTTCGTTGTTATTATAGAACGCTCACTAACATAGCTATTCCACTTGTCTCTTGACATCATCATAAGGCAGAAAGCTAAGTCTTCCTCGGAAGTAACTTCCGTGGTCGAACTAATTGGCAAGTCCAATTCAACATCAACCACACTCGATTTCCCACAACCCCGGACATAATATTGTCGTTGTTGACAATTAAAGTGACGATAATCGATCGAAGTTGAAGAAGCCGCTATACAAAGAATTCGCTTTGATCTTCGTTTTCGAGTAGGATGATTCTTCTTCCTAAATAACTCCGTCGCACTTTCTCTATGTTCTGGAGTAACAAGTGACAATGACCCAATCGGTTCAACTACCGAAAATTCATCATAATTATGAGTCGCAAATACGTGTTCTGAATCACCCGATGGTAAAAAGTGTGACACTGATTGATCAAGCGTGTGAGACCTCATGTGCCTTTCTAAAACTCTCCTACTTACAAACTTCCTAAAACAAAGTCTACATCTACGCTTCACCATTTTTTCTTCTCTTTCTTTAGAAACAAAGTAATTAACCTTCAAAAGAAAAAAAAGAGAGATATCGAATTTCAAAGTTGTAGTAATATAAATAAAGCTTAAGACTTATAAATTTAGTACTTTTTTTTTTTCAGAAATCTGTAAGAGTAAGGGATGAACTTTGCATGCAGTGTATTTTTTTTTTGTATTTTTGCACGGAAATTAATATGAGAGAGAAGGTGGAGATAGGAAGCTCGTATGAATAAGTGACAAACATTCCTCCGCCAAGCTGATTTACACCATTTTTTTTACTTTGATTTTTTTTTTTTTTTTTTTTTTTTTTGAGCGCGATCTTCTTTTAAGTGAGGAGAAACAACAAACGCAAAACAAAAAAAGGTGATTGTTGTAACATGATCACTATATACATTACTTACTTAGATTATTTCACTAATAAGTTGAATTAACGTGGAACACGATCGCTGTATATATAATACATCACTTGCCATTACTGAGCTAATGCACTGAGTATAAGATCCAGGGATACTATCCAAGGCAAACAAGGTATAACAACAAAAACTATAATGACCCATTCGGTAGATGTAAACATTAGTAATAAATTGGGGTAGAATGTAAGTGTAGTTCTCAAGTTCGTGTTTTCATCATACATTTACAAAACCGCGTAATAGTACCCCACAAGTTGTAACGATGGCAGAGAAAATATATAAAGATAAAGAGGTGTTAAACAAGTACAACATGAAAAATTATAATATAATATAATTAATTTACGAGTAATTAACTCTTAAGTAAGGTTTAGGGTTAGGGTTTAGGATTTGGGATTTAGTCAAAGTAGTTCAAAATCCATAATAAGTGTTGATTAGCTTTTCTCTTCAAATTAAATATTCATATCTTACCTCTGCTGTAATGGATCACGGCTATAATGTTTCAGACGGATAGTTAAAGAACAACCCTTCTTTCAACTCTCTCGGGTATTTAATTTTACAGATGACATCCGAACATTACGACTATTCTTTATTTTAAATATTAATTAATTTCAAAAACTTCTTTTTAATGACATAAATTAAATTACATCTATCCTATATAGGATCTTTTCTCATATGTTTCATAATAATTATTCCTCAATCTATTTTGAGTAAAATAGTTACATTTTCTAAATTCATCTCAATACACTCTAAATTAAATAAATCTATTTTGTTTTAATTGACAACCACACTTGACTAATTATAATAGTCAAAATCAATCGCAATTAATAATCAAGAATCAGATATGAAATCCATAAAAAATAAAAGGATAAAAAACAAATTAGAAATTTAAAATAGGATATTTGATAAATATTGAAATAGAAAAATAACAGCTAACAATAAATAGGAACAAAAAATTTGTATATATAATAAATATGATAAGATTTTAAAAAATACTTCTTCAAAATATCTTCTTATATCTATATCAAACTAAATATTTAGATACTTATTATCAATTAAGATAAGATTATGAAAAATACTCTTTGAAAATAACTTCTTATATTTATACTTTCCAATTTTCGAAGTGTTTTTCCGCATCCCTATTGCCAGATGCATGCATATATACTTAATACTTATTGTGTTCATTCATCGAATTGTCAAATCACGCCTCTTCATTCCACCAATTCACCTTCTCACTCCTCTTAACCTAATCACTTCATCCATTATTTAAGCCACCGTTTTCTCTATCTTCTGTCTCCACCTATTTCACCATCTACGCCTAAAAGCTTCATTCTTTTCAACAATGACACACAAAACAAAGTCCATTATCTCTAAATCAGAATCCAAATTCTCCCACACTGGGTGTTTGTAAATGTAGCACCTCTTTTCGATATCCAAGAACATCATTTTTTTTATGTCTCACTCAAATTTAGATAACCAATTTTTGGCTTTTTCCACCTTAGTTATTAAATTCTTCTGCTCTATAACTAAATCCTCTTTCTCTTTGTTTAGTTCCTAAATTAATTCATCTTTATCTCTCGAACGTTCCCATTTGTCCCTCAAAACCTCCTTAGACCATAATTGAAAAAGTTACGGAGGTCTCACAGAAGCAATAATGGAGAAGTTTGACAGAGAAAGATGAAATAGTTCAGGGACTCAATAAAGAAAAAGAGGATTTCATTTTAGAGTAGAAGAATTTAATAACTAAGGTGGAAAATAAATTTTATACAAAGATTTTGACAATGAGCATGTACGCTGCTCATGGAGGAGAGAGAAAGAGAATAAGGATGTATGGAGAATGAAATTGAGATTGAATCAAGTGAAACAAATAGAGAGAAAAGGGGAAAGAGCAAAGAAAAGGAGCTCAGAATGAGTAAAGAAGAAGAGGGAGAAAGGAAGAATAGAGGGAAAAAAAAAAGAGGAAAAAGGCAAAGCCGAAACTGAAGCCAAAGCAACGAAGTTATTGTAAATAACTCAATAACCCGAGGGTGAAATGGTGCGCACACTATACTTACTGTTCATAAGAAGTTGCTGTTCCTAAGCAGAGGAGCTGTTCATAAGAGATAACTCTTAAGAGGAGAATTTGCCCCCTCTCTCTTATGAACAATTCCTATGCTCATGAACAGTAACTACAGTGTGCGGACCATTTTATCCTTGGGTTTTTGGGTTATTTACAGTAACTCCATTACTTCGGCTTAATGTCAACGTTGTTTGGAGCCTCCGAAGACAGAATCCACATAAGCCACTTCCTGAACTAATAAACGTTTATTGTTTTAACATTTCGTTTATTAAAACAGCTCGAAGTTAATTTGCAAGTGGTAAGCCAAAATACTTACGAGGACGAGGTATCTGTCATACTATACAACTAGAAGTTTCGGCATTACTCAACAGCATATATTACTTTCTTACATTGTTTCAAGAATAATTCTAATACAAAATCAAACAAAGATAGTAATTGTAACATGATCACAACATACACTACTTTCTTAGATTATTTTTACTAAAAAGTTAAATTAAACTTTACTTTCAGAGATTATGAGTAACTTCATTTGGCCGTATCTTTACATTGGCTAATAAGTTCAAATGCGGCACTGATAACCTCGGCTAACAAGTTCAACCTTCAGTGTTGTCTGCCTCGACTACGATGTACACGTGTTTCGTCGAATAATAATCACTAACATAAGATTTAATACAACTTTGGTATAGCATAATTTGTGATTTAAACTTCTTACGAAACACGCTATACGCAAACCGAATTACCGTGTAGAAAAAACCGAAGACAGTATCCACCAACAACAATCACCGCCATTGGGGTGCCGCGCGCGTAGCGCGCGAAACCACAACTAGTACCAAAAACATTCAAATTTAATTCTCTAATTGCATGAAAGTTAAATAATATTTTGTATCAAATAATTGAAGAATACTACGTTGGCATAACTTTATATTTGTACATCCATACTCCCTCCTTTTATTTTCGTTGATCATTTGTCATTTTATGTAAAAAATGTATTTAAATTTGAATTTTGAAAAGTAGACGTTTAGAAGAATCTAACTAGTGATGTCCCTTGCCTTCAAAAAATAAATAAATAGTAATGTCCCTATTTTTAAGGAAAAGAAAATTAATTTTATCATTAGTATCTGATGATATTTAAAATTTTTAGCAACAACTACAAAAACAAACTAAAACTTACGAATTTTATTATATTTCCTTCGTTTTAGTTGCAAAAATTTGACTTTTACACTATTTATTTATGCCACTTTGACTAGATTTGATGTTTTTGTTAAGCAAAGATATAGTGGCGTGTTGTTATCCCAATTTTTCTTTTCCTAATTCTAACCTAAAACCGAGCAAATCTGACTTTTTTGCTTCATAAGTTTTATCCAAATCAGTATGGCAAGGGCCTTCCTTTCAAAGAAAATTATTAAATAACGTCTTTGTGTAGTTAATGGTATAGTTTAAATTTACATTTATTACGCTATTTTTTCATATAATTTGTTTTTCTAAATTCCTCTTTGAGAATGCATGCCTTTTTATTTTATTTATTTATTAATTTTTTTGTTTTTTTGGGTATAAGACCTTAATTATGAGATTTAATTTCTATGTCCCTTAATATTGCAACATAGGGGTATTACAGTGATTTTAAGATGAGGGAGAGATAAAGAGAAATAGAAATAGAGATTCATGTGATAAGGTGAGAGATAGAGAGAAAGCATGCACAGAAAAAGAAATATTTGTAAAACGTCCTTAAATATTAATTGTTGTAACAGTATTTTGTGAAGTATTAAATGTAAATTGTAAATTATAGGAACGTATAGTATGAAGAATTAAATTTTGGATGTAACAATATATTATTTGTAACAATGCTTTGCTCCTTTTTCTCTAGTTATTTGGATCCGCTTTGCAAATTCAAGTACAATCTTAGACAAGTCTAATTATTATAATTAGTATCAGTAACTATATACTAAAAGACACACCAGCAATGACACGTGTCATTTTCTGGTGTGTCAAAAAAAAAAAAAAAGGTATTTAGGAAACAAATCTTATATATAAATCAAATATTAAAAAAATTTAATATATCATTCCACTATATATATTGATACCATAAGTTAAAGTTAAAAAATAAAAAAAAGAATCAAATTCTTAGCATAATTTGTGACATACATAGTGCTACATACTACTCTTACCATTTTTGCAAGAAGGATTATTTTTTAAAAAAATATTTTTGTATTTAATTATGTTTGAAAAGCTTGTTAGGAAAGATACGAATTTTTTTCTAAGCTAGTTGATTATTGAGAAGAAAAATAAATACCGCTTAAGAGGGAATGGATTAATAGTGTGTAAAAAGTAAATCTACTTACGAATTAAATACATAGTTGTAAGATATTCATTTGGTTAAAAGAAGAAATGATATAAATTAGTTAGTGAAATATATATAAATATACGTATATGTGTATTTTAAATTATCTATTTTGCTAATAATAGACTCTTTCATAATTAATTCATTTTACAAAGTAGTAACTTAAATAGATTTTTTTTTTAAATATAAAGTTAATAATTATAGAGTAGTTATTGAAAATTACCGTGCATGACACGGGACCTAACCTAATAGACATACATTTAGAAGTGACAAATAGGGTTGTTATTTAGATCCAAATCATCCAATAAGATTATGGTCATGTTTGAAGACTTTTGGTTCGGGTATGGGTTAGTTTTGATCCATTAAAATTAAATTTGGGTCATTATAGTTGTATGTAATGAGATTGTTGGAGTATTTTTCAATTGGGATGATACTTCGGTTCGGTTCGGCTAGTCATTTTTGTTTTGTAAATTAGTAAATATGAATGTCATTACACAAGTATGGATAATTTTATACATACTAATCGAATATTTCAATAATATTGGTTCTTTATGTTTAATGTCTTCCAATCTAAAATTCAATCCATTAAAAAAAAAAAATCCCTCAAATTCTTATTGTGAGCACAATGATCATCTCCCATCATTCAAAGGCACCAATGACACAACTCTACTCTGACTATTCGAAGAAGAATCGTTCATAGCAGTGATGCTGTTGTTGTAGTCATTGCTGTTAACTTGTATCTCACCAACCAAATATTCACTCTCTTTTTGAAGTAGTACTCCACGTTTGTCCGACCACGGATGTGAGCCTATCTCTTTGATATCTTCTAGCTCTCTTGCAACCTGCTTCATTGTCGGACGATCCTCTCCTTTCACTTTCAAGCACCTTTTTACAAGATTTGCGACTTCCTTAATTTGCACTAGTGCTCCATCACTCTTTATGTTGTCATCGAGGATCTCCAACAAGCGATCATCCTTAAGATTACGAAGAAAATAAGACGTGAGACACTTCTTGTCATCCTCTGTTCTTTCATAAGAAAGCGCCTTCTCCCTAGTTAGTAGCTCGGCAAGAACAACGCCAAAGCTATAAACGTCGCTTTTCTCAGTTAGATCACCAGTTTGAAGGTATTCAGGATCAAGATAACCGCATGTTCCTTGAATCATTGATGCTAACTGATCTTGATTTGTTGGTGCAAGCTTTGAAGCACCAAAATCGGAAACTTTTGCAATATAATTTTCATCCAAAAGTATATTCATAGACTTTATGTCCCTATGAATAATCGGTATAGTAGTCATAGTGTGTAAATATGCCAAGACCCCGGCAACTTCTGTAGCTATCCTCAATCGAACATCCCACGTTAGTAAACGAGTTTTATGTTCATCATGTAAATGCTCATACAATGTACCATTTCTTATGTACTCATACACGAGTAATGGTACTTCCGTCTCCAAGCAACACCCTAATAATTTTACCACATTCTTATGGTTGACATGAGACAATGCAATGACTTCATTGATAAATTGCTCAACTTGACTAGAATCTACTTTGAGAGACTTTTTGATGGCAACTACTTGGTTGTTCGTTAATATACCTTTATAAACCATGCCAAAACCACCTCGGCCTATGATGCTGCTTACACTATAGTTATCAGTAGCCTTCTTAATCTCTTCTACAGTGAACATCTTAACAATGCTTCCCATGGATATGTCTCGTCTTTTGAGTTTAGTCTCTAAAATGTGGCCGCCATTTTGATAAAAGAAACTCTCCTTCATTTTTTTGATTTGCCGTTGCCCATGCTGCCAATAGAGCCATAACGCACCTATGAAGAAAGCAATTATGCCACCTCCAACACCTAAACCATTCATTGATAAAGGCATAACGAGGTTAATAAACGAATATATATTTAAATCTTTTGATATAAAAATTCTATGGTGGTCATCCTTAAATGAATGTCATTATACTAATTTTTTATTAGTTGATTTTTAATTGTAAAACAATTATAAATGTTTTTTTTTCTTCTTATTTTTAAAATTTAATATTATTTATTTTATATTTTTAGAGTTAATTCATGAATTTATTTTTAATTTTAGTAATAATAAAAATTAAATTTTGTTAATTAATTATTAAAATAAAAAAAATCAAAAAATATTTCAAAATTAAAACTTAGACATATGATTTATATTTGACCTTGACATTAAAAAATAAATCAAAATCAGCTAATAAAAAAATTATATTATGATAGTCATTTATAAGTCCACTGAAATTTCAAGCCTAGCGTTATAGGGCATGGATATTGTAACCGACAATACAAATGTATTAAAAGAATTTGTTTAATAATGTTAATGGTCTTTGTATCTACAACCATTAGAGATGGAGAAAGTAATATCTCGTGAAATTCACCTTAGATATTTTCCAGTATCATAAATTTAACTTTGGAGTACGTTGTAATATCAATGAAATTGTTACAATGTAAGTCATTGAGATGAATGGACTTACCTAGGATGATTATAATTGATATGCTTCCTGTATTATGAATACAAAGATCTTTATTTGTACTATTGCGGCGATTGTAGCCTTTTGGACACAAGCAATCATAACCTCCGTCGGTGTTGACGCAAAATGCTGGTGATTTACACGAATGCTTTCCTTTACATTCATTAATATCTGGATAAGAAATCAACCAAAGAATCGACTATGTCACCGTACTAGGAAATATCGAATGACTATTATTTTAAATTTAGATAAACAATTTCAGATAGAGAGAGTACATTGTATTTCATAATACTTCGTATAAGTTGTGGCCCTTTGCTCAATGTATGGAAATCAATGAGGGAGACCCAGTTTTTAATAGTGAGAAACAAAATAAACCAACAACTTTATTCAACTTTATTTATAGAGCCCAAAATAATGAAAAATTTATTAATTTATTCACGAATATGCCCCCATGAGAAACAAGAAATTTCCCGAAATTAATAGTAATTTCAACACTTAGGTACTAACTAAGGAGTTACTTCATCATCATACGAAAAAAGTAGAACTATATTGCCCAAAATTAAATGAAGGGCCACAACTAGAATGTATTATATGGTAAAAAAATCCCAATATAATAAATATGAAGTGCCACAAATAGAATTAGATATCATACGTATTTAAAAAAAAAAAAAAAAGCTATATACATAGTATTACTTCCTTATTTTTCAAATTATTGTCCTTCAATTATTGGCTTGGTGGCGCATACTTTTGAGAAATAAAAGGTAGGGTGGTCAGTGGTGTCAGTTGATTGATGTATAGATAGTGAAAGTTTAGATGAAAAAGAAAATTGTTAGAGATTTTATGGAGGCAGAGGCAGGATTCCAAATCATATACGAAGTATATAAGAAAAATGAAAGTGGAAGACTGGAAGTGAGATAATTAGTGGTAGGATCCATTTACATGGGTTATAGACTTATAGTTATGAGTTTGATTAGGAAAATAATTCTAGTTAATTAAGGTAACAGATCGTACAATTATTTGGAAACTAATCAAAATAGTATACAAGACGAGTTTTAAAAAAAATACATGTAATATATACTCCATCTATTTTTTTTTTTTAGTATTACACTTTTATCAGTATAATATTTTAGGTAAATTAATTGAATTTAATATAATATGTGTAGGTGAGCTAAGGTAGTTGAAATATAAAAAAAAAATATATGAAATAAGACTATAAATGAAATAATTAAATGAAAAATAAGGGATGTGAAAAAAAAAGTAATAACAAAAGTAGTCGTGGGTTTGCATGAAGAACTAACCATGAGTTTCATCACGATACGAAAAGGGTATAACACTTTAAAAAAATAACAAAAAAAAAAAATTGAAAAGAAAAAAAAACAGTAGTATTTGTTAAGTGTGACACAGAGGAAGTAAGAAAGTGTGCATTTATTTAAGGACGGAATGAATAATTATTTTCAAAAAGATTACAAAAAGGATAGGTTGAAAGTATACCTTGGCAACCATGAAGGTAGGGGTTCCCTTGGAACCCAGGCTTACATTGGCAGCGGTAGCCCCGTTCGTCCGGCAAGTCAACACACGTGCTATTTCCCTTGCATATGTAATCTGGCTCTTCGGCTGCTTGCGCAGTGAGACAATCTTTTGTTCCAATTGACCAATTATAGACCATTGGAAGCTTTAATTTTTCAACATATGCAAAATTTTTGGGTAGATACTCTTTTGGAGAGGGCATTGCATCATTTGCCACCACAAAAGCAATGCTACATGGGTTGAAATCTACCACATACGAGTGATTATAGAAACTCTTGGCTTGTACGCTGACGTTGTACACTCCATTTGGAATGAAGGCCCTGCAACAACCAATTCCAGAGCACATACTACCCACACTATTTCCTTGTTCCTCATTGCACGTAGTCATGCACCCGGAATGGTATTGTGTTGATGAATTTGTAATACCTACACTATTGAACCATACATAAGTATCACAACCAATTGCAACAAGTGAATTCTGAGTGGTTGAGACAACAAATCTATTCATTCTGACAGAGGTATTCTGTTTATAATGCATTTCTTCTGTATAATTAAAACAATCGTATGCAACAAAGTTACGTACCCAGATATTACCCTCTAGCGTAATATTGGTTACTTCTAGGCTATCACCATAAATTAAACTTGGAGGACTTGTACTTGTGTTACAAGTGACACTATAATAAATACCATCTTTAGGATGCTTGTAGTGACAATTTTCCCCAATACCAAACGGATATGGTATTTGGGTATCGCCACACTTTTCGGGGCAATTAGGTAGGGCTATAGCTATTTGTGAGGAAGTATTAAAAACAGTTGTTTCCGACACTATTTGGAGGCTAAACGGCAACATTGCCACCATCATATCGATGAAAAAGATTAGTACCCTATAATAACCCAAATTTCTTGATACCCCTTTCACCATTTTTTGTGTTTACTTAGGCATATGATAGCAAGGTATGTAGTGTGAGTGTGTGACAATGTGACATATAACATGCATTTAAACGAATACCAATAATGTACTATCTAGTATAGAATGAATGGACCAAAGTAATTGGAAGACCCCGTCAACTAAGTCAATGCAATTTAGTGAGTCTTGCATGGGTCACTCGTCATGTACGTATGGTCGTCCTTCAATGTGTTGGTTGCATGTGGCTTTCTTGCTTACTTCCTCGCAATTACTGATCAATAAACTTAACTTTATCTGTCTCATTCATTCTAGTAATGAATACTGAATACTCGCAACAATATAAACTAATTAGATTTTTCATATCAACACTCACTAATATACCATTAACAAAAGGTATAATTAGCATTTGCAAAATCTGTAAAATAGTTAAAGTTTTTATAGAAAGAGCTAACAAGCGCCCCCGAAGCGTTACATACAATTTCAAATATTTTTGAAAAAGGAATTTTAGAATATTGCATATCATTGGTCGTTCATCATTAAGGTCCTTAAGGATCATTAATTTATTAGATTAAGCATTAGTTGCATTAGTTTCAATACGGTTTTGGGATGTCCGAAGAATTCCTTATAACATAAGGCTAAAGTCGCACGTAAAAATATCATCGATCAATGTATGATTTTGACATACATTCTTAAATTAATATCATAATAAGAAATATATTAAAAGGTTATTCAATATTTCGTAGTTTTCATTTTATTATAACTTTTATAAATGCCAAAAAACTATTAAAGATATTTTGTTGACCCCGTAATAAAGGAAGGAAATTGAGAAAATTCAACATAGAAATAGAATGGCTGAAAAATCAACGGTAAAAGGCTTACCAATTTTTTTTTTTTTTTCTTTTCTTTTCTTTTTTGACGAGAAAAGGATTACCTTGTGGATGAAGGATATTAGCATAAATTTCGAGGACTGAAGGAGGCCATAGGAGCCACGAAGATTCAAGGAAAGTAATGGTTTACTGGGATCCAAGGAGAGACCAAAGGAGTATTGTCTTCACAATTGTAATTAGGGGTGAGTATTACCGGGTACCCATTGTTAAACTAAAGACCCGATTTTGGAACTGGTTAATACCAGTTCTAAGATTTTTGGAACCTGACCCCAAACTGGTAACAACTGGGTCCCAACATTTGATATTTGGAACCGGAACCGCTGGAAACCGGTTCCAAAACCGGAAATCGGAAAATTTCTGAATATTGAGATGAAAAATTAGATCTAAAGTCCAACCAATACAAAAATACACATTACCAATATATGTTACAATTTTCGATATATACAATTGGGCTTCTTCTTCGAGTCACCGCCATATACTACCGCCTCTTCTCTCGTTCTTTACAATGGCGTGCTCTCCATTAAAGGTGGGAATCGTGCTGGGCCGTGACTGGCGGGCCACGGTCTCCGACGAGCCATGCCGTGCCACCGTGCCCACCTTTACCTGTCGTGCCGTGCCACCCAAAGTAGCAGGCCAACCCACGACACGGCACGACCCCCGTGCCAGCCGGGCTCGTACCGTGTTGGCCTGCGTGCTGGTGGGCTAGCCTTTTTTTTTTATTTATTTATTTCAGTAGTTTATAACTTATAACTTATTATTTTTTATTTAAGTTTAATAAATTAAGTTTAATGTGTATGTTTTATTATTATTTTTATTTAATATTTAGATATATTTAGTTTATAGTTTTTTTATAGTATTAGTCTATTTTTTTATAGTTTAATGTTTATAATTTATTATATATATTTTGTATTATTAATTACTAATTATTATAATTTTGTTTTTGTTATATTTATTACAAATTATAACTTAACGAGAAAAAAAGGAAATTGGACTTTGGATGTGAATAATGCATATTTCATATTATTATTACTTGGGAAAATTGTACAATGATTAATAATGATGAAAATCGTACAAGGATATTAAATAAAAATTGGATAATGATAAAAATCGTACAATGATAATGTTGATAATGACTAAAATCGTACAATATACAAAAATTGTAATCTATTCTTCTTCATCTTCTCGTTCAAGGTCATCAGCTAGTCGAATAGATTGGGAACTAGCCGAACCCGAATGGCTCGAGGCGGATGTTTCTGCTTCGCAGTCGTTGTCCTTGTAAGAACGGTCTTGTGTGTGATTTTCAGCATCTAACCAATCCTTGAAGCACACGCACATTTCAAGTGTTTCGGGTTATAGACTTGTTCTTATGTCGTCTAAAACCCTCCCGGATGCGCTGAAAGCTCGTTCCGAGGCAATGGATGAGACTTGGATACCAAGAATGTCTCGTGCCATGGCCGCCAAATTAAAGTTGGATGCTTCGTGCTCTGTTGTTTCCACCATGCAAGGAGGTCGAGGTTGTTTATCTCGTCGTCGTCCATGCCCTTGGTGAAGTCGTAACTCAGGTACATTTGCAACTCCGAGATGTCGCTTTGCGTTCTCCTTATCGATGAATCACCTGAAAACCTTGAAATCAAGTTAGTAGCTTGTGAAAATAAATGTTTGGCCTTCTTACTTACGTTTTTGGATGGTTGAAAAGGGGCTGAGCGAGGAAGGGTGCCATATTTAGTTTCATAGACTCTATATAAAGAAAAAAACTAATCCTTGACATTACTCTTATAGGTTTCTACATTATCGTCAAGATGCATGCATTGAAAATAAATTTCAACTAACATAAATGTATGTTCATACTTTTTCCTAGTATCTAATGTTGAAGAAAAAATATAAATTAAGGAAATGTCACTATAATATTTACGCCACTTTGTTTCCATTGCTGGAAGATACCGATCATAATCACTTTCGTTTCGATGATCAGCGAAAAGTTAGGCAAGTAAAAATGCATTTGAAAGAAAGTTATGAGCACAAGGATTATAAACAGAAGAAAAACAATACGTCATGTTATAATAACTGTAAGAACTGCATATATCTTTCATATTTAACCCAATCATTCTCATATATAGCATTGTTTGGAAATTTTTTGTTGTAATAGATTGTTAACTGATTCTTACACTCAATCGTCTTGGTTAACATGTCATAGATGAAATTCCACCTAGTTGGGCAATCGGTTTTGATTTTTATTGCTCTTATCTTTTGTTGTTTTAAAAAATCTCTTCCATTCCTCGTATCTCATGTTTGAGATATTAATAGACATAATAGCATCTCTAATTTTGTTGCAGTATGGACCAATTGCTCGAATTTCATCCTGTACACATAAGTTAAGAACATGGCAAACACATCTAGTATGGAGTGCGTCACCGCCTAATATTACATTAGTTAAACTTTGTTTGACATAATTAGCAGCATATGTCATTGAGGTTGCGTTGTCAAATGTTATTGACATGATTTTTTTCTCCAAGGTTATATTCATTTATCGCTCCCATTAAGTGGTGAGCAATGTTAATACCGATGTGGGGGTATTCAAGCATTTTGAAATGAATAATTCATTTTTGCAACAATTGTTGATCATCTACCCAATGACAAGTCACACATAAATAGTAATATTTATAACCACTATCCCAAGAATCGGCGATTACAGACACTCTACAATTAAGGTTGCTCAATTCGTCTTGTAACCGCATTTTCTACTCTTGGAAGTTTTTCATGGCGGCGGAACGAACTGTTTTCCTAGAGATTTTTTTATGGTAGGGTTGTAATGCTTTGTTATTGTAAGTGTTAAATAGGTCACTTTCGGAGAAAAGAAAAGGTTGTTCGGCGTGTACTATCATTTTTCCTTGTTTTTCTCTATCCCTCTCATAGTTGTAGGTAAAGTCGTGTGGATGAAATTGGGAAATTTTTTATCGGGCTGGGTCAGTAGCTAGTTTTTCATAAGTTCTCGTGTGTCTACTTAAGTGTCCCATACCGGACTTGAATTGTGCCGAGTATATATTACCACATGTTTTACATTATGCTCTTTTTTGGTCTTTATTTGGCAAAAAATAATTCCAAACATCACTTTTAAGGCTTTTAATATTAACCATTTCACTTTCGGTTAACCATTGGTCTTGTGTGTATGGGGATTGGGTGTTTGTAGTTTCTTGGGTTTGTTGGTTAGCAGTAGAACCGGAAGCATTAGGGATATCTTGTGGGCTACCTTGGCTAGAATAAAAACTTTGTGGGTCAAAGAAATTAGGTGGGAATTGACCGAATTGTGGAGATTAGTTTGGTGGTGGAAATTGGTTTTGTGGAAAATTGGGCATATTCATATTATTCATGTTATATGATTGAAAACCGGAAGAACCATCGTGCCTAAATTAATCAAATCTTGGGGGACGTGACCGGGGTCATTGGTCGGACTTGGAATTGAGGGGCTAATTGGATTAGGTGATTCTCTAGACCTATTACCACGGACAAATTGGACTTTCCTAGATGATGATGGGTTGTTTGTGTTAGGTGATGCCATATAAATAACAATAACAATAATAATAATTAACAACAACAATTTTAACAATAATTATAACAATAATAATAATTACTAACAACAATTATAACAATAATAATAATTAATAACAAAATTTATAACAATAATAATAACAATAATAATAATTAATATAATTATAACAATAACAATAACAACAATAATAAATTAAAGATTAGTTTAGATCTTACAACCATGCTTCAACGCTTTCCACTAATAACGATTACGAACTTTTAGTTTTTTCGTTATTAAGAGATAATAGTTAAAGAATTTAAGAGAATTATTAGAGAATATAAGAGATTAAGGATTATTAGAGAATATAAGAGATTAAAAGAAGAGATTGTGAATTGGGAAGTGAATGAAATTAGGTATTTATAGGGAATTTGGGGAGGAAAATGGGAAAAAATTAGCCGTGAATGGCTGTTGGGCAACGGCATTATAGCCGTTTGTTTCTGTTGGCCCACGGGTCGTGCCGGGCCGGCACGAAAGTCGTCCCTAGCAGACCGGCACGCGGGCTAGCACGCGGGCTTTGCACCGTGCTCGTGTCGTGTCGTGCTGGAAAAGCGTGACCCTGTCCGTGGCACGACCAGCGGCATGCCGGCGGGCCACCGTGCCGTGCCTGGCTCCTCCTGAGCCGTGTTGTGCCCCGCCGAGATTCGTGCCGTGCTAGGCTGCCCGCAGGCCAGCCCGGCCCGTGCCCATCTTTATTCTCCATTGATGTGGTGGCTTCCTTGGCTGCCATGAATGAGATCTTGTGAGGATAACAAGTTCTGATTTTGTTTTGCGTAAAAAAAATAAAATATTTGATATAGATCTAAGAAATTGGAAAAGGTTAGTTAATGAATTAGATGATGACTCCATCTCTACGAGGATTATGTCCACAATCTAGTAATCTAAGCCAGATAGATCTATTAAGTGAAAGAAAGGTAGTGTACCGTAGGGATGGGAATGACGGAATGAATGAGGATTATTCCCACATGAACTCTTTCTATCAATTGAATAAGACAGATGGTAGAAAAGAAGGGGATGGATGGTAGTGGTTGGTGAATTTGTGAAAGATGGTGGATTGGTGGCCAGTGAAGAGTAGTTTTACGGTTTTAACACAATAAGTACTCCCTATAAGAGGAATTCGTTGTGAGAAAGTGGGCTGGTAATTAATAAAAAGCCTAATATTTCATTTCTTCCCCAATTGTTCATATGACTTAAAGAACTGGTTCCGGGTACCCACTAGATACCTGTTCCAAATTTTCAAGAATTAGAAACGGAATCGATTGTAACCGGTTGCTGAATTTTGAACTCGGTCTTCGTACCGGTGAGACCAGTTTCCAATCTGGACCTGGTGGGTCCTAACTGGTTCCAGGTCTGGTACCGGGTACTCTGGGTCTTTGCTCACCCTTAAATGTAACATACTGTTAGAAATATGCCTGGAATCTATTTTCGGGTCTTGGACTAGTAAGCGGTAGCTCGCGAGGTAGCTTAGTATTTCGTTGGAAAGGTTGAAGGTTGCAACAAAATTGAAGATATAGTTCCTAGGAGAGCGAGCTATAGCTCGCCGAGGTATTTAGGTGTGGCTTGGTCAAGCGAGAGATTGCTCGACAGCGAGCGAGAGCTCAGGTGCGCGCAAAACTAAGAGTCGCGAGTGCCTGACACGCGCTAGTTGTTGAGTAGTGCACGGAGGGTCAGCGCAACTCCGTGAGTTGCGCGCGGAGTGAGGCGCTCAGCGTTTTTTGCGTGTCTATCTATCTTATTCCGGTGTGCTATATAAACCTTCCTAGGGTTATTTGTAGCCGTATAATTGTGTCATTGAGTGTTATTCAGAAATCTGAGAGTCTTTTATGTATTTCTCATCTGTGAGATTTGAGAGAGATAACATTAGAAATCCGAGAGACAATGAACATATTTTCTGTAATGGTCTCAAATCTATTCCGAATCTGTATTCTATTTTCCCAAGATCAATGAAACTATTACTCTCGCTTGCCCGTGGACCTAGCCAACACATTTTTGGTGAACCACGTAAATCTACGTGTGTTTTTCTTTTCAATTTAACATTCAATATTTGTTCTTTCTTACATAAGTTATATCTAATCGGTATCAAGAGCTTAAATTCGGGGCCTAAGGTTTAATTCTAGTGAGAAAGATGGCTGCTTTGAATGTCAAGATTGACAAATTCCCAAGGAGAAATAGTATTAGTCTATGGTAGATCAAGATGCGGGCTTTGTTGAGGCAACAAGGGCTATGGACGCCGTTGAATAAGAATTCATCGGATCCGATAACCGATGAGATGTAAATCTTGTAGGAGAAGGCACACTCAACAACCATGTTGTGTCTGGCACACGATGTTATCACCGAGGTCGCGGAGGAGGAAACTGCATTGGGTCTGTGGTTGTAGCTGGATAGTCTAACATGACAATGAATATATTTTCTGTAATGGTCTCAAATCTATTCCGAATCTGTATTCTATTTTCCCAAGATCAATGAAACTATTACTCTCGCTTGCCCGTGGACCTAGCCAACACATTTTTGGTGAACCACATAAATCTACGTGTGTTTTTCTTTTCAATTTAACATTCAATATTTGTTCTTTCTTACATAAGTTATATCTAATCGGTATCAAGAGCTTAAATTCGGGGCCTAAGGTTTAATTCTAGTGAGAAAGATGGCTGCTTTGAATGTCAAGATTGACAAATTCCCAAGGAGAAATAGTATTAGTCTATGGTAGATCAAGATGCGGGCTTTGTTGAGGCAACAAGGGCTATGGACGCCGTTGAATAAGAATTCATCGGATCCGATAACCGATGAGATGTAAATCTTGTAGGAGAAGGCACACTCAACAACCATGTTGTGTCTGGCACACGATGTTATCACCGAGGTCGCGGAGAAGGAAACTGCATTGGGTCTGTGGTTGTAGCTGGATAGTCTAACATGACGAAGACTTTAACCAACAAGTTGCTATTGAAGTAATGTTTGTTCGGTCTGCAAATGTCTGAAGGTACATCCCTTAGAGAACACTTAGTTCATTTCAATACTATTCTTTTAGAATTGCGTAATATTGATGCTAAGGCTTAGGATGAGGATGCTGCCTTAATTTTGTTAGTATCTTTTCTAGTGTCATATGAGAATTTTGTGCAATCTTGTATTATTGGTAAAAAGACAATGTCTCTAGAGAAGGTTAGATCTGCTCTCCATACTATAGAGTTGTGCTATAAGGCATCTCATACACGTACAGATGATCAAGCTGCTGGAATAGTGGCCAATGATGGTAATGGACAGGGGAATTCGGGGAGAAAATCCAGGAAAACATCTTCTAGGGGTTCAAAACCTAGTGATGTCTGTAATTACAATGAGGAGAAGGTGCATTGGAAATCTGAATTTCCCAAGAAGATGAGACAACAGGAAAATTATGAGTCTGCAGATATTGCAGATGGAGACACCCGTTCAGAAGAGGATTATCTCCTGATTGCTAATGAGCGTTCGCATCAATCTGATGTGTGGGTTCTGGATTCGGGGCCATCTTATCATAAGTGTTCACACAAGGAATGATTTACGAATGACAAGCAGGTTGATGGAAGTGTTACTATGGCCAACAATGAAATCTGCATAACAGTTCGTATAGCGTCCATCAGAATTCGATCGGACACATGATGGTAAACTTTGTATGTTGAACAATGTCAGGCATGTTCCACTGGGTTTACGAGGAATCTGATTTTGCTTAGTCTTCTAGATATAAAAGGGTTCAGTTTCAAAGGTGAAGGTGGAGGGTTGTATGTCTACAAGGGTTCAAAGGTAGTTCTGAAGGGTGTTAAATGGGAGTCATTGTATGTCCTGCAATGGTCTAGTTATCAGTCTGGTGTTGTCACATCATCTGTTTTAGGTAGTGTTGAGAATCAGGTGGAGCATAAAGTCACCCTAGGTTGGGGTGATGGTCCACATCTAGGAAAGGTCAATTACCACTCACAATCCGAGTATGAATATGAAGCATCGCAGTCTTCGCTGTTGAAACTAGGTCCGCCTAATTTGGCTCTTGGTCGGCATGTAAGCTTTGTGAACTTTCCCCAAAGGCACGGTTGGGAAGATAAGGTGGCTTTTGCACTATCTGCTGGAGAGGTGGATATATCTGAGCTGTCCAAGGGAGGTATTGCTTCTGCTAGGAAGAAGCATTGGCAAGCCGTCTATTTGAATTTGGTTCCGCAGAGTAAGTCCCCAGGTTGCTTGGACTTACAAACTATTCGAAGTTGTTGGTAACCCTTAGGGGAATTTTAGGTGCCCGAAAGGGAAAATCTGGTCTGGTGCTCGACGGAGCAAATTTGGTACCTAGCGGAGGCAAATTTGAGCAAGGAGAGTCTGTTTCCGGTTAATTGATTTTCAGTTATATTCGTCTTTTTTCTGGTACATCTGGCATTGTGATCAATGTGTCTTGTTCATCAGTTTTATTGTGAGGGGATTCAAGTCAAGGTGGACATTTATTAGAAATATGCTTTGAATCCGTTTTTGGGTCTAGGAGTATTGAACGGTAGCGCTCGAGGTAGCTTAGTAGTTCGTGGGCAAGGTTGAAGGTTGCGACGAAATTAAATATATAGCTCGCAGAGGTATTTAGGTGCGGCTGGGTCGAGTGAGAGCTTGCTCGACATCAAGCGTGAGCTCAGGCGCGCGCAATACTGGGAGCCACGCGCGCAAGTTAAAGAGTTGCGCGCGGAGGGTTAGCGCAACTCCTCGAGTTGCGCGCGGAATGAGGCGGTCATCATTTTCTGCGCTTCTATCTATCTTATTTCTGAGTGATATATAAACCCCCCTAGGATTATTTGTAACCGTATGCTTATGTCATTGAGTGTTATTCTGAAATCTGAGAGTCTTTTGTGTATTTCTCATTTATGAGATATGAAAGAGATAACATTAGAAATTCGAGAGACAAACAATTTGTTTTTTGTTATTGGTCTCAATCTATATTCAGTTTTCCCAAGATCAATAAAACTGTTACTCTTGCCTGCCCGTGGATGTAGCTAACACATTGTTGGTGAACCACGTAAATCTGTGTGTTTTTCTTTTTAATTTTACATTCAATAATTGTTCTTTCTTGTATCTGTTATAACAAACTGGTATCAAGAGCTTAGGTTCGGGGCCTAGGGTTTAATAATGGTGAAAAAGATGGCTGCTTTGAATGTCAAGATTGATAAAATTATGGGGAGAAATAGTTTTAGTCTCTAGCAGATCAAGATGAGAGCTTTGTTAAGCCAACAAGGGTTATGGGCGCCGCTGAATAAGCAGTCACCGGATCTGGTAACCACTGAGATGACAATCTTGGAGGAGAAGGCACACTCCACAATCCTGTTGTGTCAGGCAAATAATGTTATCACCGAGGACGCGGAGGAGGAAACCGCATTGGGTTTATGGTTGAAGCTGGAGAGTCTATACATGACGAAGTTTTTAACTAATGTAGGGAAAACTAGGTCATTGACTAATCCTCCCTAGAGCCAAACAAAATTTATAATCACTTAACAAACCTAAATACAAGTATAGAGGTAAGTCTAGGGTCAAACCACTAGGAATAATTATGTTCAAAGGCTTTCAATAAATGTCTAAGCTATGTCTAAATCAAAGGTGAAAAGGTAACACTATTCAACTACCAAAACAAAGAGGCAAACAAATAAAACACTAGGGAATGAGGATCAACATGCATTCATGATAATCAAGCTAATTAGGGAATCAAGCAATATAAGAAATGTAAAGACAAATAGTAGGAGGAATTAGGAGCATTCAATTAATCATCCTTATACTCTTTAACCTAGATTTCTCTTGTGCTAAAAAATAAGAAAAAACATAATCAAATTCTCAGCTTATGATGATCAAATCGATATCAAGTGGTCATGTCAATCAATTCTATCATGCAATCAAGTTAAGCATCATGGTTAGCTACTCCAATCAAACTAAACAACATGCAAACCTCTATCAATCAATTTAGGGGGTGTTTTGTATTAACATTGTAAATGAAACAAAAAGGATTCAAATAAGTAAGGGAAAGGTAGTGATAAACGTTACCTTTACTATATGTTTGGTATCCTAGTGGAATGGAAATGAATTTGAGAAGATTATGATTGAGTAAGGAAACGCATTTGATTGTCACTAGTTTTTGTCAAGGGTAAAATTGGGGGGTTGTGTTACCTTGCGGAAACGTTAATTGTTACTTTTAACCCATACCAAACAACTAGAAATGGAAACATTTAATTGAATCCGTTTCCTACCTCTTAAATTACTATACCAAACGCCCCCTTAGTTACAACACAAGAACAACTCAAATTCCCAAATCTATCTCAATCCATCAATCATACATGTTTTACTCAACCCTAGCAAACAACTACTCACTACAATCCATCATCTAATCCAAACAAGTAATTGAATTCAAGGATCAACAAATTATAAAGAACAACTACACTAATCAAGAATCAATCATCAAAACAAATCAAACAAACATGAAATAAACAAAGCAATAAGATAAGATAGTGTAAAATATGCTTATTGATTATTGAAAAGATCTTCAATACAGTTGTCACCCTTGCATTTGAATATCTCAAATCAGCATTGAAATCACTCACTTTCTCTCTTTAAAACTACTCCTAAGATAACCTATTTTAGAGAGAGAAGCTCTCAACCTAAGCTAAAATATGAGAGAGTAAGTAAAATGAAGTCTAAATTCTAAAAGTTGAGCCAAAAGCTATTTATAAGTAAACAAATAAAGCGGAAAAAATACGAGTTGGGCTGCTCGGGTAGGAGGATCAGCTTGGGCAAGCAAATCAGCCTGCCCAAGAAAACCCTTTTTTTAGGTTGTCGTGCCACCTGCCGTGTCACGGCGCCACCTACCGTGTCACGACAGCTCTACAATGTTGCGGTTATGCTACTGCTGCTCGGGCTTCTTGGATGTGAAGCTTGTGCGAGGAGCTACTTGGGAAGGAAGGGGAGTGTGGCCGAGAAAAGTGGCCTTCCCAATACATATATTTCTCCATTTAAAAATTGATTGAAATCTTCTACAATTTCTTAGGAAAGCATATGATCTTGCCTACGCAACTTGCCCAAGACACATTGCTTTGACTTCCAACTTTATTTGTTTGCGCTCTAACTTCCCATACTCGATATTGTTGACTTCCTTGGTTATGTTTGAGTTTCCTCCTCGATAAATGAATCTTGGAAAACCCGACACACCTAAAAAACAAGTCAAACAAAACGGAAAGCGAGAGATTAGCCAAGAAATGCATACAAAGGATAATAAAACCATTAAAAAATTGCATTTATCTAAACTAACACACAAGTACGCAAATCAATAATTATTACCTAAAACACAACTAAAAAGGTCAAGAAACGAGCATAAACTAAAGAAGAAACCTACCCTATGAGTTCCATAAACCAACAAGTTGCTATTGAAGCAACGTTTGTTCGGTCTGCGAATGTCTGAAGGTACATCCCTTAGAGAACACTTAGATCAATTGAATACTATTCTGTTAGAATTGCGTTATTTGATGCTAAGGTTTAGGATGAGGATGCTGCCTTAATTCTGTTAGTATCTTTTCTAGTGTCATATGAGAATATTGTGCAATCTTGTATTATTGGTAAAGAGACAATGTCTCTAAAAGAGGTTAGATCTGCTCTCTATACTATAGAGTTGTGCTATAAGGCGTCTCATATAGGTACAGATGATCAAGCTGCTGGATTAGTGGCCAATGATGGTAATGGACAGGGGAATTTGGGGAGAAAATCCAGGAAAACATCTTCAAGGGATTCAAAACCTAGTGATGTCTGTAATTACAATAAGGAGAAGGGGCATTGGAAATCTGAATCTCCCAAGAAGATGAGACAACAGGAAAATTATGAGTCTGCAGATATTGCAGATGGAGACACCCGTTCAGAAGAGGATTATGTCCTGATTGCTGATGAGCGTGCGCATGAATCTGATGTGTGGGTTCCGGATTCGGGGGCATCTTATCATAAGTGTTCACACAAGGAGTGATTTACGAATGACAAGCAGGTTGATGGAAGTGTTACTATGGCCAACAACGAAGTCTTCAAAACATTTGGTATAGGGTCCATCAGACTTCGGACACATGATGGTTAACTTGTATGTTTAACAATGCCAGGCATGTTCCACAAGTCACGAGGAATCTGATTTCTCTTAATAATCTAGACAGAAAAGGGTTCAGTTTGTTTCAAAGGTGAATGTGGAGGGTTGTATGTGTACAAGGGTTCAAAGGTAGTTCTAAAGGATGTTAAACGGGATACATTGTATGTGTTGCAAGGGTCAACGTTATCTGATTCTGAGTCTAGTGTTGTCACATCATCTGTTTTTGGTAGCGTTGAGAAACAGGTGGATCATAGAGTCGCTCTAGGTGGGGATGATGGTCCACATCCAAGAAAGATCAGCCAACACTCACAATCTGAGTCTTAATCTAAAGCATCGTGGTCTTCGGTGTTGAAACTGGGTTAGCCTAGTTTGGCTCTTGGTTCCCCTAAAGGCACGGTTGGGAAGATAAGGTGGCTTTTGCACTATCTGCTGGAGAAGTGGATATATCTGAGCCATCCAAGGAAGGTATTGCTGGTGCTAGGAAGAAGCATTGGCAAGTCGTCTGTTCAATTAGGTTCCGTAGAGTAAGTCCTAAGGTTGCTTGGACTTACAAACTATTCGAAGCTGTTAGTAGCCCTTAGGGGATAGTTCTGTGCCCAACGGGACAAATCTGGTCTAGTGCTCTGGTGCCTAGCGGATGCAAATTTGAGCAAGGAGAGTTTGACTCTGGTTATTTGTTTTTCTGTTATATCCGTTTGTTTTATGGTAGATCTAGCATTGTGATCAATGCGTCTGGTACATCAGTTTTATTGTGAGGGGATTCAAGTCATGCAAGGTGGAGATTTGTTATAAGTATGCCTTGAATCTGTTTTCAGGTCTAGGAGTAGTTAGCGGTAGCTCCCGAGGTAGCTTAGTAGTTCATTGGCAAGGTTGAAGGTTGCAACGAAACTGGTGCTATAGCTCTTAGACGAGTGAGCTATAGCTCGCGGAGGTATTTAGGTGCGGCTGGGTCGAGCGAAAGCTTTCTCGACAGCGAGCGAGAGCTCGGGCTCACGTGCGGCTGGCGTGTGCCAGTTGTTAAGTTATGCGCGGAAGGTTAGCGCAACCCTGTGAGTTGCGCGCGGAGTGAGGCGGTTAGCGTTTTCGGCGCGTCTTTCTATCTTATCCCGGAGTGCTATATACACCCCCCTAGGGTTATTTGTAACTGTATGATTGTGTCATTGAGTGTTATTCAGAAATCTGAGAGTCTTTATGTATTTCTCATATGTGAGATCTGAGAGAGATAACATTAGAAATCTGAGAGACAATCAATCTGTTTTCTGTGATTGGTCTCAAATCTGTTCTGAATCTGTATTCTGTTTTCCAAAGATCAATAAAACTATTACTCTCGCCTGCCCATGGAAGTAGCCAACACATTATTGGTGAACCACGTAAATTTGTGTGTTTTTCTATATTTGTTATTTCTTGCATCCGTTATAACACTTACGGAGTAATTGTTTAGTCAAATAAGGCCTACGACTCTACGAGGGTCTGTACCAGGCCAACTCTATTTGAATTTCATTTTGTGAAGGAACAACAAAATTCTTATCTCATTTCTCCTAAATACTTCCTCTGTTTTTTACTAGATACATCACTTTCCAAACATGAAATTTCAATTTAGGTACATTACTTTTCATTTTAATTAATAAATTCTCTCTATCTCTCTTATATCATATGGACCCTCCTTACTTTTTCTCTCTATCTCTCTTTACTCCAAAAATTGCTTTGGAGTCCGCAATTGAAAAAGCGATGCAACTAAAAGAATACGGAGGAAATATATTATTTCTAAATAAAAGTCTCATAATTTCTCAAGCAAATTTATTTCACATGCTATTAAAATATGATTGTTGACTCAAATGAACAATAGAAGAGGGTGGTGAATTGTATTGTACAGGAATCAGGATAATTTTGGCGGAATTATATTTAAAAAACTCGAAAATAAAAATTAAAAACTAAGAAAAAATAATAAAAAAAGATAATTTTACGTGGAAAACTTCTGAACCCTAATCAAGTAGAAAAACCACGAGCGCTAGATAATTTGTGTTGAGGTATTATCCTACTTGCACACTACTATTTCAATACCAAATTACCAATCATCCATAGAGATATGAAGTCCATGACTATTCTCTAGGATAAAAATTACACGGCAAAAGTTTCTGGTTTTGGAGCTTCAAGGTTGTTTTCAATGAACCAATTAATTTAAAGAGTGATGTCTAAAGTTTTGGTCTAGTCCTTGTCGAAATTTTGACAAGGCAGAAAGCTATTTCTGATGATAGATCAGACAGTGAGAAATTTCTTGCTAACTTTTTTCTTCGGAAATTAGAGGAAGAACACTTGCATAACATTCTTGATGACTTAATAATAGTGAGAGACGAGTCAGTTGAACATAAGGAAGTTGCCAAACTCGCTTATAGGTGTTTGAGATTAGAAAATTTGGTTTTATTTTTGGCCTTAATAAGTCAGTGAAATAATTATTATCTTCAAGAATAATGAATGCATTCTATATTTCTACTGGAAGTTTCAAACTTGTCCTAAGATGGTGTCTACAAGTCTACCAATACGCTTATAACTCTTGAAACATCTTTTAAATGAAGCTATGAAAAGGGAATAATGTTAGCACCATTTGACTTTGTACAGAATTTCTAATTGTATGTATCAGATCATGATATGTGATAATATATAAAAACATATTCCTAGGCCTCAACCATAAGCTTAAGCTTTTGGTTGAGATGGTCCTTTAACATGGTATCAGATTCATCGTGACACAATGGTCAACCTTAACAATATGACTATTGATTGGTAGCAGCTAGCAGCAATAGGAAGTAGGAACTAAATGAAGGCTAGAATACAGATAGCATATAGCCCATATCTTACATGACCAAATCATAGTCAGTTATAGAACTTTAAATATTTTCTAACTTTCATCGAGTGTTATGTATCAGAATGTTCTACCAGTATCCTCAGTTTCAGAAAACCTTAATTGAATTATATAATTAACATACAAAGATCCACTTACCTAGTGACTTTCCAAGTGATCAACCTTAAATTATCTTATTTTGGATTTCTTCCGAATCTCCGCAGGACTCCTGTGTCCTGTCCAAATCCCCTGCAATCTTCTTCTATAAATCCAAGGGAAGTGTAGGGAACTGGTCACATAGATCGCAATCAATCACATCCTACAAAATAAGTTCATACAGCAAAGTAGCGAAGTTGTTAAGCAAATGTATGAGGAACAAATTAAAAAAGCTCAAATAAGTGGACAAACAAGAAGCATCAAACTGACCTTAACAGGAACATATGCAGATCTGTGGGCCATATGATCTCTGCCACACAAAGGTGGATGCTCCTGCCTAATGTGCATTTCCAAATGGGAAAAGAAGTCGACATCAGCACGAGAAGTAAAAGGGAGAAAGGCCCCAAGGCTTCCCGTCACAGTCCCATAGATAATGCATTCTCCACCACCAGGAGTGAGAGATGCCTTCGACAAAGTTGAAACCACATCGCCAACATCAAACTGCACAATTTCTTCCAGCTTGTTAGGAGCTCCATTTAGTTTACCCTGCTCCCACTCTATTTTCCCACCAGGTGGATCTTCTTCAATCTCGTCAGAGACATCCTGTGGCATCCGAACAAAATATACATTTCCAAACTTGTCTGCACCTGCCATTGCGTCGAAATCTACATGCTGTGATGCAGTAAGCCATCTAAGAAAAAAATCATCTGCAAATATGTAAAGCTGGTTCTCATCCCGCCTATACTTGCAGTAATGGAACGACTGCAAAAATGACATTATCAACAAATTAGATGAAAGAAACATGTCATATCTTGATAAAATTAAAATGCCTGGAAAATTAGGAGAACAAAAAATTGTGAATACTATAAATAAATGGCTGAAATGACCAGACTAAAACAAAACTGTTAGTTAACTGTCTGGGAATTTAACTTTGTTCCTTCAATCCCTTCTATTCCCATGCTAAATTTTAAAGCATTTAGTAATAAGATTGACAACATAAGATCAGATAGATTGTTAATTAGAAAGTTAAGCAAATATCTATGCTTTTTCCCTTCTATCTATGCTTTTCACCCCCCCCCCCTTCTATCTATGCTTTTTCCTAACAAATACAAAGTATGACATATATCACTATTATTTAGAAAGTTAAGCAAATGCGCATATTCATAATTATAAAAGTAGAAGAAAAGGCTAGATTAGAACATGAGGATATTAAAGCAGCAGAATAGAAAAGTGCTTATCTCCTGCATATCACCCACATAAATACGATCAAGGTATGTGTGTACAGACATAATAGTGCTAGGAAACTGCTTGTTCTCACATTTCCTGAGCAGCTTCTTCTTTACCAATCATAATTAAAGCCTAAGGACAATTTCAATCCCAGCAAGTAACCTTCCCTGAAACTGGATTAGAGCAAGCGGGACATCCTCTACTTGGGTCTTGTGCAAAAGCTCAAGTATAGTTTTCCACCATCAATAAACCGATAAATGTGAATATATATACTGCATCAAACGATCTTTTGGGAGAAAATTACAGCGATTTTGCAGTACCAACTGCTAGTAAAGTACCATTCTGCAATAGCTACAACACCTTCTGCACAATTATCAGATGAAAATGTTGCAGCAAATTCAAGTGTACCAATTGTTAGAGGTGTTAAGAGATATTGTCCCTGATGCACATAGCCAAGCCAAGACCAACTTGACAAGCAAAGCATAGTATGTTGACCTCTCACAATAACTAAGAACAGCTTTGGAGCTCTAAGCCCCAAAAATCGTGAACGTGAATCAGAAAGCTGACCGGTTGCCATGTCTACTACTGTCCTGAATAGCACACCATTCTGCAAACTAGCATTTAGGAAAAGACTAGCAGGATGATCAGCACCGTCCTCTCCACCAATTGATACCAGAAGCTCGAGGAAGAGGAGGGATAAAGGAGGTGAGAAAACACTCTGTATACTCAACACTTGCATACAGTCATCTGGATCCAATGACAGGATAAGAATAGTACTGTCATAAGATCCTACTGCTAAAAAGCGGGATCTTTGTCTTCCTTTTGGGACCAGGGAAATATCAAAACAAGCCACATCTCCGAGCATTTCATGCTTCTCTACTTCCATTAACTGACCAGTCATGTCCAACTCAAAGTATATAAGCTCTCTCCCGCTCAATTCAATGACAGCTTGAAGCCTATTATACCCCACCTTTACAATTGTCTTCTTTCCCGGGGTTCTCCATTCGTTGATACGCCCATCTTCCCTAACGTGCCTAATACCACTAGGATGAACTTGCATCGGAAAGTCATTACCAATCAAAGATATAGCAAGAGAAGGTTTAGTATCTAGAAACCCGCTATCTGTAACTTCTTCAATTGTCTCACCAATCGAAAGTACAAGAGTAACACTAGCAAAGGAGACCACAATATAAGCATCAAATTCATCATTGACACCAATAAAATTACCGATAGAGTAAAGCAAATAAAATGGGAAACCAAAAACTACTACTACATTCTTTCATAAGTCAAATAGAAAAAAGTTAGGCCAATATATAGCCTTTATCAAGCAAAACTAATTAGCTAGAAATAAGAAATTAACAAATAGAGTGGATAGACATGGTCCAGTCTTAACTCTAACTCAACTAACTACTGACTTAGTCTAAAAACAAATACTAACGTTGCTTACTATTATTTAGGCACTAAAATAGCAACTAATTAATTAATGTTTGAAGCATAGTCAAACACACCCTCTTGCTTCAAACACACAGACTCCAAAAAGCTTGCGAAAGTAGGAATGTTTGGGCTGAAGAAGAGCCTTGGTCAGAATGTCTGCAGCTTGCTCATTTGTTGGACAATATTGCAAATCTAACTCCCTTTTTGCTGTGAGGCTATGGATGAAGTGATAACGGATGTCGATGTGCTTTGTTCTACTATTAGAAACTGGATTCTTGGTCAGTGCAATGGCTGCATTGTTATCACAAAATAATTTTGTAGCACCATCTTGTTTATGATGTATATCAGCAAGTAGACGTCGCAACCAAACCGCTTCACTTGCTGCAGAACCCACAGCAACATATTCAGCCTCCGATGAAGATAATGCCACCACATCTTGCTTTTTTGAACTCCAAGAAACTGCTCCCGAAACCAAACTGAAGACATGACCTGAAGTGCTCTTTCTTTCATCTACACAACCGGCCCAATCACTATCACTGTATCCATGTAATCTGAAATTTGCATCCTTGGAATACCAAATCCCATACTCAATTGTTCCAGCAATATAACGAAGTACTCTCTTTGCTGCACCTAAATGTTGCCTTTATGCATGTACCTTGACAACACACTTATAGAATACATGATATCAGGACGAGTATGTGTCAGGTAATTTAGTCCACCAATAAGACTTCTGTAAAAGTTTCCATTTGCAGCTTGTGTACCATCCTCAGCCTGTAATTTTTCACTAGCATTCATTGGGGTAGCTACAGCCTTGCAATTATGCATCCCAAACCTGAACAGAAGATCTCTACCGTACTTTCTTTGTGAAACAAATATACCATCATCTACTTGTTTCACCTCAAGACCAAGAAATATTGTAGTCTTCCCAAATATGACATCTCAAACTCAGTTTGCATACTAGTCTTAAATTCAGCAACAAGACTATCGGAAGACCCAAAATAAATCATGTCATCAACATAAATGCAAACAACCAAGAACTCACCATTTTCATGCATTTTCACATTTAAAGTGGGTTCATTTTCACTCCTAACAAACCCATGCTGCAAAAAGTAAGAGTCAATTCTCTTATACCACGCTCTCGGTGCCTGTTTTAGCCCATAAAGGGCCTTTTTCAGTTTATACACCTTGTTATCATTTCCTCTAACAATAAAAACAGCAGGTTGTGACATAAACTTCCTCCTCTAGCTCCTCATTTAAAAAAGCAGACTTCACATCAATGTGATAGACAGGAAGATTTAGTTTAGCAGCTAGACATAAAAGAATTCTCACCGTTTCAAAACGAGCAACGGGTGAGAAAGTTTCATCAAAGTCAATACCTTGATGTTGAGCGTAACCTTTTGCCACGAGCCTAGCTTTAAACTTCTGTATACTTCCATCAGCATGACGCTTGATCTTGGAAACCCACTTCAGACTGATGATACAATATATATAATAATCATATATATTCCATTTAACAACGTCATAACACTTCCCTTAGCAAATTTTATTAGCAATTAGCAAATAATCCTACGTAATATACATGGAATCATGAAAGACACTCATAAAACGAAAGTACCTTCATAGTAACACTCCTTTATCTACAATACAATTAAAACATAATCAACTACAAAAATATCAATAAAACCATGTGATTTACATCACGAGAAACCACCATGACTTCCGTTAAATTGCTGCGTGCGCATCATGATTAATAATGTACTACCTCTAAATCTTATTACTTGCGAACAAAATTTTTTTTGTCTCACTGATAATATTCTTTTATTGTAAATAATAAAAAAACAAAGTTAATACTATATACGAAGTAGTAATTTTTGTTCTTTCCTATTTGCTTACCTACCACCTCATCGTCCATTCTTATACATGTCATTCGCAATATAGGATTGTCACATATTCTCATATGTGTTAATCGCTATGTAGGATCGTGACGCATATTATTTTTGTTGCAATTTATGAACATTAGAATTTCATCGTAACATTGCGCTGCTATTTGGATTGCCTTTATTAACTTGTATTTGTATTAATTCACCAATTTGGATAATTGGATTAGCTAGCTAGTTTTATATTAATCGCTGTGTAAGATCGTGACACATATTTTTTTGTTGCAATTTATGAACTTTAGAATTTTCATCTTTACATTGTTATTTGGATTGCCTTTATTAACTTGTATTTGTATTAATTCACCAATTTGGATAATTGAATTCGCTAGCTAGTTTTATAATTATATGAAATCATTGTAAGAAAATATTACTTTAGTCAATTATTATCATAATGCATGTGTAATATTTATTTATAGTAAGTATAAGATGCACTACTTGATAGAAGTATTACAGCTTTAGTCAATCAATATTATCATAATAAATGCATGTGTGATTATGCCTTTTATACTTTTATACTTTTATACAAAGTATTTCAAAAAGGAAAAATTGTCAAAAATAATACAAATTTTGAGCGATCCGTAAAAAACAGGTCAATCTTTCAATTATATCTGAATAATACAAACTTTAAATGGTATCCGCTTTAAACAAGTTATTTTACCTACAACCTATTTGACCGGTTAATTTTTTTTTTGCCAAATTAGAAAATAACACCTAATAAAACATCATATTTTGATTATAACACCTAAACATTTCAAAGTTTTATTATAACACCTGCTAAAAAATTAAAATTTTGTTTTCACCACCTAAATGGTTATGACGTTAGAGGATCTATTAGTTGGGCCCACTGCAACGGCTATTTTTTTCAAAGTGCTTTATATATTTACGATATCCTTCACAAACGGTGAACTGTTGATCTGGTTACACAAAATTAGGCTTCACATTTTGCGAATTCTACAATCAAATTGCCGAAATTGTTTGAATTCAACATCATTGTTCGAGGGAGGAAGATTTGAAATCAGGTAATTACGTCAATAGCACTGCAGAAACCCCTAATTCATCTTTCTTTAATGAGGTGTAAATCAATCTATGTTGTTGAATTAAGTGCATAATTCAGTTCGCATGTGGTACTAATCATGTAATTCGTACATATTTAGGGTTCATTGTGTGTTAATTGTCCTCTAATTTGCGAAAAAAATGAAATTAGGGTTCATCGGAACCATAAATTGGGGGTTTTAATTTGTAGGACTGATTGTTTAATTCCCTTGGTTCAATTGTATTGCCTTTCAAAGTAGGAATGGTTTTACTTATTGTGGATGGCGTATTGGTGCAGGAGATGTCTTTCATAAGTTCCTCTCCTTCAAAGGAGAAGAATTGCAAGTGTGGTGTTCCCTTTACGAAGCTTACTAGTTGGACAAGGGAGAACCCTGGTCAGAAGTTTAGAACATGCAAGTTCTATGATCGTGTAACTGAGAGTAGAGGTTGTAAAGCATTTGAATGGGTGGATGAACAAGATGGGACAGCCTGGCAAACACAGGTGATCAACAATTTATTGTTAGATAAGAAGCTGTTGAAGGGAAAAATTAGTGACTACAAAAGGGAAGTTGATGATCTTGGTGGACAGATGAGGTGTTTGCTCAATGAAGTGGACAGGCTGAAGATGAAATGCAAGGCTTTAAACTCTGACAGGAAGAAGATGAACAGAGAGATGCATGGAAGAAATGCAAGATCAGAGCATTCTGTTCTTTGTGTTGCTTTTGGGATTAGTTTGGTCATATTAGTGATGCTAGTTATTGGGGGGTTTGTAATGCTTAAAGTGTAATTTGTCCTAAGGCATGAACATTAATAGTAATGCTTTTGTAATGGTTTATAAGTGGCAGTGAACCACTTTTGCAAACTAATGTACACATATTTGGAAGGAATGATTTAAACAAGTACCTAAAAAGTTGATATTGCATTGAAGTAATTGAGCAAATTAGTTGCATTGCTTAACCAAATTGGCAGTTAAAGCCTAACACCAAAGCATAAATTTAACAAAATAAGCTCCTTTAGCCTAAAACCAAAACTTATAGTTCAGAAAAATTAAATGTTCAAAGTATCAACCTAAAACTTAAGTTCAGAAAAACAACAGCAAGATCATTGAGTCAAATTTGCATGTTTGGAACTTAGCAGCTTAGCCCTCCTTATCTGCACTCCAGTGTGCTGAACTTTGTCTTTGTTTGTGGGTTCAGGTTGACTGGAAGAGGGGGTGCTATGTTGCTTGGCTTTTGGCTGGCCTTGTTGACTTTGTGAACCTTTCCTCTTACTCAATGGTTCACAGCCTGGTTGCTCTTGGGGAAAAGTCTTGTTCCCAATGCTGCTTGGACCAGCCCCTACTGCACTCTATGTTTAAAACACAAATAAACAAGTATCAACATCCAATTGCATCACAAAATATAAAATAAAGTGAACAAGTCCCACAGGATACCTTCTTAGCAGCTCTGATCTCACTCTTCTTCCTTTGCTCAACCACCCATGGTGAGTTTAAAGGGGGCCTTCCTGCAGATCTCTGGTCAGTTGGTTCAGGTACATGTGGGACCTTGCAAGTCTTGGGATAGTGGCCAAATCCACCACAGTTCCTGCACTGACTCCTCCTTCTCTTCCATCCCTGCTCCCCTCCTGTTGCAGATGTTCCCTCACCAGGTTCCAGCTTCCTTTTCTTCTGTTTTGGTCTTCCAAGCTGCACTTTGAAGGTTGGTGGTTGAGGCTCTGTCATGTTCACTCTCTCCCAGTTCTTTGGGCTTGGCATTGGTTGAATTGCAGGTCCATATACTGCTCTATAACTGTCCATAGTGTAATAGGGGTGGACAAACTGCTCAGCATCCATTCTTTGATCCATTATGCATGCAAAGGCATGAACACATGGGATGCCTGTTAATTGCCAATGATTGCAGGAACAAGTCCAATTCCCCAAGTCCACTAGAACCTGGTCATCATTCAGTTGCACTTCAAAAGTGTCATGCCAGGTAGCTTCCACAATGCAATTCCTTGAGACATAGCTCATCCTTTGAAACAACTTATGCACATATGGAGTCATGTTGCTTGTGATTTCCTTGGAGTCCTCCCACTTCTCATTATTTCTCCTCATCATGTACCTCCTCATCCATTCCATTTGGGTGAGGATAGGTTTGTCTCTTGCATCTCTAATAACTGAGTTGAAAGTCTCACACATGTTGTTTAGTAACATGTTGGTCTTGCAACTGTCACTGAATGCATGTCTACACCAGTGATGAGTGGGGTTTTGTCCAAGTAATCATAAGCCTTCTCATCAAGCTCCCTAATCTGTTGCATTGGTATCTGATACCTAGGCTACAAACACAAAAAGACCAGTGTTTAGTAAATTTGTTCATAACAATGTAAGCTACACAACAAGACATTGTTCAATAAATTAGTTCATAACACCCTAAGTTCATAACACCCTAAGTTCATAACACCCTGGTATTTGTTGAATTGCAAGTTCATAACAATCTAAGCTTACTAAATCCAATTCAATTTCATTGTTTTAACTCCTCAAAATCATCTAAGCTAAGCTGCAGACTTACAAGTGTTGTTGCTCTTGCAGCACTCCAAAAGAGCTCTTTGAAAACTGATCAAGTGAACTTCAGCTTGAAATTTGCCCAAATGTGCCTAATATAGAACCTTGTCTCTACATTTGGCACAAGTTCAGATAGAGCTTCACCAGTCCCTGTTTAACAGCATCAAAAAACAGTTACCACACTTCACAGAATAAAGAACTGGACACAATAAAGACTGGAAAAAAACAAGAAATTTTACCTTCTGCCTGTCTGACATGAAGGTGAAGCCTGACCCATCTGCACTCCCAAGGCTCTGCATCAGGGATTCCATAAACCGAACCCAAGTCTCCCTGTTTTCAACCTCACATGTTGACCAAGCAATAGGGAAAATGATGTTGTTCCCATCTTTGGACACTGCAACCAAAATCTGGCCTGGGTAAGCTCCTTTCAAGTGGCAGCCATCCACCCCAATGATTGGCCTACAACCCTTTAAGAACCCATCTTTCAAAGGCCTCAAACAAATAAACATTCTCATAAACAAGGGAGGCTCAGGCTGGTCAATGCCATCTACCACCATATTACAACCAGACCCTAGGTTGTATTTCATTACAGCCTTCCCATAATCCTAGACCCTTGCATATTGCTCTCCTGCTGAACCAAAAATGATCAACTTAGCTCTACACCTTGCCATCCAAGCCCTGTAGTAGGTCACTTCAACCCCCAGGTCTTGCAGCACCCTACCCCTGATTTGCTTAACCTTCCATGTTGGGTTAGTTCTGAACTCCTCAAGGTACCTCTCTGCAATGAACTTTACAGTGACCTTCTTGTTCTCCCTGCTTCTCACACATCTATGCTCTAACTTCATTGTTTTTATTTGCCAAGTCTGCTGTCTAACTAACTTAGTAGCATGGATCTCGAAATTGCACTTCACTCCACCCTTGCATATACACAAAGGCATTCTACTTGTCTTTGTGTCAAACTTATAGCCACATCTATTCCTACACTGAATAGTAATCCTACTACTATCATTGTGCAAAAAATAGTACTCATACCTATTATCTATGGCATGCAGTCTAAGAGCTTTCCTCAAAATAGTGACATTGCTGAACTTAAGCCTATTAACAAGTACAACAGGCTTACTGAAGTCAGTTTTCTCATTAAACCAAGGACTGTTGTCCTCTTCATCTGATGAACCATCCAAGCTCCTTAGCTCATCTGATTCTCCCTCAATTTCTTCTTGCACTTGAACCTCACTCACATCCAAGTTCTCTGTCAACCTTGACCTAGGATCCTTGGCAACCCCCTGCTCATGTACACCAAACTGCTTCCCAAGACTTCTTGTTACCTTCTCTAAAATCTCTTTATAATTCTTGACAAACCACCTCTCATCCCCATTGTCATACTCCTCCTCTCCAGGCTCCCAAGTTATGTCAATCTCACTCCCATCAGTAGAAGAATACTCATCCTCACTCCCAGCCTCACTGCTATCCTCAAAAACCAATCCTTTAGCCACATATTTCTTTTTCCCCTTCTCCTTATCCAACACCTTCTCACTACCAGAAACCCTTTCAAGCTTACCGTTCTCCTTATCTAACACCTTCACACTACCAGAAACCCTTTCAAACATAGCTTTACCTTTCCCCTTATCCAACAACTTCCCTTTACCAAAAACCCCCTCACTCTTAGCAGAAACCCCTTCATTCCATCCTATCCCCTTAACCTTTTCCTGTCTAGATCTAGGTTTAGGAGAATCTTCCCTTTCACTGACATCAGGGTCAGTTTTGTTAAATCTTGGGCTCCTCCTAACTGGAACAGTCTTTCCTGAACTTTTCTTCCCTTTTCTATCAGCCTTTTTTGGAGTGGACTGGGCCTAGACCTCATGTATGGGCCTTAAAGGTTCATCTGTAGTCACAAAAACTTCAACAGACCCTTCCTCACTGACTGTCTCTAACAGCCCCTTCACTTCCTCTTCATTTACTATTTCCCTCCTCCTTGTGTTAAAGGTCCTATCTTTTTGTTTATACCACAGTCTGTAGTTTGGAGGGACATGGACATTATAATGCACAAACCCATGCACAACAGCTTCCCTTAGATATTGTACATGTATCTTATTCACTACCACATCCCTCCTCCAATAACATAACCCACCACACCAGCAAAACAAATGTCTTGATTTTGACACTCTTTTGGGAACAAAAGCACCCCCAACTCTGAATACTATATCAATTAATCCTTCTTGGTTGTTGGCCATTTATCTACCCAATAAACAGATGCAAAGTAAGTCAACAAAAGCTAACATATCTTACCCCATTACATAGTCAAACGCACTACTTTAATCAACAAAAACAAACATATTTAAACCAAAACAAGGACAAACCAATCAACAGGTCACCAAAATCAATGAATTCAAGTAAATAATAAACCAATTACACCAATTCATACTTCAATTAATCACATTCTACTTTAATTACAAGTTCGCACAGTACACAAAGTAAATCACACCCAATTATACTAGTCTTAGGGTTCCTACTTTTACCCTACATTCCCCACGAAAATGGCATAATGCACATCATCAGATGCTGAAAACTAATTTAAAAGGTTCAAAAGGTACCTGTTTTGGAATCTTACTGCTGTTGTTGACGAAAAAATTCAAGCTTTTTGGATGTTAAAAATGGCAAACAAAGTCTCGCGGAGTTGTTTCGTTCCAATACTGACACCTCCCCTTGCAATTCAATTTCTCAACCACTCAAATCACCCTAGGGTTTGATTGTGGACAGTAATTTTGGATGTTCAGTATTAACAGACTAAATTCAATGAAGGAGAGTAGTTGGGTCATCAATGGGAGGAGAGATAATCGAATTAAAGACGATGAAATTTGGAGGGTAAACTAATTTGTGGGGCCTACACACATTTGCCGTTATCTGGTGGTGAAACCAAAATTTTTATTTTTTTACCAGGTGTTTTAATAAAACTTTGAAATGTTTAGGTGTTATAATCAAAATATGGTGTTTTAACAGATGTTATTTTCTAATTTGGCCTTTTTTTTATTTTTGTTTATAAACTTGTTTAACAGCTTAATTGAATCCTAATTAAAATTTTAGTTATGGTTAATGTTTAACAAAATTAATCAACCCCTCCCCACCAACAACACCCCTACCCCGTTGACCGGCCGACACCCAGCCTTCCCTCGCCAGCGACCCCATTCAAACAACTCCACCCCTCCCTTCCTTTCCCACCACCCTCACTCAATTGCCACCACCACCTTTACCTTCACCTCAACCCGATAGTCCCAACCACCTCTCCTTTTCCCACTACAACCCTCCCTCTCTCTCCTACGCAGCTCCGCCCATACCCAAACCAGCGAGCCCGACCCAAACCCCATACCCCTACCAGCGACAGACTGACCCACTCATGCCTAATCCCGATCGACCTGCAAAGCCCTACCCAGCCCCAAATCCACTATCCTCGGCGGCTTGTAGAACCTATCCAACCCACTCGCTCACCGTTCGACGAACCTTAGCCAAACCCCCCAACCCTTTCCGAATCAGGTTCAGCGAGAAGGGTTTCGAGTGAGGATTGCGAAAGGGGGTGGGGGATTGCAAAAGGGGGTTGCGGGAAAGAAAGGTAGTGGAGTTGAAGTAGGGGGTCTCCGGAGGCCGGTGAGGGAGAGAGGAGTGCCGGCGGGAAGGAGGTGAACAACTGGTGGGTGGATTTTTTTTAATAATAATAAAAAAAGTAAAATAAAATTAATATTATTTATATCTTTAAAAAAATTAAAAACATTAAATAAATTTTAAAAAATAATAATTAAACTGACAAACCAATAAAACAATGCCACGTGTCTCATATGACCTGTTAACCAGGTAACTAACCGGTTTTAACTTGTTTAAAGCAGATACCTCTCAAAGTTTGTATTATTCAGAAATAATTAAAAGATTGACTTGTTTTTGGCGGACCGCTCAAAGTTTGTATTATTTTTGACAATTTTTCCTTTCAAAAATGTAGGATAAACTATTTAATTTTGCCAAAAAATATAATAGAAAAAGCTCTCTTAGTCTCTTCATCCAACCTCATTTGTATAGTATAATTTTGAATAAGGTTAAGGTATTGTGAATAGAGTAAGGAAAATCTAACACGACGACACGAATTGAAGATGAAAAAATTGGGTTTATGTCAAGGGTTATCAACATGTTTAATTAAAATGGTCATCACATAACATGAGACATTTAATTAAATAGACCGAGTTAGTTTGAAATTCCCACCAAAGTTTACACATTCCAAATCACCTAAGAAAAAAACTATTATTCGAAAATTGATTAACAAGCCTAATACTTTTTTCATATAACACGGCACAAATTATTGATACATTACTTAAATTTGGATATTATCTTGTATATTATATTGCAAATAGTATGAGTTAACTATGTGCAATATAATATTTACGTAGTTACACGTAATTTGTTACTTTATAAATAATTTAATGTAATTTGTTAATACGTAAATAAGTTTAATATTATTTGTTTTAAATAATTTTATTTCAACAATAATACCGATAGATTACTTAAGCTTAAATTCAGTAATATATTATATAAATATATTAAAGTTACCGTATTAATCATATGAACATTAAAAAAAAACATATAATAATTATTTCATTCGCTATTGGCTCTTCGGCTAGAGAACGAATTTCATCTTTTCATCAATATATATTTTCAACTGAGCAAACATGAACTCGGCAATAGAGCTTAATGTTGATTGTGGTAACCTACATTGTTGTTTATTTGTTGATTTAGGGCTTCTAATTGTTTTATTTTGAAAAGTTTGTATATTGTTGTTTAGATATGGCGATTTAGGGATGATTTAGTGCCTTTAAGTGTAATGTGTTTTGGTTGTTGTGTAGAATATGGCTGCACAAAATGTAGTTTTGTTATGCCGGTGGAGAGGTGAAATTCTGTTTGATGGACCCCGTGTCGAGTATAGTGGGGGAAATATGGAACCACTAACACTTGAACCGAACATGACTTTCAATGATTTGATGAACGAGGTTCATAGTAGTATTGGTTCAAACCCGAGGAATGTTGAACTAAACATTAAAATGAGGTTTGAGACCGACAATGGGGTTCAAGTGTTACCTGTTTCTACGAATAAGCATTTGAAAGCTTTAAGGAGCGTTGTTGCAATGAAGGGTGTTCCCACTGAGATATATGTAGAAATGGTGCATATATGTACCCAACAAAGTACTCTCCCAGAACAACAATCTACATATATTTCCGGTTACAACACACAACCCTTCCAAGTGCCCTCACACGACATTCCATCAACTGAATATGGGATGGGATCTTTCAGTCGAATGATGCACGACGATCAATTTCACATGTCGTTTAGTTCTCACATAGCTTCACCTGTACATGGGGGGCATATGTGGCAATGACCGGGGCAACCTGGGCCTTCGACATCAAACACCGTCACACCTTCACCGATGCAATTGCATAGTTATTCGCCTATGCAAGATGATGTTCAAGCATCGCCGTCTCAACTTGTGCCAGTTCATCTTGACACTATTGTGAATAACGAATTGTCTGTGTATGATGTGTATAAAAATGATGAGGCCGAGAGCGGAGAAGAGGAAGATGGACTTCAAACCATGGATGTTTAACCTGCACACATGGAAGTTGGCGAGCCCTTGGTTAGAACTCCCGTTCCCTTGTTCAGTCAGGTAAACGAGAACTATGAAGTTGATGAGTATTGGGCTGAATCGGGTAGCCATACATCGTTTGTTCCGGGGGGAGAATTTGAGAAGGGGATGTATTTTAAAAGTAACAAAATGCTTCAAGAAATGGTGAAGATGTATTCTATACAGAGGAATCAATTCTACACCACAGTGACATCGAATGAGAGTGTCCTCCATTTGCGGTGCAAGAAGAAATGTGGTTGGATGCTACGGGGCACCAAATCAAGTGAGCACTCGCGTGGCTTTACCCTAATCACGTACAAAGGCCCGCACCGGGAGAAATGTGTCACCGTAGTACTATCAATTGATCACCCGCACTTGGATTCGTCCTTAATATTAGAGTATGTATGTGAAGTCCTTTGTGCGGAAAGATCCGTCCTTGAAAGTTGAATTCATGCAGGAACTCATCTCCAAGCAATTTCATTTCGATGTTCCGTATCGAAGAGCATGGTATGCTAAGGAGAAAGCAATAGCTGAAATATATGGGGATTAGGAGAGTTCTTACGGCAGACTTCCGCACTTCATGCAAGCACTCCAACAGTCAAACCCGGGAAAGTGTGTCGTATGGAAGCACAAAGCTCTGGTGGACGGTGTATACTACAGCAACATGGAAGTGTTTGAACGAGCGTTTTGGGCCTTCGGTCCTTGTATCGACGGTTTTAAACATTGTATGCCTGTTATCTGCATCGATGGGACGCACTTGTACGGGAAGTACAAAGGAAAACTGTTGGTTGCTACAAGTGTGGATGCAAGCTTCCAAGTATTTCCGCTAGCTTTTGCGGTGGTTGAAGGGGAAAACACTTCCAGTTGGTCTTGGTTCCTGGGTTGCATTCGGGTTCATGTCACGCAACGAGAATGGCCTCTGTGTTATATCTAATCGACATCCTGGGATCATTGTAGCAATGAATGATCCTAACGTTGGATTCACCAAGCCGCGAGCCTATCACAGGTTTTGTGTTCGCCACATAGCTTTTAACTTGAAGACTCACGTGCGAAGCAACGACATGAGAGATATGTTCAAGGCTGCGGCGTACCAAAGGCAGGAAAGGAAACTTCATGCTGATCTGTGTTTCATCGGTGAGGCGTGTACCAAGGTAATGGAGTACATTGTTCAAGTCCCGTTCACTATGTGGTCTCTCTTTCATGACGCTGGTCGCAGATATGGGATATGTACTACAAACTTCTCTGAAATATTCAACAATGTGTTGAAGGGAGCTTGGTTTATAACCCGATAGATCATGTCTCTTGTCGAGTTAACTTTCCACAGAGTTAACATGTATTTCACTTTAAGAAGGGAAACTTCTGAGGCTAGGTCTGAACAGGGACTTGCATATCCCCCGAAGGTCACTGTCATTCTGGAGAAGAACACCACAAAAGCCAGATATCATAGAGTGGATGCGTATAACCGCCGATTGCATATTTACCAAGTCACAACAGAAAGGGGAGAGCGACTCGGTAGTAAAGGAGGCCATAAACATACTGTTAACTTTCACTTGAGAACGTGTACATGCAACAAACCAAAGATATTCCACCTCCCATGTTCTCATGTTCTAGCAGTCTGTGCGACATACTCACTATCAGAGCGGCTGTGGGTGGACCCGGTGCTGCAATCGGAGGCCTACATGATTACATACGCACCACAATTCTAGCCTATCCCCTGCGAGACAACCTAGACGCCGTATGTCGGCCCCAAACTCATTCCTGACGGCAGCATTGTGCTTGGAAAAGGGCGGCCAAGGTCTAAGCGCATACGCAATGAAATGGATGAGACTAACCGGCCCCCGAGCAAATGCAGCCGCTGTCACCAGCAGGGTCACAACCGGACAACGTGTCCATCTAGACCGACATAGAACCTAAGTCTGTATTTAATATTTGTTGTAGTAGTAGAAAGACGAATTATTTTGTATTAGAATTTGATGAGTTTATAAGATTTGTAACATTTGGATCGTTTCTATTTTCTACTTTGGATGTCGTTTGAAATTTTCTGTCTTTGCCTTTAACTCGTCCAGCTTATATTTGGTGTATAACGTTTTCAATATACAGATATCATGGACGGAGAAGATTGGACGCCCGGACCCGTTGACCCTTCTGTGCTGACACTACAGGACACACATCGGAGCGTTGCTATATGGGACCAGACGGTAATATTTCATCTATCCGTTCATGTACTTATGCATGTGGTATTCAAAACCTTTGTGATATTAATTTCGATCGAACGATTTTTTATCAGGTTGATCCAGCACAGCATCTGGTTTGCAGGCACTATACTGCCAGGTTTATGGTGGGATGGGTTATCGATCCACTTGTTATGGCGTACGTCGAGTTTGCAGGCTTCGGTGGCTTACATCAGATGGCGTTCAGGGAGATCGATCAAGCGCTTGTCACTGCGCTCACGGAGAGGTGGAGACAGGAGACGCACTCCTTCCACCTACCTGTTGGGGAGGGGACCGTTACGTTGCGGGATGTCGCGATACTCACGCGCCTTCCTATGCATGGGACTGCGGTGACAGGACATGCGTTAGTCGATCCCGTTGGTTTGGTAGCTCGGGTTCTCGGGGTTTAGCCAGGTCCCGGCGATATCAGGGGGTCCGGGTTGAGGACCGCCTGGTTACGCGAGACTTTTAGTGAGCTGCCTCCGGGCGTTGATGACGCCACGGTTCAGAGATACGCTCGGGCGTACTTGTTCTTTCTTATCTTGGGCGTGTTGTTCGGGAACAAGAGCGGGAGCCATCTGCAGCTCCTTTACCTACAACTGTTAGACCACGACTAGGATCATATCCGTGGCTATAGCTGGGGTAGTGCCTATTTGGCGACATTGTATCGCCAGCTGTGTAGACCATCCTACCTTGGTTCTAGCGAGATCAGAGGTCCCTTGATTGTGCTTCAGGTAACTCACCTAATTAATTACCAACAACCTATTTCAAAAGCCACTTACCTAGTTTATACTAAACCTAGTTTTGTATTTTTGTGTGCCAGTTCTGGGCTTGGGAGCATATCCATGTAGGCAGACCAGGTAGGCCTGCTAGACATCGTCGGGGGGAGCAGGACCGTGACGACCAGTACCAGGCGTACGATGCTCCACCGCTCCGTACACCTGATGAGGCGTACGGTTGCAGGTTCGATACAGTTGTCATTACTTTAGACTTCATTTATTATACTAGTTGATAAACTAAAACATTTTTCGGTATTAGGTGGGTGGTCCCCAGACTGACACATGCGCATGCGGCGAGGGGTCTTCCATACTATCGCGACCCCCTAGAACGCCTCACCGAGGACCATGTGATAACTTAAAAGATACTTGTAAACATTTTTGTACTGTGAATACTATTTGCGGACTAACCTTTTCATGATATTACTGTTGCTATGTTATTGCAAATGACATGGGATCCGTATGTACCTGACTTGGTAGATACCATGCCTGCACATCTGCTGGTCCATCAGGCGGAGTGGCGTGCTAGGGTCCCCCTGATCTGTTTCGAGGTTGTGGAGAATCACCTACCTGACCGAGTCATGAGGTAGTTTGGACTACGCCAGCCTATCCCCCAGCAGTGTGACACTAGTGTACGCCTTCATGGCAATGACCGTCGGGGAAATGGGGAGACAAGCTGGTTACTGGAGCATTGGCGTTTCGTTGAGCTGTGGACGCAACGACTGGAGTTCGTCGTTGGAGGTGATCCGATGCAGGGTGTTATGGATCCCCACGATCCGTACATGGTGTGGTACATGCGTATTACACGGCGTTTCATCAACCCCAGTTACACACCACCATCCACACATTACCATCCAGCGTATGACGTCATTAGCGGATATGTGAGTTTCTTTTATTCTACTTATTTTCATCAATTTTTTAATTTCTATATCATACAACTGATTGATCGATGATTACTGTAGGCTGCGGATATGGTGGCGATGGTTGATGCACTGTCAATCGCCCTTGCAGACGGACCCACCAGACCCCAGGTCGAGCGGGTACGAGATATGGGCATGGCTACCTTACAGAGATATGGTCACGGCTATCTCGTCAGCCAGCGGGATGACCATGATTGCCACTCCGTCCATTAACAGTTCGGGCTCAGTCATAGTAGCTGTGGAGGTGATCCTACGTCACCCAGAGACGCAGAGGATTATATCATCCACAGTTCTGCGCCCACCCCTACCCAGGAGGGTCCATCGTCCAGCCAGTAGACTCCCCCACCGCCCCGAGACCCATTCACAACCATTACACATTACAGGCGGCGTCGTGTCAGATGGAGGGCCAACACACAGGAGACAGAACCTTTACCCCGAATAACTGAGTCGAGATATTATTATGTGATTTATTTCCTGTAGCCCGATTTTGTAGAATGATGTACATAACACTTACATTATTAATATAATGAATGTTTTTTTAATGAATCTGTGTGTGGTTTGAAATTTAATTTCCTTATTTGTCCAAATCGGACTTATGTCAGTCAAAATAGATCCTTCCAGGGCGATATATATCGACCTGTTGACATTTGGGCTCCATAATGAGAAACGGGGTAGAAGGGATAGCCCGTGGTGGTTACTTTGGTGGTTCACGGTGGTTGTAGTGCTGTTAGGGGTGTTTGGAGTGTTCTGAAGTGCTTAAGGGTGGATGGAACTCCCAAGAGGTGGTGGTTGGTGGTGGTCGATGGTGGTGGTAAGTTTGGGATTGGTGGTGGGGGTGGTTGTAGTGTTGCAGGGGGTTGTTGGAGTGTTTTGAAGTGCATAAGGGTGGTCGAAAGTGGCGGGAGGTGGTGGTTGGTGGTGGTCGACGGTGGTAGGACGGTAGGGGTTGGTGGTGGTGGTGGTTGTTTGAAGGCTAGGGATGGTATCTTGAGGGCAGACTTTATGGCTGCAGCCTGCAATGTGCTGGTTTTTACTCAGCAGAAAAACGCTGTGTGGGGCAGCATTTTATGTTTGTACATAAAGCGCTATCTCAGACAACGTTTTATGTTAAAAAAGAAAAGAACATAAAACGCTGTCTCAGACAGCGTTTTATGTATATTTGCATTTTTTTTTTTAAAGAAACTAAGAATTTTTCTTAGAAAAAAGTCAAAGAGTAAAACGCTGTCCCAGACAGCGTTTTACAGATTGAATTTTTTTTTAAAAAAAATCCAGGGCAAAAACGCTGTCCGAGACAGCGTTTTTCCCTGGAAGCAAGAAATAGTTTTGCCACACAACTAATTTGGTAAATAGTTTGCCAACAAAGCTTACTTTGGAGAAAAATCCATTAAGGGGAATCCTGGGGATCAAGACAGGATGGCAGAGCTTCATTTGCCTAAAGATGCAATTTGACCAACAGTGGAGGCACATGATTATGGTGATTGGATGCTTGTGAAGAAACCCCCACCACGAAAGAGGGTGGTCAAACAGCCAGGAGGGGGTAAGCAGCCACCAAACAAAAGTCAAAAGGATGGTTAAGGTCAGAAGGTTGACCGAGGAGGTTCTAGATATTCAATTCTTAGTGACCATAATCAGGAAAATTTGGAGAAAAATAAGGCAACTGAAGATATCTTGGAAAGCAATGACTCAGCTTTGGGTGAAAATTATGTTGAAACAGCTGATTTGGGCAAATCTTCTCAACTCTCAAGCACAAAATATTCCATCTAATAATATTTCCTTTAATTTGGGCAAAGATATCTCAATTCCCCTGTCACAAGGCAAAAATCATGGAAATTCAAAACAATGGAAAGAGATGAGGAAAAAAGATAATTTTGTTTCTCAAACTATCCTTCAAGATAAAACTAATGAGGTGTCAAACAGTATTCCAAATTTATCTTCTAATATCAGTACAGAAGGTAAAGAGAACACCGTAAGCCCTTCACAAGCTACCACCCAAGCCAATACTACTCCCTCCCAAAATCGCATCCAAAAGTCAAATTCACCAAGCTTGACTTCTGATTCCATCACTCATGTCTCAAATACTCCCGAACAGAGTCACACTCTCTATCCCTCCGGAGAAAATAATTGGTGTCACAACCCCCCACGGAGCCGTATTTGGGAATTAGCAAGCCCCCTGACCCACAAACTCGAGATGGAGATACACTCATGGATGGTGTCGATGCCAGAGACACTGGAACTGGTGGTCATTTGAAGTTACCATGGAAATTTAACGAAGCATTTAAGCTCATCTCTAATGCTTATAATTCCAAATTCCCTAATTCGATGTTTCTACGAATAACAAACAATTGACTGATAACAATGCATTCCCGATCACATGTATGGTTTGGAATGTTCAAGGAGCTGGTAGTCGATTGTGACGGTGCTTCGTGAAGTAATCCGCATCAACAAACCCTTGGTTTTTGCTTTGGTCGAAATTCATATGGGAGATGATCATGCCCAAAGAATTGCTTCAATTCTTGGCTATAATGGTCACACTCGTGTTGACGCTCAAGGATTTAGTGGGGGCATCTGGGTTTACTGGAAGCTGGAATTGGTTACAATTGACCTTATTGTCAAATCGAACCAATATATTACTGTGGTGATTACTAGACAAGGTGAAGAACCATGGTATTTCACCTCTACTTATGCCAGCCCTGACCCTTCCAAAAGACAAGATTTGTGGAGAGAACTCTTGGATTTTGTAAAGACAAAACAACAAACCCTGGCTGTTGTCGTGTGATTTCAATGACACTCATTTTAGTTTGGAAAGGAATTTCAGTTGAGCTGAGACGATTACAAGGAGTGAAAGTTTCAATCATTGGGTGGAACATAATCAACTTATCGAAGTTGAATTTTCAGGACTCTCCCATACGTGTCTCAAGGGGATTCCATGGAGACTCGTAGAAGTGCACGTCTTTGACAGAACCTTGTGTAATGCTGAATGGGGTTTACGGTTTGATAAAGCAAGAGTCAAGCACCTACCAACGATTCAATCAGACCATTGTCCGTTGCTCATCTCCTCAACGGTTTTGCTCCTCTAGATGCGCAAAAATGGAATAGGGACGTGTTCCATAATATATTTAGCGAAAAAAGATCCTTCATGGCTCGCATTAAGGAAATTCAATCTAAGCTCTCGAGTGGTAGAAAATCAGGCCTGTTAAAACTTGAAGCAAAGTTAAGAAGGGAGCTTGATTTGGTGTTGAACCAAGAGGAACTCCTTTGGTATCAAAAAGCGAGAATTGATTGGATTCAAAACGGTGACCGCAATACCACCTTTTTCCACTTAAGCACAATGGTTAGGTGGAGAAATAAAATTGTGGCCATCAAGGATGATGCAGGGCAATGGTTACATGATCAGGATCAAGTGAAAAATCAAGTGGTCTCGTATTTTAGTAAGCTCTATACAGAAGAAGGTCAGGAGGGCTCGTTTGACATTCCATCAAGTGAATGTTCTTAATTTTCGACATCTTACTGGAACACTCTAAACAGGCCTTTTACCAATTGTGATATTGAGTATGTCGTGAAGAATATGGGTTCTCTCAAGGCACCCGGGCCCAATGGATTCCAAGCGCTTTTCTATCAAAAGCATTGGAATACAGTAGCTCCCAATGTGTATGCTTTAGTGAAAGATGTGCTTGAAGGGAAGGCTATTCCTGATTCTTTGAATGAAACATATATTGTACTGATCCCGAAGATAGACAATCCGGAATCTGCGAATCATTTCCGACCCATAGGGCTTTGCAACGTGGCCTAAAAGATAATCACTAAGGCGATTGTGAACCGTATCAAATCTTTTTTGCCAAAACTTATTGCAGATTCACAGTCCAACTTTGTTCCAGGTCGGCAGATTAGTGATAACATAGTAATTGTCCAGGAAGTCTTGCACACTATGAAAAGAAAGCAAGGTGGGAAGGGCTATATGATGATCAAGATCAACTTTGAAAAGGCATATGATCGTCTAAAGTGGTCGTTTATCCGTGATACCCTCTTGGAAATTAATTTCCCTATCATATTAATTGAGGTTATCATGGAATGTGTAAGCTCTCCTTCGATGAGTGTGTTATGGAATGGAGAAAAAACTTAGGCGTTTTACCCTTTTTCGAGGCATAAGACAAGGAGATCCTTTGTCTCCGTATCTCTTTGTTATGTGTATGGAAAGGTTGAACCAAGTAATCGAAGAATCGATCATGGCAAACAAATGGAAACCAATATACGCAAGTAGGGGAGGTCCTCTTTTATCGAACTTATTCGTCGCAGACGACTTGATCCTCTTTGCCGAGGCTACAACTAATCAAGCAGGGATAATCAAGAGTTCCTTGGATCGTTTCTGTGTAGCTTCTGGTCAGCGTGTGAGCTTGCAGAAATCACGACTGTATATCTCTCGCAATATCAGTCTTGAGGAGCAGGGCAACATTAGGGAGCCTTAGGGATGGAGATCACTAATGATTTGGGCCTTTACTTGGGGATGCCTACTTTAACTAGTAGAGTGACGAAGCAGACCTTTACGCACCTTTGTGAAAAAATAGATAGGCGTTTGACTGGGTGGAAATCAAAATATTTATCACTTGCAGGGCGCATTACTTTAGCCAAATCTATTGTCACGTCCATAGCCAATTACTCCATGTAATCCGCGAAAATTCCTAGATCGATTTGTGATAGCATTGATAAAAAAGCTCGAAGGTTTATTTGGGGAGGTGATGAAGAAAAGAGTTGTATCCATCTGCTGTCGTGGGAAACATTACAATTGCCTCGAGAAAAGGGTGAAATTGGTATCCAATCTGCTAGGCAAGAAAAGTTAGCATTTCTTACCAAGCTCGGTTGGAGAGTGCTCGCAGAGCCAAATTCTTTATAGTCAAGGGTCCTTCGTCACAAATACTGTAAAGGTAGATGTGATATAGATATGTTCGTCCCTACGCAAAACATGTCTAACGCTTGGCATGGGATTACTGACAATGTAGAGTGGCTGAAAAAAGGCTCGGCAGTGGCTATTGGGAATGGACGTTCTACGCTCTTTTGGGATCACTACTGGGCAACTGATGTGCCTCTCCGTGAGATGCTTATTGGTCCTATTCCTAGTTCAATGGAAGGGGCTATTGTTGAAGAGCTTTGGACACTAATTCGGGCTGGAGGTGGGATTTAATTGCTAATCCTTCCCTTCTCTACTTTGAAAAGTATAGCAGCTCATAAAATAGCTGAGGATCCGAATTTGGGAGATCTCCGCTATTAGAAAGGATATACCTCGATCAGGAAGCTTCTACAATAAATATGCTATGAGTATAATGAAGGAGGATGATATGACCCTTAAAGACACAAAATAGGATCTAGCTTGGTTAGCTCCTGTGCAACAACACATCACAGTTTTTCTGTGGCTTTTGTTCCATCACCGTGTGCTTTGTAATGCTAATAAGAAATTAAGGCACCTCACTGATGATCCTAGATGCAAGCGCTGTAATCAAGACATGGTTGAGACCCTACTCCACCTGCTACGAGATTGTCCAACAGCAAGAGATATATGGAGAAGCATTGGAGGTACTGCATAATATCCTTCTTTTTACACAGGTAACTTGCAAGGTTGGTTGATAAGAAACTTGAAGGGAGGTGAACTTATTCACTCAGAGAAGTGGCCTACCTGTTTTGCTTCTGCTTTATGGTGGATTTGGAGATGGCGTAATTGCCATGAATTTGGGAATTTAAATAACATTCCAGTTGACGTGGGAGCCTTTATAAGGGCTCAAACTGACTCAACCTGGGATGCACTCTCAGGCAGACGCCCTGCCCTTTCTGCTGGGAGTAGTAGCAAGCCAAGGAGTGAGATATTTATTCGCTGGATAGCTCCCCTTATGGACTGGGCTTGCCTCAACACACTGATGGAGCAGCTAAGGGGTCACTTAGCATAGTGCCCAATTTTTGATTTTTTGGTTAACTTTTTTTAATTTTTGGTTAACCATAAGTAATTAAAAAAAATTAATAAAAATTATTTAAAAAATAAAAAACCACCATCCAGCAGCCACCTGCCAAACCCATTGCCCACGTCGCCGGCGCGCCTAGACACCCCTCCCTCGACGCCGGTGCCACCCTGACCTCCCTCCCTTCCCCTTCCCCTTCCCTAACCACCGTAACCTCAGCCCCCACCAACCGAAAAACCCCTTAAAGTTGCTGGAAAAGTCCGGCTGCCCCTCCTCACACACTTGAAACCCTAGTGCCAGCCTTTTCGAGGGGTGGGGTAGGGGCGGCCGGACTTTTCACTATTTTGTGGCTAGGGTTTTGATGTCGTACGATGGCTGGGTTGGGGTTTCGAGGGTGGTGGCTAGGGTTTTGGGTTTCGAATGGTGACTGAGGAAAAAAGGGGTAGTTTTCGTGATTGGGTTGGTAAAATTGGATCGGAGCTGGCGGTGGGTAGGTTTGGCTTGGGGCTGGCGGTGGGGTATGACAAGGTTGGGGGTTGGCGATGGTGTAAGGCTAGGGAGGGGGCAGTGGCGATGGGCATGTGTGGGTGTGGCTAGCAGCAGTGAGGGTGATGGGTTTGGTGGCTGGCGGTAATGAGGGTGGTAGGTTTGGTGGCTGGGAAGGAGGTTAGGTAGTTTGTTTAGTAAGAAACCAATGGTTAGCCAAAAAATCAGAAAAAGGTCACTATACTTAATTATGAAAATCTAGAGTGTCACTTAAGAGAATGCAAAAAAACATGTAGAATTTTTATATACTTAAGGCCGCCGTGTAGAATTTTCAAAAAAAAAAAAAAAAAAAAAAAAAAATACTCAATTCACAAATTTGCTAGGAATGGTTTAATCCAATAAACTCTCAACTCAGCCCAAATAAATTGTGGTAGCTAGATTACCCATTCGTCAAAACAAGTCAGCAACCGTGTCATTTCATGGAACGATCCGTCTGCCTCCCTGCTTGAACAACTGAACTCATAGCTTTGATCATACACCTACTAACAAAGTCCAAACCATAGAATATTATATTTGACTTTTTCTTGGTCAACAAGAAATAAAAGCCGCCATCTTATGACTTTAATTTTAAGTCCAATTTTATACTTTGTATCATTCAACGTTATACTATACATACTTGTATGTTGTATATTAAGATTATCACCTACTCACTACTACTACAAATACTCTCAAGGTAACATAACATTCATATTTCACCAAAAACTAATTCAAACATACTCTTACATTCAACAAGTTTGTTTCCCTACCTAAAGATATACCATATATAGATATTATTGCATAACAACGAGCTTGAACATGATGAACAATCGTAACAAGAGGTTTGTTTTGTTCACTTTGGTTGTCTTGCTAGCATTTTTTGGCCTTGCTTCTTCGGCGCATGCTAGAAGGCTATTGTCCGAGGATAGTGGTGTCGCCAGTGAATATCATAGCCAGATTTATGTGAGGGCAAGATCTACTATGTCTTATTGGCTTGAACAACTGTCTTCTGGTCCAAGTCCTGGTGGCGGTGGTCATTGACCGGTGATGATACAATAGATTTCAAATTCCTTGATTCTTTTATTATTACTTTTGTTCGTAGGATATTCCCTTATACACTTAATACTCCACATGTATGTATATTTACTTATAATGAGATTAGATCGCATCTTAGTTTTAAAAAAATTAGCTTTGTCGATCCTTTAATTGGATAGAGTGAAAATTGAACTCTACCCACATTATTAGGAAGATTGTTCAAATTTATTGTAGGTTAATTTAGTATTATAGTAATTTAATGCATAATAATAATAAAACAAATTCGTCTAAGGTTGTTTATTAATTTTGTTTGTACGTAATGATGACAAATGAGCCGCCTATACATATTCATAATATATTTTTAATTTACTAGGGTTTGTCATCTAAAATTTCACATGTATATAGCCATATATTAGCTTTCTGTATTGCAACAATAGGACGAGTTTTACGTACATTATTCACACAATACAATTTCACTACGAATTTATTGTGATATTTAAATAATTAAATTATATATATATATATATATATATATATATATATATATATATATATATATATATATGTGTGTGTGTGTGTATGTATATGAATATATATATATATATATATATGTATATGTATATGTGTGTATGTATATGAATGTGTGTGTGTGTGTGTATATATATATATATATATATATATATATATATATATATATATATATATATATATATATATATATATATTTAGGACCAGCTTATAATGAGAACCAATCCTATAATAGGAACTAGGAACTAATTTGAACCGTCAGATCTAAGAGAAGAGGTGTGCGATCTAACAGCCCAAATTAATTCAAACAAATTAAATGAGGCACGAAAATTTCAGGCGCCATTTACTCTCTCTTCTCTCTATCTCCTCCACCATTTTCAACTGCTCAAAATCTTCGAAACACCACCATAACCGCAATTTTCAACTGCTTAATAACTCTATATAAGCACAATTCACGTTCTATAATCTACATTTCTTCAGTTTCGAAACAAAAATCGCGAAAATTAGCAAAAATTGGCGAAAATTAGGTATTATTGCGAAACTTTGAAGTTCATACTCTTTTGTCTAATTTTGTTGCAATTTCTTACTTATTTGTATTTTTTTGCTTGAATTTGTTGAATTTGAAGAAGTCGAAGTTGAATCGGAGTACTTCGAAGTTCAATTTTGGTGTTTCGAAGTTCGATATCAGGTACTTTTGGAAATTGGTTAGTTTTTGTTCCAATTTCATTTGATTTAATTACTTTTAATTTCTGGTTAAATTTGTTGTAATTTATTTTAAAATTGAATAGAAGATAATTCAAAGTTGAATCAAAAAATTTTTTTTTTTTTATTTTTTTTTTTTACGAATTGTATCGACCGTCACAAGCCCCGACCACCCGCACTCCGTCGCCCAAATAAGCGTGAGTGCTCCTGAGGTTTAATCGCCCGCTTGTGTTGCTTTGTGCTCACAAGCCCGTCTTCTGCACAAGGCTAGAGTTCTTTCCGTCAAAAGGCTAAAGCGCACCGTACGTTTCGGGGCCCAAAATCCCGGACTGTGACACATTGCCTCCTACTATACTATATTTCCTTTTTTTTTACATATATCAATCAAAGCTAGATCACATAAAATTAAACTTCCTCTACATATAAGAGTAGTATAGCTGAGTGGCTCATTGTACATGAGATCTTTTTCAGCGCTGCACCTTGTGGTCTTAATTACTCCAACTATTCTAATATAACTAAGAGTATACTTCCTCTTCTCGGTAAATTGAAAAAAAAAAAAAAAAAAAAAAAAAAAAAAGAGAGAGAGAGAGAGAGTCGTTATTTTTAATTAATTGCAATAATTTGACTTTTTCACTATTTATTTAGTGACTTTGAAATCTTGTTATGTAATATGTTGTAGAATTAGTTACAATATATAAATTTTAGGATTTTTTGCAAAATAACACCACAAAAATATGTCACAATTTGGATTATAACATCCAAAACAAAAAAACTTTTATTATAACACCACCAAAAAATAATTTGATTTCACCACCACTTAACTTTGCCATCCAAAAAACCATTAGTGAGCTCTACACTATACACATGTCAATTATTAATTAGATTAAAAAAAAGGAAAATTTTTTTAAAATAAGGAAAAACCCTAAAATCTCAACCTAGCCACCCCCCACCACTGAAGCCGGTTCCCACCGCCGTCACCCCATCCCAGCCGACCACCCTCATGACAATATTGTTTCACAATTAGATACCTATAAAATTAGGTTTTATAATGTCCTTATATAGATTTATATACTAGTAAATATTTTGTGAACTATTTAGATAAACATCTTGGGTATGGAATTGTTTGCAAGTCAAATATCAATGTAAAGTTACTTAATGTATGAATATACATCTTTCTAGAGAAAATAAAATGGTTGTTATATAATTTTGTTTACATTATTTTTTCTTTGTAATTTTATTAATTATTATATTAACTACGAGGATTAAATAATAATAATAATAATAATAATAATAATAATAATAATAATAATGCAATGGTTCTATAGAAAGTAATGGGTGTTGCACTAGAACTAAAAGACCATTGCATTAGGTCTGTTGCAATGGTCCGTAGGATTTCTAAAGAACCATTGCATTAGGCCCTAATGCAACAGTTCATGGTTGATGGCATAGGACCATTGCATTAGGTTAAAATAACCGTTGCATTAAACCTAAAGCAACAGCTGCAAATGCAAACCATTGCAATAGGTCTATAACAACAGTTTTTTACCCTATTTAACGGTTTTTAGGGGTTGCATTTGCTCATTTTAGTAGTGCTCGATTGAAAAAACCAGCTAAGCAGACCACCATCGACCGTCGAAACCAGCCCAACCGTACCCCAACGTAACCTCAGCCCCAATTTGGTTTCTGGGTACGAATTTGGGGGTAAGGCCAGGGTGAGAGGAGTAGGGTGCGGTTTGTGGGTTCGGGTATGGGTGTAGGTTAGGGTTTCAGCGACGGTTTTGGGTACGGAAAAGGAGTTTGGCGACGGTGGTGGGGGTGAAGTTGCTGTTGTCCACTGAGCTGGTTTGGGTTGGGGTTTCGGTGGTTCGGCAACGATTTCGGCGGTTCGACAATGGTTTTGGGAAGGGGAGACGGCGAGGGGGCTGAGTTGGGGTGATGACGATGGGGGCTGGGTAGGGGTGACGGCGGTGGGAACCGGCGTCGGTGGTGGGGGTGGTGGCTAGGTTAGGATTTTTGGGTTTTTCTTTTCTTTTTTTTTGAATTTTTCTTTTTTTTTAATCCAATAGATAGTTGACATGTATATAGTGTGGGACCCACTTAACAGGTTTTTTGGATGGCAAAGTTAGGTGGTGGTGAAATCCAATTTTTCGATTTTTTTTTTTTTTTTTTTTTTGTGGTCTTATAATAAAAGTTTTGTGTGTGTGTGTGCATGTGTGTGTGTGTTATAATCTAAATCGTGACAGTTTTATGATGTTATTTTGCAAAATTTCCTAAATTTCACAACATCGATCAACATTTTATTTAGTGACTTAACCCATGAAGCGTCCTAATTTTGCTATGCCAATATTTATAGGAAGATCTCTTTATCTTTATCAACCAGTCGTGACTAATATTATATGATAGTTAGCTAGCTAGCTTATGGCCTGGTATGATTTCCTTCACTATCTTTTAATATTCCTAACTTCATCACCCTTATATCCTTAATTGTTTGAATCATATATCCACCTTGTTAAATTAAAAACAGTACTACCCAAGCCCAGTTCTGAGATTTTGGTGGCCTGGGCGAAAATAAAAAAAAGGGCCCTAATGAACTAATGTTTGAATTTATTATTGCATAAGAAAATAAAAAACGGGTGTGCAAAAAAAAAAAAAAATATTAGTACATAATAATAATTTCTACATCAATATGCTCAAACATAATAACATTAAAGAATTATATCACCTAATCTTGCTAGTGGTAAAGCCAAAAATCATCTAAGATTAAAAAAATTTCAGTTCAGCAAAAATAACTTCAATTCAATAAAATTAATTTAAGTTCAGTAAACATAATTTAAGTTCAACAAAAATAATTTTAATTCAATAAAAATAATTTCAATGAAGTAAAAATAAAGTGAATTAAACGGGACCTTATATTGAGTTGTACCATGTAATTTTTTTTTTGGAGGAATTGTACCATGTAATATTACAGAGGATGATGAACTCAAAATTAGGACCCTAAACCAACGAACGTTACTTATATACTGACCATCTCGATACACCAAGCTCATCTAATCTAATTGCTTGGGAGATACTTGTCTTTTATTTTCACCCATATCTGATAATAAAGTTCTTCCAAATACTTTTGATTCCAAACATATAACCAAACCCTTATCTTTCTTTATTGATTCCAAACACATAACCAAACCCTTGATTTCTTCTAGACAAAATCTAAATACCCTAAAAACTCGAAAGAGTACTACAAAACCCTTGATTTCTAGTCACAAGTCAAACATACTTGAGAAACTTAAATCTTTAAAGAAGTGCTCACAAAGAACGGAGACACAGTTGATCGTCAAGGCCTCCGGTAGTTCATCGCTGCTGTGTTAAAGGAAATGTCGCAAAGGTTGCCGAAGGTAAAGGTGTCGTTCTCTAAGGCCGTTGCCGAGCGTAGTGTTCCAATACTTCTTCTAAGTGTTCTTGAGAAGAGACAATAATATAGTAGAGATTACTCCTTTTCAATTGTAGCGAATGGAAGAAATAGGTCATCAAGAATACAAATGAGTTGTTGTATGTTATTAATTAGTAATTAGTTTGGAATTTAGCATACAATAGATACATAAAAATTCAATATTTTTGGCATAAGATGCTGTATAAACATACCGCTATTTTTAATTAATCAAAATTATTCATTAATCAAAGTTTATGTGCACGTATGAATTTTATTCATGTATGATATATTTGGTCTGAAAGCTTGATCACCCATATTTATTTGACATACTTGGAAGTTTAGATACTAGTCAATTCCGGGTTTCTTTGAATTTTTAGTATGCGTTTACTTTTATTTTTTATTTTTAATTTTTTTTAAATTATTATTTTTAAACTAAATGTTTCAAATTTTTTTGTGATTATAGCTAGAGAAAATCTGAAAATGAGTGTTAGAATTACAAGGCTTTTGCATTGATCATTTAAACTGTGTAAAATAAAATTGCTATATCCAGGCCCATAACGCAGTTTGGCACTTGATTGCGGATTTCACCTTTAACACTTTGAGAACTTTCCATAGTTAATTAAGTATTTTCACCTTCTATTAATGTGGGATAACACATTTATAACTATGGAAACTAGCGGTGGCCGCAATTCATAACTGTGAAATACTTTCCATAGTTATGCAATAATGTAGTAGAGATTCATGTATGAAATAATTTTTGTATTAGAGATCTAGGAATATTTCACCTTTAACTATGGAATGTTTTTATAGAATCACCGCTTAATTAGTTTAAGATAATAATGATATAATGTTACTTAGGACCAGCTAATAAAAACTATAATCAATAAATTTGAGAACTTATTAGACTAATCTAAAGTTTAGGATCAATTAATTAAGTCATTTAGGATCAATCTACTTGTGATTAATTTAAACCGAACTCCTTAAAATTAGAAGTTATTACTCAATTTTTTTCCCTATATATTGACAGAAAGAAACCGTCAAAATGTTCATCAATAATTCACCAAAGTACCGTCAAAGCCAAGAAATAAAAATATTCATTCTTAAAAACTTAAAAAAGTCAAAAGAAAAGTTAATTAACTCTATAATTTCCAATTGATACCATTGTACTATATTAGGATATCGTTAGTAAAAAGGGATTTTCCATTTGATATCATTATAGTTTTGGTTTTTCCACTTGGTACTCATAATTTATTTTTATTCTACTTAGTATCATTGTAATTTTGAGTTATTTTTACTATAGCATCCCGTTTAATATAACATTAGTTTGGGGGGATTTTGGTCCTTTTTTGGTAATTTCGAATGCAAATTTGATTCTTTAAGGTTATAATGACCCCTTAAACTTTAACCGAACATTTTTTTTTTTTGCGCAAAACAAATCAAAATATACAAAGCGAGACATTTTTCTTGCTCATAAATCAAGAATTTTAAGCGTCTTTTGCTAATTTCGACCTCAAACTTGAACCTTAAGGCGGCTAAGGGTTAAAAAACATCCTCTTAAAGCCTTAACAGATCAATTTTTATGACAACTAAATCGAAAAATACATAAAATATTTGATGGAATGCTACAGTAAAAAATAAATCGAAAGTGTAGTGGTGCCATTTGGAATAAAAATAAAAGTTGATACCAAATGAAAAAGCCCAAACTATAATGGTACCAAATGAAAAATAATAAAACACTTACTTTCTGCGTTCTTTCTTTAATCGTAACTTAACGTCAAGATTTTCACACTTATCAATGTAAATTTTATATCATTAATATCTTAAACTAAACTATATCAAAGACGAACTACTATAATTAAACTTTTGTTCATTATTCTAAGCCATTGCCTCCAACTATACTATACATCTAGAGTCTAGACAAAACAACAATCATATTAACTATTATTTTTTAATTAGAAAACATTTGATCTTCTTATTGTCAAATAAAAATAATTAAAAATAAATAAATAAATAATTGATATCTACAGAATATAATAGGACGAATTCGAATCTAATACATATAAAACTACATCACATAAAATTAAACCTCCTTTATTTGTAAAAGTATAGTTGGGTGGTTCATTGTACATAAGATCTTTTTCAACGTGCCCATTATATTTCCATATAACCGTCGCATGAGAGTTTGGATAGAATTTTAGGTGATAAGTTGTAAAATTATATTTCCTGTTTTTTTTTTTTTTTTTTTTTTTTTTTTTTTTTTTTTTTTTTTTTTTAAATTGTAATAATTTGACTTTTTCGCTTTTTATTTAGTGTCTTTAACTTGTATTTTTTGATAGATAATAGGTTAATATTATCTTAATAATATTATTCTTGTAAAGATTATATCTTGTGTAATTAGGGTTCTCATAATTAGGTTGTAAATACCTATATATATTGATTAATGAGAACACTCCAACTCAAGGAGAATTACACTATTTTACATGGTATTAGATTCCAAATAGGGTTTTCTCTTTTCTCTCTTTTTGCAAACCCTAAACAATCCTTCAACCTAGCCGTGATCAATCACAGCTGTCCATCACCAATCACCAACCGCTCCTTCCTCATCCATGGCACGCGATGATACTCCCCCCTCCACCTCCTCCTTCCTCCATCAACACCTTCCACCCATCCTTTGCCGTATCGAAAATCTCATGAGTGTCACCTTAGATCAAGAAGATGCTCAATATGCTACACGGGTTGAGCTTTTTCAAATTCAGGCATGTGCTTTTAATGTTCTTGACCATATTGATGCTACCGTTTCTCGTTCGAAGGAGATTGATGATGATACTTAGAAGCGTTTGGATGCTATTGTGAAGCAATGGATCTATGGAACCATCTCCAAAGACCATGTCCAATCCATCATGAAATCGGGTGCCACAGCTCGTGAAAATTATGGACCCATCTTGAGGAATTATTTCATGATAATAAGCATACTAGAGCAGTTTATTTGGAGGAGCAATTCTCAAACACGAAACTTGAACACTTTGCGAACATGTCTGATTATTGTAAGCAAATCAAGCTTCTGGCGGATCAACTAACTAATGTTGATTGTTCTGTCTCCGATCGCAAGATGGTTATGCAATTGATCGCGGGTCTCACCAAGGGTGAATATGGTACCGTGGCTGCCATTGTTTCCCAATCCAAACCGACCCTGAGCTTTACCACGGCACGATCTATGTTTTTATTGGAGGAGACTAGACAAAAGAAGCAAGAAGACCAAGGGCAACACGCCCTTGTAGCCTAAGCCCTGTCAGCACCGTCTTAGACCACGTACCAACCGCCGGCCAACCAGCAACGCGGTGGTAGTGGTGGTGGTGGCAAGGGACGCGGCCGTGGTCGCGAAACCAATCCCAAACCCAAGGGCCGTGGGAAGGGTCAAAACAGCAAGAACAATAATCAGAACCAATAACAGCAAGGGACTGGGCCGCCATGGCAGACCCCTCAGTAGGAAGCCCAGTCCGCCTGGTCACCTCAGCAGCAAGGCAACTGGGCCTCTTCACCCTGCCCCTTCCCAATCGGGCCAACCCAGCAGCAATGCCCACAACCATCTGTGTTGGGCCCTCGCCCTCCACAGCAGTAGGCTTACTATGCTAGTCAGATGCAGTCCAGTTATGGCCAGCTTATGTCACCAACGAAGTTGGGCCAAGCATACAGCTCCATGAGCTTGCAACCACCCGACAATGGATGGTACATGGACACGGGGGCGACACTCATATGACTCGTAATTCGGATATTATTTTTAAATTGTTTAATTTGAGTTTGCTTTAATATATTTTAGTTAGTGATGGCAAACACATTCTGATTTATGGTTATGGCAATTCTACCATCCCTCCCCCACCTAACCCTTCTTTTCACCTCAAGAATGTCCTATATTTTCCTAACATAATTAAAAATTTAATTTCTATTAGAAAATTCACTTGTGATAATACTTTGTCTATTGAGTTTGACCTTTTCGGTTTTTCTGTGAAGGACCTTCATACAGGGACAACTCTAGCAAGGTGCAATAATGTGGGGGAGTTATATCCATTCTCAAAGTCTTCCACTACTCATGACAATAGTTGTTTCGGGGTTTTTTATGTGTCCTGCGGGAGAGTTACATCACCTAGACTGACCTCCGGCTATCCGTACTTGCAAAACAACGAAACTCCCGGGGGAGTTCCGCCTCCTACGATCAAGTTGGAATGCGTACGAAGTGAATAGTGCAGAAAGTAAAAGGTTTCTCTCTGATTCAGAGAGAGTAAATGTGTTTTCCGACTGCCTGAGGCAACTTCAAAATCTGAGTGTTTCACTCTCTGATTTGAGGATTGGAGGAATATTCATCATGAATCCAATGTGAATTCGTTGTGAATGAATCTCCCTCTCTCTCCAAAATTTTTTTGTGTTGCAACTGATGCAAATGATTTGCATTTATAGAGCTTTGGGAGAGGAGCTTGATGGGCTTAGGGACATGTGTCGCTTTAGCATAGGCCCATCTGTCTGGGGTATTTTTACCCCTAAACATTAGCCCCTTGGAAGGAGTAATCTCTCTTGCAAGAGGGATTGCTGCTTTCGAAAATGAGACTCCTTGAGCCTCTTTGGTCGGTATTGGTCTAGTTCAATGAAAGAGGGATTTGGTTAACTTGGAAAATTTTGATACCTTGATCGGGATGATATTTTCAAAGTTAATCAAATCATAATAATGATTGCCGCTGAGCTAGACTGATGTCGACCCTTATTGCTTTTAGCCCCGCTGATAGCCCCAGACTAGGCGTACTGTCGACCCTCGAGCAGGGGGGGTAAGCGCTCAATGTTATCTGGCCACTGGCCTCTTTGATCGATAGAACAATGTACCACCCGAAAGGGAGATGTTCTCTTCGACGATTGCGCGCATGCAGCCAAATGCAAGTCGCGGGATGTCTGCCTTTTTGGACAGACGGTTTAAAATAATTGGGCAAATTATGTGCTTGCCCCTGTAGGGATTTTCCTTGAAAGCCGACTACTTTTGGGGCTTTAAGTTTTTAGACGCCGTCTGTATTACCTTTGGGTAATAGACGTCTGCATCTTGAATTCCACGGATCATTCAACCGGCGTTGAGTTATGATCGCTAGAACAATGTGCCACCCGGAAGGGAGATGTTCTCTTCGACGACTGAAGCCAAATTCAAGTCGTCGGATGCCTGCCTTTTTGGACAGACGGTTAATTTTAAAAATCTAAGTATTACTTAGATGGGTGCCTGGATGCGTATTACGCATGGGACTTTTAATGATCGGATGGGTATCCGGCTGTGCTTTGCACAATTGAAAACGTCGGCCCGAATGTATGTTTCATATAGGGACTTGGACACAATAGATAGAAAACACCGTCTGCTTTTTAATGGCAACCGGCTGCCCGGCTGTGCATTGCACTGATAGGACTGTTGTTTTATAATTTATGTAAAACGGATGGGTGCCCGACTGCACAGACGGGACTTTATTTCCATTATAATTTATGTAAAACAAATGGTTGCCTGGCCGGGATATTGCAAATTATAATGGAAATAAAGCATTTAGCTTACGCCTACTCAGAAGGCGATTTTGAAAATCAAATAATAAGGATGGTACCTTCGGATGGAGGATTTTCGTCAATATGCTAGACGATATTGAGATGCCTCTTGCTGATTTATGATACCGAGCCCCTGAGGGCGTTAGACGACCATGAGACGCCGAGCAATTGAGCTCAAACATTTTTTATCTCAGATGATACAGACGGGTTTCCGCGCCAGCTGCTAGCTAGGTACCCAGGCGGCACCCTGAAGCTTTGCTTGATGACACCCCAGACGGCTTATTCAGCCGGCAAGGCCCTAACCCAATTTTGCTCGGCTTCAGCCCATATGCATACAGCCGGCTTTTATGGGATAAGATAGGAGCCACTTGTCCGGTCAGTGCATGACTCGGGTGTATATATATATATACAGCTGGCAACATTTATACATGAGGCAAGACTTCATGCAATATACATGCGGCTACTTTCAATGACGGCTGGCCCTTAGAGCTCTGGGGCAACCGTTTTCTTCGCGGCTTTTTTGCCTAAGCTCAGCCGGCGTAGATCCAATCCTGCTCCAGCGCTTAATGGGCTCTCAAGCTTGTTATTCGGAGGTGGAGATGTCTATTCCCTTTGACATAGCTCCATGCGGCTACCATGCCGCTTGCATTTCTAGCTGGATGTGAAGTTACTAGCTGGGCATCATGTTGATACACACACCCACAACCGGTTTGTGACACATGATAATGCCGCTTGAATATGCAGGGTTGGAGGCTTGATAACATCGCACCACAGCCGGTTTCGGCATTGCATTCAGTCTGATCTCAGAAAGGTCGGCTGACCCTTCCTTGAGAGTATAAAAAATCGTCTTACTCATGCATGCTTGCACCGGCTGACCATTGAACCACAGCCGACTTTAATGGCGTAATGCATACATGCACCATTCATTCGGAAATTTCTAGGCTCATCTCGCATATGTACAGGCGGTTTTTTTATTTTATTTTTTAATCATAATAATGATAGCCCGACTTCAAATGATATGCGAGCGGGTAGGCGTAGCAAGAGTATCACCCAACCGGACAGCTCATGGGTCAAACCATATACATGCAGCCGGCTTAGCAAGGATGCACCCACAGCCGGCTCTCAATATATAATTTTTTTTTTTTTTTTTGATAATGATAATCATAATAATGATATAGTAGTACATGATTTGATGCAGCACTACATTTATAATAATAAATTATGAAAGTGATACTTAAATCATAATAAAAAAAAATCATAATAATGATTTAAAAAATCATGATAATGATTAACTTAAATCATGGCTTACATAAATCATATCAGCCGGTTTGCATGCACTCGAAGTAAAGAGCTTATCTAGCTTCTTGCATTCAGGTTATTAACCCATGTACATGCGCCATTACCGGCTGCTACTATCTTGCTCGGGTTGCTTCAAGTACAAACGCAAAGAACACACATACAACCGGCTTGGTGCCTATTGATGGTGGAGTTACTTGTGAGTCGCTTCTCACGCATGGTAGTGCGCCTCGTATATAGACAACCGGTTATTCATGTTGGATACTTTGTGAGAGCTGGTCGAGAGCTTGGTTTTAGCTGGCTGCGGCAAAAGCATTACCCAACCGGATAGCTTATGGCTCATAATTCGTACACACAGCCGGACAAACCCATGCACTATGGCTGCGTTGAAATGAGCGTCCATACAATCGACAATTGTGCCGGATGCATGGTGATGGCTGGACACGTCAAAGGTGATGCATGGTGAAGGCTCGCAACAATCATAGCGCTTGATCATTGATGCCTACCCATGCCGCTTGGCTATTTACGAAGTGAGCTAGCTTGCTCAACCTTCATGGTCATCCGGCTATATGCCGCTTGACCCTTCTTATAATAAGAATATAAAGAATACTCTCATGCATAGCCGCGTTGGTTTGATCATTGCTCATTGATCACTCAGTCGGAGAGCTCAAGGCTCAAACCACATACCTACAACTGGCTAAGTGTTAGAATCCAACTCCTTTTGATGTATTAGATTCCATTTAAGTGCTTTCCTAGAGTTTAGGTTATGTTTTCTTAGCTTGAGGTCCCATTATTGTGTTACTGTCAGATCAGTGTTCACTAGGGATTCTCCTTGTATGTCATTTAAAGCTCTTTAGAGGGCGAATGATTAATGAAATCTTAAAGCCTTCTACCAAGTGTTGCCTTGCTTTTATGCTTGTTTGTTGTTAGACCTTTATATATATTGTGTCTTACTTGCATATTAGCTCCCCTCCAACCCAACTTGATGCGCTAAGAACTCGTGGTTCGGACCCGCTTGTGCCCGCTTTGAAGTACCGGCCGTCACAAGCCCCGACCACCCGCACTCCGTCGCCCAGATAGACGTGAGTGCTCCTGAGATTCTATTGCTCGCTTGTGTTGCTTTGTGCTCACAAGCCCCTCTTCCGCTCAAGGCTAGCCGTTCTTGCCGCCAAAAGGCTAGAGCGCGCCGCACGTTTCGGGGTCCAAACTCCCGGACCGTGACAGTTGGTATCAGAGCCGAGGCTCAAACCTCGTCGCAAGCAACCCGTGTAGGCACCAAGGAGGGCTACACGAAGATGGAATTCGTAGAAGAAAGGCTCGCTTGGCTCGAGGAGAAGGCGGACAAATGGGCTGAGCTCCAAGTCATTGTACACGAGCAAGCCGAGCAAAATTGTGAAACTGATGGCTGACAGAGATGCCCTCCGCGAACAATTGCAATTTGTTCAAGGAAAAGCCGACGAAGCACTTGAGAAATGTGCTACCTTAACGCGCGTGGGCAGAGACGCACTGGGTGTTGGTGCGGCGAAGATAAAGCCGCCCAAACCTCGCGACTACAGTGGCGCTAGAGATGCGAAAGAAGTTGATAACTTCCTCTTCGACATGGAGCAGTACTTCCGAATATGTCAACTAAGTGGCGATCAGAAGGTGGATACTGCCATCATGTACTTGTCCGAAGATGCTAAGCTGTGGTGGCGCACCAAGCACGCAGACATCGAAGCAGGAAGGATCAAGATTGATACATGGGCGGAGTTCAAAGAGGAACTCAAAGAACAATTCTACCCCGTCAACACAACGTTTGTTGCACGGATGAAGTTGCAAGAGTGCCGCCAGAAGGGTTCTCTTCGCAACTATGTTAAGGAATACTCGGCGATAATGTTGGACATCACAGACATGAATGAGAAATATCGTGTGTTTAACTTTGTCAACGGGTTACAGGAATGGGCGCAGCGAGAGATTTTGAGGCAGAATATTAATACCCTCGCTGCTGCTATGTGTGCTGCTGAGAGATTGATGGACTACTCAGTCGGGAAGGGTCGTCAATCCGAGAAGGATTCAAGTGGGACGTCAACACACTCTAACAGTCTGTCTCCAAGCTCTCCAAAGGGTACAGAGAACGACTCACGAGTATCGTCCAACACCATTAATACATATCATAGAAGAAGTGGAGGAGGTGATGCCCAGAGACAAACATCTACCCCCTCCCACAACTCAGGAAACTCGAGGGCCGGCGCATCCTCGGAAAACACAAGGACAATAAACTGCATACTTTGTCGAGGTCCACACAAATGGTGGGATTGCGAGCATAAAGAAGAACTTGACAAGATCCAAAAGAGATTGTCATCAATGTCCGTTCAGGAGGCCACAAAAGAGACTAGCAGCGATGAGGAGCCCACATATAGGATGGGTTCCATACGACGCCTGAGTGCTATGAGAATGATAGCACCTCAAGAAGAACCAGAAGTCCGATATCTTTCGGCAATGCGAGTGATGGAGCCTGAGAAGAAGGCAACATCGAAGAAACAAGCTCGCACCAAAAACCCATAGAAGCGGGAGATGAAGCCCATGGAGTTGGCAACATCCCAGATACACACCCGCCAAAACCAGAATCAGTCACAAGGTTTGAAGCAAAGAGCGACGAGCCCAGAGACACCAAAGAGACACCAAAGAAGAACCTCCCAAGAGGGAGGAAAAACAGTGGTTGAGCAAACAACGCAGGGCGCGCGCAAGGGATTACAAAGAAAATGGTCACCCAAGAGGCACCAGCCACAACTTGAAGCTCTCCACCACAGTCTCAAGGAAGCAGCTCCCCAACAGATGATGGTGGAAGCAGCTGTCCCCCTTCATTCAACAGATTCCACTACCAGGAGGAAATTTAGAGATGAAGCTCTCAACAAGATGTTCGAGCCGAGCGACTCCAGAGACAAGCTCCTCGTCAACAAAGAAGATCCAGCTCAAGAGTCAGATAAGATTCCAGAAGATAGCCGCACCAACGGCGCATCCGAAACTTGAGATAGTTTAGGGTTTTCTAATTTTGATTGTAACTTTTGTAAGTCGACGAGGTCGTCGACAGCTTAAGTGGGGGAGGATGTTAGAATCCAACTCCTTTTGATGTATTAGATTCCATTTAAGTGCTTTCCTAGAGTTTAGATTATGTTTTCTTAGCTTGAGGTCCCATTATTGTGTTACTGTCAGATCAGTGTTCACTAAGGATTCTCCTTGTATGTCATTTAAAGCTCTTTAGAGGGCGAATGATTAATGAAATCTTAAAGCCTTCTACCAAGTGTTGCCTTGCTTTTATGCTTGTTTGTTGTTAGACCTTTATAAATATTGTGTCTTACTTGCATATTAGCTCCCCTCCAACCCAACTTGATGCGCTAAGAACTCGTGGTTCGGACCCGCTTGTGCCCGCTTTGAAGTACCGGCCGTCACAAGCCCCGACCACCCGCACTCCGTCGCCCAGATAGACGTGAGTGCTCCTGAGATTCTATTGCTCGCTTGTGTTGATTTGTGCTCACAAGCCCCTCTTCCGCTCAAGGCTAGCCGTTCTTGCCGCCAAAAGGCTAGAGCGCGCCGCACGTTTCGGGGTCCAAACTCCCGGACCGTGACACTAAGCAAGGACCCATCAACAACCGGTTGCTCGGCTATTAGCCAGCCGTGTTAAACTCCCATTGCTTGGGCGTTTGAACTAAACAGCTGGATACGTGGGTTAGAGGTGGCTGGCTGCTGCATGGCTGGGATAATGCCGAGTCTCTACTAAGTACCAGGTGGTATCTTTGCCGCCTGCCCTTTGGAAGACCAAAGGTGACCGTTTGACCATCACCCCTCATCGCGACCACGTACAGCCTGTATTATTCTTGCCGAGTGCATAGCTAGATGTGAATGCGACGTTGCATAGTAAACTAGCACATCCGGCTTCAATGGCGTGGCTCATGCGCCACCCAACTTATTATAGACAGCCCCTACATTTAAAGTGCTGGTATGCCGTTTAACTAAGCTCCTAATCGAGCTCTCTTGCTAGCTTGGACAACATTGAGTACTTTCTGCATGTCATATGTCAACTGTATAATATATACTTAAGTAATATGCTACTCACATGTATAATATATGCTTAAGTAGTGCTGCATGCTTTCTTTTTCCAACAAAACGTATGTACATAAAAAAAGGTAGAGCAGTTAGGCGGCTTTTCCAACATTTTTTTTTTTAATAATCATAATAATGATATTTGTTGGCTTGAACAACACTCATGCGGCCTACCAAGCAAACGGGCTTGGCATTTCTTAAGAGCTTCACACCCTTGTCAGCCAAATGTAGGAAGTGCATGAGTACACTCTTGACGCACGTATCTCACTGATTACATGAGTGTATTTTTGAGAAATAATTGCATTATTACTGTTTATGATAGTATCAATCATAATGCCACCATTCTCATTATGCTCTCGGGCTGAACTTGAGTCGGCATATTTGCCGCTTGTATATGCAAGGTTGGGGCTTCAATTCCTCATATCGACCTCGGCGCATAGTACGTTGCATTGCCGCTTGTATATGTGGAGTTGGAGGCTTGTTGGTTTCTTTTAAATAGCATAGAACTAGAGACGGCACTAATACCCCACACCCTTCTTTGCCGCCAAACCCCTACTACAAGAGGCTCTCATAGGTGGAACACTTGATGCCGTCCAACTTCAATAATTAAAATGCTCAAGCATGATATTTTACTCGAGTTATTGCTAACATGGAGCTCGCAGATTCCCTCAAATGGAGCTTTGCCGCCTATGTTAATAGGGAGAAGCTTATTAAAGAAACAGTGGAGTAGCTTGAAAGTGCCGGCTATCCTAATGCAAGCAAAGTCAAATGTCACTTGCATAGTGTCGGCCACCACAGTAAAAAGCAAGCTAGCAGCTATATTTTACAAATGAAGATGATGGAAAATCTCACTCCACTAGTTAATGAACTAGTGGACTTTTGTGAATAAAATTTTCTAGCTGCCATGTACATACAAATATGGGGGCACCCTTAGGTAATGATGAGTCGGCTCATCACTAAAGGATTATATAAGTGTAGTTGGCCAATTTGGCCGACTCACTATTAATATTTTTTTTGGTATCAAAATTATATTCTTATATATACAATCATAATAATGATAATTGTTGGCTTGAACAACATCCATGCGGCCTTTCGACCAAGTAGCTGTCCAGCCATTTTCACATGAGCTCTCGGCATGATAATTGGCACCTTGGCCGGATGTCTTACTCGCATCTCGACCTCTCGGCTTTTAAGCTAAGAGTCGATCATGTATAATGCCGCTTGTATTGAACTTGCAACCAGTTTCATTATTGCAACCTATGCGCCACTCCTACAGTCATTTGATTATACAAGATGGCCGACTCCTTTGGGGCTGAAATAAGACCGCCTGGGCCTATTGATAACAACATCGCAAAAACCGCGATGCTCACGCATGATAACGTCGATTATATGTAGCTTATCCCATGTATACACAGCCGGTGAGATTGGTGTGACACATGCGCCACTCATTCGGACATCTCAGGGCTCTCCTCGCATATATACAACCGGTCATCGCCTCTTGGTCGGATGCATGGTGGTTGGGCTAGAACCGGCTGTGACTATTGATAGCAACAGCATTAGAACCGTGGTGCTCATGTATGATAATTCCAGCCACACGTTGCTTATCTCGCATGCACACAGCCGGATTAAACTTAATCATAAGGGGTGCCACCTGCTTTTGAAGCTCACAAAGCCTGCGTAGCAGACACACACACAGCCGGCTTGTTCGAATATAAACTGGCCGGCTGCTTGATGATTAAAGGGCTGCCGGATGCTCGGTGAGTAATTACGCAAGACGCATAGCATACACTCGCTGCCAGCTTGCTTCCATTCGGTCTTTACTTACACATGATGGTCGCTTGAGAACTATAATCATAAGGCTTTGTGTGATTTCTAGTCTTCCGTTTGTTCATGACCACTCACGGATGCAGCCGGTTTTCGATATCATCCTCAAACACCGGCTGCCCTCCTTGATCTTCATCACGCAAAAACCGTTTCTTATGCACGATAATGCAAGCTGGGCTTGTTGATAATACAACCGGCTAGTTATGCCGCATGCACATAGCTGATTATCCATGCCGGATGCTTTGAGAATTGGTAATAACATGGAGTAGCAGCAGCTCACTCACCCACAGCCGGACCTCTTCGTGCTGGATGCGGTGAGTTGGGTTATTCACATGGAGATTCGCCACCTAGTCGGACAAAGTGACTTGTGGCTAGCAAGCACTACTCATGTAATGAGTATAAAGTCAGCGCTTGATTCCTTATTTACCAACATTGTATATATATACAAAATGGTAGTTAGGCGGCTTGACTCTTGCATCATATATTTTTTTTTTCCTTTTTTTACAATATCAAAATCATAATAATGATTAAATACCAAAATCATAAACATGATGATCAGCTTACAGTAATGCCGCCTGTATGCTTACTGAGGGGACCCATGACACTGCTCAGCGATTGGGCTGTTACATGCATCCCATAACTTGCACATTTATACAAGCGTACATCTTTGAACAACACTCATGCCGTGATCTACCCCAGGCGGCACTATACATTGCCGGCTGTGTTACTTGTGTAGAAGACCGACTGTGCTACTAGAGTGGTAATCCGGCTGCCGCCTGATCAGAGACTGGGCATATCCGGATGCTCAAAGGTTGACTTTGTTTGACGTATCAAAACACAGCCGGCTACCTTCTAAGTGCCAGCTGGAGCAAGGTGCCGGCTGACCCCATTGGCTCAACCAAGGTGCTTGACCGACTCTTATAGTCATGAGGCCGGCTTCTTTCTATGATATACCACATTATGCCGAGCGTATGATGCCGCTTGTTGCTGACATTTAAGCTTGGGCATGTAGTGTGCCGACTGCCCCTTTTGAGTGCAATTGCATGCTTGTTAGGGAGAGTGTCGGCTATATGCTCATTTGGGTTTATTAGCTGGATGCCCGATGTACCCATTGAGTACAAGGTCGGATGTACTATTTTGAGTACAAGGCCGGCTGTACTACTTTGAGTACAAGGCCGAATGTACTACATTGAGTACAAGGCCGAATGTACTACTTTGAGTACAAAACCGGATGTACTACTTGATGCTTATTATTTGCTCAAGAATAGCTTCCCTCACCTATGATAAGGGGTGACTATAGCTAGCTTCCCTCACCAACTGGAAGCGGCCGGATGCCCTCCTCATGAAGGTGCATGGTCTGTTTGCAAGGGAGCTTATTGTCACGTGCCGACTTCTTTGCCCTAGTCACGCACCGTGCGCCACCCGCTTACAGTCCGTCGTAAGACGAGTCAGGCTTTCTCCTTGGCACTTACTCCTTGTGCCCGCGTAGCACAACTCCTTGTGCTGCTAGTATAAGTTTGCTAGCACGATCCCTTTGTGCTAACAAGTCCCCTTCAGTTGAACTAAGCACTCACCCTTAGTGCCTTAGTCCGAATTTACGACTAAGTGTCGTAGACAATTGAGCACCCAAGCTATCACCCTTGCTGGTATGCCCGATCACTCACTTGGCACCCTCGTGCCTTAGTTTTCCTCACACTCTCTAAGTGTTGGAAGGAAAGGATTGAGTTGCAGGAGAACACAAGTGCTTAAGAAAGGCTTTTTGTATTGCTCACAACTTATAGCTCTTAACTTGTTGATCTCTCCACTTGAATGTACAAATGAGCCTTGGAGCCTATTTATAGTGCTCCATCCTACTTACATGCTTCTCTAGAAAATTCCTAACCTCCTCAAATGGAGGGTTTTAGACTTACAACATCTAGAGTGTTCCCACCTCCTTAGGAACTACCTACATGGAGGTTTCTACATCCTTCCCTAGCTAGAATGTTCAAGACAACCCTAGAACATTCTAGAACGTACAACACTTATGCACATGGATAGAAGACCCTAGACACTCCTACTATGTACATGAAAACCCTTGAATATTCTAGAGACATTCCCTCTAGAATACTCCTTCAAAAGAACCTTGTAGATAGCTCCGGAACCTTCTAGAAGCATCTAGCGTTTTCCGGACTACCTGCTGCCAAAACTCGTATTTCGGGACCTTGTCTTGGAAAACTGACACCACCATCGTCTTCCTTGGCCCAAAATACTGTGGACCCCCGAATTTGGGCCCATTTGGACTTCATTTGGGTCTCCAAACGACCCATTATTGTGTTACTGTCAAGTGGGTGTTCACTAGGATTCTAAGCAAGGTGCAATATAAAGCTCTTTAGGGGGAAGTGCTTACCTGAGCACCAAGGCAAGCCCCCTAGCCCCGATTGTTGCCTTGCTGCCTAGTGACCCTCTTGACGCCCATCCTTGGTGTGGGAGATGACCCGTGACATTATGGACGACTGTGTATCGAGCAGCCCCTGCCCACAAACATGGAAAGGCCCTTTGGACTTAGCATTAAGGTCGCCTGCATATAGCAGGGCTTGAAAGTATTCGAACTTCCTTAAGTCAGCTTAGCTATCTCTTGCATGCCAACAGGCTTGAGCATGTCGGCTGACTAAGAGGCTGCTTGGTGGCATGATGCTGCCTGTATAGTTATGGGGCAAGCTTGACCTTATGACGGCTGCAGCCTCGAACCTTAAGCCTCATGGCGCCTGCTGTGCGTGTCAGCAGGCTCGATGACGCCTGTCATTTGGCCGACTAGCGCTCTCGCACCAGAAGGTTACTTCCTTGGAGAACACGAGGGTTGTTCAACAAGTTTCCGCAGACAAAGCTGCCTGCCCAGATGTTGGACGCTTTGTGCCGCCTGTCCTCCGAAGAAGGCCGGCCGCATGCATAGCGCTCCAAAAGGCAAGTATGGTTGTTGAGGCACATACAATGCCGGCTAGATAATCTGTGGGCCAGTACGTGCGGTAATGCCGCGTGACTGACTCTCTCGGGTTGTTTCCGAATACTTCATTAAAGTATTGCGGAAACTGTCTGGGTAAATCGACGTAATGGCCGACCCAGACATTTAGTGACTTCTCTTCTCTTGGATGAAAATCCGGGAGTCAGAGTAGTCTTTTTTGACCCATCCGGCAGTTCTTGCCGGATGACCTTCCTTTTCCCTGATTCAGGGAAACGAAGTCTCGGTCCGTGCGGACCTCGGTCTCGGCCATAGGCTGTGTGCCTTCAGCAGGCGGTACAGAGTCAGAAGTCATCTAGGAAGTACTCTCCCCACAGATGGCGCCAAATGTTTCGGGGTTTTTTATGTGTCCTGCGGGAGAGTTACAACACCTAGACTGACCTCCGGCTATCCGTACCTGCAAAACAAACGAAACTCCCGGGGGAGTTCCGCCTCCTACGATCAAGTTGGAATGCGTACGAAGTGAATAGTGCAGAAAGTAAAAGGTTTCTCTCTGATTTAGATAGAGTAAATATGTTTTCGGACTGCCTGAGGCAACTTCAAAATTTGAGTGTTTCACTCTCTGATTTGAGGATTGGAGGAATATTCATCATGAATCCAATGTGAATTCGCTGTGAATGAATCTCCCTCTCTCTCCAAAATTTTTTGTGTTGCAACTGATGCAAATGATTTGCATTTATAGAGCTTTGGGAGAGGAGCTTGATGGGCTTAGGGACATGTGTCGCTTTAGCATAGGCCCATCTGCCAGGGGTATTTTTACCCCTAAACAATAGTCATCTATCCCTAGCTGCAATTTCTCCTTTAACTTGGCATCAAACACTTAGACATCCCGGCGACCCAGTTTTTGAATTTCTTAGGAAAAACAATTTCATTCATTGTAATAAGAGAAATAGTTCTCATTTTTGCTATTCTTGTCCTTTAGAAAAACATGTACGACATCCTTTTAAGCATTCTACTTCAGTTACTTTTTCTCCATTTGATATTATTCACACAATATTTATGCTCTAATTTTCTAGAACTTGATAATGGTCTAAACGAACTTGATTGGAAAAACCATTTCAATGTGATAATGGTCGTGAATTCGGTAAATTCCCTTTTCATAAATTCTGTGCAGATAATGGCATGGTTTTTCGCTTCTCTTGCCCAAACACTTCTTCCCAAAATGGCAAAGCCGAAAGATTTATTCGTACAATAAACAATATGTCTCGTACTATCCTATTCCATGCCTCTCTTCCCCCTTCCTTTTGGGTTTATTCCGTTTGTATGGTTGCTTATATCCTTAATATTCTACTATCCACAACCATACAAAATAGGTCTCCAACCGAAGTCTTATATCGTTGTGTACCCACTTACGATCACCTTCGCATTTTTGGTTGCATGCCTATTTTACCCAAATATTAGTGCCATTGCGCCTAATAAGCTTGCTCCTAGATCTAAGCCGTGTGTTTTCTTGGGATTTCCATCTAATCATTGAGGTTATCTATGTTATGATTTATCATCTAACAAAACCATAATTTCGCGTCATGTCACCTTTGTTGAAGACCAATTTCCATTCTTTAATCTTCAAAAGATCAAAATATCGAATTATAATTTTTTGGATTCACAAAGTTCTGATGCTATCACCCCAATGTTCATGCAAGCCAACATCCCTCCTGGCCCAAACACACCTACCGGCCCAAACACACCAGCTCACCCTCCCCCCCCCCCCCAATCTCCTTCTTACAAAAACGGGCAGCCTACTCCGCAGGTGGGCCGCGGCCAAGGCCTGCAAACCGCAACCCACCTGCGGACCCTTCTGCCATCTCCTAAATCTCACACCAGTCCGCCCAACTCTCCCACAAGCCCAACAATACAGTTCGGCACTCCTCCCAGCCCAACCCTGGTCCAACACACTTCACAACCAAGGCCCATTCCTCAATCATCCCATGCACTCTATGGCCACACGAGCCAAGAGTAGCATCTTCAAGCCGAATCCGAAAGACAAACACATATCACGGTTCATGCTATTTTACCTTTACCCAAAAACCCGACATTAGCCATGCTTGACCATAATAGGAATGCCGCCATGAATGAGGAATTTAGTGCTCTTACTAAACAACATACTTGGGATCTTATTCCAAGACCGGAGGGGGTGAATGTTATTCGATGCATGTGGTTGTTTAAACACAAGAACAGGGAAAATGGTGAATTGGAAAAACACAAGGCGAGACTTGTTGTGAATGGCAAGTCTCAACAGGTTGGTATTGATTATGATGAGACTTTTAGTCTTGTGGTGAAACTGGCGAATATTCGTATGATTTTGAGTATTGCTATGGGTAGAGATTGGCCCATTCATCAGTTATAGTGAAAAATGCAATCCTTCATGGTGACCTCAAGAAGATCGTATTTGGCATCAACCCTCGGAATTTGTCAATCCCCATGCTCCTTCCTATGTTTGCCGGCTTCGCAAATCTCTCTATGGTCTTAAACAGGCCCCTCGGGCTTCGTATCAACGGTTTTCTAATTATCTCTTGCAGATTGGTTTTGCATTGTGTGCAGCAAAAGTGATAATTCCCTCTTTATTTTGCAACATGGTGCTAATGTTGCATATCTCTTGCTTTATGTTGATGACATTGTTCTTACAGCTTCCTCATAATCACTTAAGTGTGATATCATTGCTCTTCTTAAGTCCAAATTCTCCATGTCTGACTTGGGAAAGCTGAGTTATTTTTTGAGAATTCATGTTTGCCGAACAAAGGACTCCATGGTTCTTTGTCAGAGTAAGTATGCAAAGGAAATTATTCACAGGGCAAAGATGGACAATTGCAAACCGGTTATTACACCCGTCGACAATAAGTCAAAACTTAGGCCTCACGATGGTGAGCCAATGATGGTTCCCTCTCTCTACAGGAGCCTTGCAGGTGCACTACAGTATCTCACATTCACTAGACCTGATATTGCTTATGCCATACATCAGGTTTGTTTAGTCATGCATGCTCCTAGGGAACCTCATTTTAACGCTCTTAAGCGTATTATTTGATATATCAAAGGTACTATGGATCATGGCCTACATTTATATCTTTCTGCTCGTACGAGACTTATTTCTTGCACAGATGCCGAATGGGGCAGCTGCCTGACAACACGGCGCTCCACTTCAGGGTATTGTGTTTATTTGGGTGATAATCTTGTCTCATGGTCTACAAAACGACATGCCACTTTGTCCCGATCCAATGCCGAAGCAGAATATAGAGGTGTCGCTAATGTTGTTGCCGAAATTTGTTGGCTCCAGAAACTACTTCTCGAGCTACATTGCCCTATTCGACGGGCATCCTTGATTTATTGTGATAATATCTCTACAGTATACTTGTCTTGCAATCCGGTACAACACCAACGTATCAAACACATCTTGAGATGGACATTCATTTTGTGCGCAATAAGGTAGCCCTCGGTGAGATCAAGGTTAATATTATCTAGTTAATATTCTGTAAAGATATATCTTGTGTAATTAAGGTTCTCATAATTAGGTTGTAAATACCTATATATATTAATTAATGAGGATACTCTAACTCAAGGAGAATTACACTATTCTACATTTTTAACTAATATCTAACAAACAAAATTGTCATGTAATATGTTGTTGAATCAGTTACAATATAAACTTTCATAACATCAACATTTTATATTTATACAGTATAGGCTAATATAAAATCAAAGATATTGCTGGTCAATTATGTGTTTTAACAAGCGTGTCCCGTCAAACGGTTACAATTAAAAAAATAAACTATGTTATATTTTAATAAAAAGTAGAAGTGGTGAAATTATAAATTTATAAACTACTCGTGCTATATATATATATGTTTTTGTGTTTAGAGAGCCACGGGCCGGGACATGTGATGAGAATCAATCCTAGGTTTACCTAAAATCAAGAGGGGAGCTCTAAACAGTTGAGCTCGCGCTTTATATATACTAATACGTTATTATCTCGCTCCTTTTTTTAAAAAAAATTATTATTCAGTGATAATTGTCCTATGTAAATGTATATCTTTAGCCTGGTTAGTATTCCATGCGAGTATAAATGTAAAGTTACTTATTTTACTGTCATCTTATATTCTTATTGTACTCCACATCCTTCCCATAAGAAAAGCTAATAGTAATGAATAGACCGGGCAATCGTATCGTGTCGTGTTTGTTTTCGTGTCGGAAATTAAACGGGTTAAGAAAGGTCAACACTAACCCGACCCATTTAATAAACATGTCGTATCGTGTTAACCCAATTCATTAATCGTGTCGAAAACCCTTAACACTAACCCCTTTTTTTTCGTGTTCGGTTCGTATCGTGTTGTCGTGTTGAATTGAAAAATATTGGTCTTATTCAAAATATTGATCAAAAATTTCATAAAAATTATTGGGTTTTTATATTAGACAGGTTGGGTCGTGTTAATTTCGTGTTGAAAATCTCAGCACTAACCTAACCTGTTTAATTAAACGTGTCATGTCGTGTTGACCCGTTTAATTAAACATGTCGAAAATCCTTGACACTAATCCGTTTTTTTTGTGTTCGGTTTGTGTCATATTGTCGTGTCGTGTCAGTTTTTACAAGCTCTAGTAATGAACAAGGAATAATCTCAGATTGTTAAATAAAGCCAACTAACTTGGTAGTCAATGATCTTCAAAGATTTTAACGGTTAACTGGATGATAATCAAAGCTAATAATTAGACAAACATATATAACATGAAAAATAAAAAAATAATTAAAAAAAAAACACTAAAATCGAGTAGTACTTAAATTATCCATATTATTTGTAACTTATAAAACTTTGAGATAAACACCCAAATAGATTTGATACAAATCATTAAGTGAGCAATTCTAATTCTATCCATATAAAATCCAATTCTAGTTACACCAACTTAACTTAATAATCTTGTCAAAAAAAAACTTGATATTGTGTCAAAAAAAAAAAAAAAAAAAAAAAAACTTAACATAATTAGGCGCAAACCCCAAAGTAACTTTAGCTACAAGTAATGTATTACCTCTCCTTATAAATGAACTTACCCCTGTCAATTTATTTCTCCCATTTTACCTACCTTCATTTTTTTTCATTCATAATTGATTTCTTTTTCCTTTCTGTTTCCCGATTCAAAATTCTTCTAACCACAATGAAGTCCGTGGAATTGAAATTAGCAAGAATTACCATTGTTTATCCATCGTTGAATGAACCCGGAAAGACAATCCGAGCTTCAAAATTTGTCAACATACCAAAATCTTTCTTTAGTGATTCCAAACACATAACTAAACCCTTGATATCTTCTACACAAAATCTAAATACCCTAAAAACTCGAAAGAGTATTACCAAACCCTTGGCTTCCGGTCATAAATCAAACATAGTTAAAAAACTTAAATCTTTAAAGAAGTGCTCACAAAGAACGAAGACGCAGTTGACCATCAAGGCTTCCGGTAGTTCATCGCTGGTTTTTTAAAGGAACTGTCGCAAAGGTTGTCGAAGGTAAAGGAGTCGTTAGTTCTCTAAGGCCGTCGCAGTACGTGTTCCAATTCTTCTTCTAAGTGTTCTTGAGAAGAGACAATAATATAATAGCTTAGAGATTATTCTTTTTTAAATGTAGCAAATGGAACAAGTAGGTTATCAAGAATACAAATGAGTTGTTGTATGCTATTAATTAGTAATTAGTTTGGAATTTAGCATACAATACATAGAAATTCAATATTTTCGGGGAAATTCTCAACGACGATCCCTAACTTCTGCTACGCACCAACGGTAACCCTCTTTATTTTGGATTATACAAAATGACACTACTTATCTTTTTTCTCCCAATGATGACATTAATGATGGTGTTTAACATAAAATTAAACCATGGTTTACCAAAATAGCGAAATGACAAAAATGCCCCCTTTTATTTCACCCAACCACCCGATTTAAATTCCCTCCATTTATCTCTCTCTCTCTCCTTCGTTCTCCCTCTTCATCTTTTTCCTTCCGGTGCCTTTTCCATCAAAATTTTCATCGTGACACAAAAAAACGCAGAGCATTGAATGCAAACTCTATAATATCATCAAAAATAGACGGTGATAGTCATTTTTCTTCTAGGGTAAAGTAAAAGGGGATTCAAACTTTTTTGATTTCCACTACAAGAAATAGGCAGATTTCCGAGGGAATTTTTCTGTCGGATTAAGCGAAATTTCCGTCGGAAACAGCCTTTCCAACGGAAACGATCCCTCGCAAAACCCTTTGTAGGAAATTTGGGGAATTCCGAGGAAAATTCCGTCGGAAGACACTTTTTCGACGGAATCTCCGACGGAATTACACCCGTCGTAGAAGGATTTGACTTTCAACGTCAGTCCGTCGCAAATTTCCAACGGATTTTTCCTTGGAATAATTCGTCGGAAATTAAATCTCCGACAGAAGATTCCGTCGGAACAGGCCCATTTCCGAAGGAATATTCCGTCGGAAGAATAACTTTCCGATGGAATATGCCGTCGGACGAATAACGTTTCGACGAAATTTTCGAAGCCTAACTTTCCGACGGTAGAATTCCGTCTGAAATGGACCTGTTTCGACGACATTTTCCGTCGGAAAGAGGTTTTTTCAGATAAAATTTTCCGTCGGAAAGTATGTTGTTTCCATCGGAATTAGTCCTGTTTTATTTTACAAATTAAACGATTTAATTTGTATTTCGTAGCCTATAAATCCTGCACCTAATTTAAAATAAATTTGAATTTATAATTTAATTACCTAAATACTTTTATATATTAATTTGTAATAATATATACATTGGGTCCTAGTGTCCTACTATACAACATAATCTAAATAAATCTACATACAATATAAACAAATTCTAAGCTACAGCCGGAGTACCTTGCCCTGCACCACCGCTATCGGAATGTTGGAACATTGGTCGGTGTTGGAGAATTGACGTATCATCTCTTCATACCTCTCTTAGTTTTTCCTTTCTATTTCAGCCAATCGAGCCTCCATCTCGAGTTCCATTTCACTGAGCCTAGCTTGTACCCTTTGCTCCACCCTCTGCTCCACCTGCTCCTGCATCTGGGAAAGAAGGGAAGGCGTGTAATGCTTGGAAGACTTGGAACATGTACCCTTACTGTTGGCATAATACAGCTCAGAACCTTCGCCAAGTCCCTTCACACGACCCTTCTTGTTGCGACCACCTACAGTTTCCCAGTACAGCTCATTTGGAGTCTTCTAAATCCCTTGGGTGCTTGCTTCTTCGGATTTCTTCTAAAAGGCCTCCTACAAGATACAAATTTGAAAAGGTGCACAAAGATGTAAGTTAAATTCAGCTTTCTGAACAAAATAGAACCAAGTAATGCCTATACGAACTATTCCTTGCCTATTTCCTACATTTCTTACCAAATGAACCATTTCTTTCTCTTAACATGTCAATTATAGGTAGTTGTAGGTGTACATGCATTGAAAACACAAAAAAAATCACAGAACCAAGTTTTGGGAACGAATTGGACCAAAAAAGGACCAACTGAGGCCTATGTGACCTATTACTTGCCTAATTCCTACATTTCTTACCAAATGAACCATTTCTTTCTCATAACATGTCTAGTATAGGTAGTTGTAGGGTACATGCATTGAAAACACAAAAACAATCACAGAACAAAGTTTTGGGAATGATTTGGACCGAAAAAAGACCAACTGAGGCCTATGTGACCTACTCCTTGCCTATTTCCTACATTTCTTACCAAATGAACCATTTCTTTCTCATAACATGTCTATTATAGGTAGTTGTAGGTGTACATGAATTGAAAATACAAAAACAATCACAAAACAAAGTTTTGGGAACGAACTGGACCGAAAAAGGACCAACTGAGGCCTATGTGACCTATTCCTTGCCTATTTCCTACATTTCTTACCAAATGAAACCATTTCTTTCTCATAACATGTCTATTATAGGTAGTTATCGGTGTACATGCATTCAAAACTCAAAAACAATCGCAGAACAAAGTTTTGGGAACGAATTGGACCGAAAAAGGACCAACTAAGGCCTATGTGACCTATTCCTTGCCTATTTCCTACATTTCTTACAAAATGAACCATTTCTTTCTCTTAACATGTCTATTATAGGTAGTTGTAGGTGTACATGCATTGAAAACACATAAACAATCACACAACAAAGTTTTGGGAACGGTTGGACCGAAAATGGACCAACTGAGGCCTATGTGACCTATTCCTTGCCTATTTCCTACATTTCTTACCAAATGAACCATTTCTTTCTCATAGCATGTATATTATAGGTTTATAGGGGTACATGCATTGAAAACACAAAAAAAATCACAGAACAAAGTTTTGGGAACGATTTGGACCGAAAATGGACCAACTGAGGCCTATGTGACCTATTCCTTGCCTATATCCTACATTTCTTACCAAATGAACCATTTCTTTCTCTTAACATGTTTTTTATAGGTAGTTATAGGTGTACATGCATTCAAAACCCAAAAAAAATCACACAAGTTGAAATCCAAAGTGTTATTGAAGTTATTACCGCAATTTGTTGTGCTTTGGCGTTGGCTGGAACTGTGCCTTTCCTGGGCACTTCCTAGAAGTGCGTCTTCAGAAACAGCTCAGGAGCTGTCGGGAGCTGGCCTTTGTTCTTCGCTACCTTTGGTTGAACATGCAGAAAATGATTAAGATTCAATGTTAAAGCACCTTTACACACAGTAGTACACAATTCTATTTTATTTTATCTGTCTTTTCAACAAACTTACCATCCGTTTTGCATGTTGTACAGCAGATATCGACCCTTGATAGTGGGTAGCTTTAACCGGATTTTCCATTGAGCCGCCCCTCCTGTTCTTCCTGTTTTGGGCCGATCGCTTCTTGAAAGTAGGATCACTGGAAACAACTTCCATCATTTTCTTGTGGACGTCCTCATTCAGCCACCCTGGTCTCGTGGGTCTAAAACTGGCTTCGTAGAATGCTCCTGCGTTTGATCTCGTGGTGAGCTGGAAGTGGGCACCTGAGTATCATTATTAAACATTAGCTAACTAGGAACAAGCTTGAAATAATGGTGCATAAATGTAGAGATTGGACTATGGCTGAAATAAGGCTGAATACAACTAAAGATATAATCAATATAGAAAGCATACATACCTGAGTAGTACCCAAATCATGTGCATTCGCCATGTCCTCATCCGAGTAGTCGGGCTCCATTGCTCGTTTACCTTTGTCTGTACTGCTAGCCATGTTCACCGAAATAGTTGTTGATAACATGACATCATATTAAAAGACCATTGTCTATTTTACAATAACAACCAAATTGAAAGAAGGAAAGTAATAACCAGCTCCTATTCATTAATGTCATCACTACTATCACTACTGGAATCGTCACTACTATCATCTAATAATACATCGATATCATCATCCTCGTCACTATCACTAGAGTTGATGCTAGATTCATCATCTTCATCGCTTGAGACAATAAAACCAACATCATCATCTTCATCATCGTCATCCACGACGTAGTCTAGAATATCATTCGGCGGGCAAAGAGATGCATGTACTCGTGGAGATGGTGCCTGCATAAACTCTAAGTCCACCGGAGCATCCACCACTGACCTTGCTTCTGTTTTAAACACAACCCACTATTGAACTCGATCCTGTTTCAGGCTAGGGTATGATGCGTAGTACACTTGAGTCACTTGGTAAGATAAAACAAAGGGATCATACTTGGGGTATTTCTTAGTATGATTCACTTCGACAAGCTTGTACTGTTCATGTATGTTCATTCCCCTACCACAATCAAATCAACTACACTTAAACAAAATAGTCTTGTACTCTTTTTCGAGACCAGTGTAGACCAGTTCAATAATGTCGTCTAGAATGCCGAAGTACTCTCCACCATCTTCACTTGATACGCACACGCCATAATTCATCATAGATTTGTGCTTGCCATGGGCATGTGTATGGAAATTAAAGCCACCGACAAAAATCTGCTTCCAAGTTCTAACACGCTTGAAAGGGCGCATGCACAATGCTCGCAGCACATCAGAATTTGTGTCCTCCTCAACAACCTATCCACGTTTAGAATATAACAGTCACAATTCCCTAATTGAGTAAATTGAATAGCAAGGAATATTAAATCATAATGTATGTCATATTTAGACAATTTATATCACCTTGCGATGAAACCAATCGAAGAATTCAGCTTTGCATTTCTCCGTTACTTCTTCCCTACGCATATAAGGTCGACTACTAAGAATGTAGTCCTCGAACTTCCTACGAGGACAAAAAAAGTAAATCAACATTGTTTTTCTATTATGTTGTTCACAAATCCAGAACACAGTTCAAAGATCAACATTTTCTACCTTTCGTATTCACCAAGAATCTCGGTGTTCCGTAACACGCACTCGAGTTCTTTTTCATCTAAAAAACGAGTTTTTCCCTCATTAGACACACGACCGCTATCCTCCGTGAACAACTCTGGAATTTCAGAGTCGTCCACTGTGGAGTCCACGTCAGCATTCACATTACGACTGAGATCTCGTGTTTTAGTGTCAACCGTCGCCTGAAAGTAGTTACTGCAGAAGTTTGCTATCTCTTCGGTGATATAAGCATTGCAAATGAATCCTTCAACTCGAGCCTTGTTTCCAATTTTTCGTTTCAAATGATTGAGGAACCTGCAATCATCGTTATGTAATTGTATAAAGACGAAATGACATTGAATTTGATGTAAGAAATATGAATAGCATGGATCTTTGATTTACCTTTTGAAGGGATACATCCATCTATACTGAACAGGACCACATAACTTCCCCTCATATGGAAATTGAATAGGTAAATGCTCCATGGAGTTAAAGAATGCAGGGGGGAAGACCTTCTCAAGCTTGCAAAGAATCTCAGCTATGTTTTTCTCCAATCGCTCCATGTCACCAACTGATGTTGTATAGCAATAAAAATCGCGAAAGAATTGGCTGATCTCTGTTATTGCATTCCAAATATGGCTTGGGAGCAATTCCCTTAGAGAAGTAGGCAACAACCTCCCCATGAACACGTGACAGTCATGGCTTTTCATTCCGTGTAGCTTACATGCTTGCATGTCTATGCATCTGGTCAGATTGGAGGCATAACCATCGGAAAATCGCAGCTGTTTTACCCACTCACACAAAACTTTCCTCTGAGCCTTGTCAAGAGCGAATGGAGCCCTAGGCATGACCTCTTTTCCGCTGTCATCCTCCTGAAGATGAAGCTGCGGACGTTTACAATATCTGGCAATGTCATTTCGAGCAGATGTCGTGTCACACATATGTTTTTTCACATCCATTACAGTGTGAATTAACTGATAAAAGAAGTTCTTTTCAGTGTGCATGACATCTAAGTTGTGACGAATACGCAGATGCTTCCAATACGGAAGCTACCATAGGATGCTTTGCTTGAACCACCCCTTCTTTTCTTTTCTGAGGCGTTGAAGTGACTCGGGCCCATCTGTAGCCTTCGGAAGTTCTTTCACACATTCCCACAACTCCTCCCCTGACATAATGTGTGGAGGTGCACCCTTTTTTACTTTGTTTTTGTAGAATGCAGTCCTACTCTTCCGAAATGGGTGATCAGTCGAAAGGAACTGGCGGTGGCAATCAAACCAAGAAACCTTACAACCATGTTCGAGCCAGAATGCTTTACTTTTCTCCATGCAATATGGACAAGCCTTTTTACCAGATGTTGCCCAACCAGACAACATACCATAAGCTGGGAAGTCACTAATAGTCCATAGGATGGCTGCTCGAAGAGTGAAATTCTGTTTCATTGCTATATCGTACGTATGCGTGCCTACTTCCCATAACTGTTTCAACTCCTCAATCAACGGTTGCATGTACACATCCAAGTTTCCCTTAGAGTTTTTAGGACCAGGAACGAGAAACAAAAGGAACATAAACTGTCTTTTCATACACATTGAAGGAGGCAGGTTGTAAGGGGTCAAAATGACAGGCCAACAAGAATATTGTCCCCCAAACTTGCCATGGGGAGCAAAACCATCTGTACACAAGCCAAGCCGAACATTACGAGGCTCGGAGGCAAACTCCGGAAAGCAACTATCGAGGTGTTTCCAAGATTCACTATCACTAGGGTGTGCCATTGTGCCTTGAACTCGGGGATTTTTGGAATGCCATGTCATTTCCTCCGAAATGTTCTTGGTTGTAAAGAGCCTTTGCAACCTGGGTGTGATCGGGAAGTAAAACAAAACGTTCAAAGGCACGTCACTACCCTTGGAAGTCTGCTTGTATCGGTCGCTGCCACATGCCCTACATGTCGACAGATGGGCATCAGCCTTCCAAAACAACATACATCCTTTCGGGCATGCGTGAATCCTTTCATGAGGCAGTTCCAAGCCCTTCACAATCTTCTTCACCTCATAGAATGTGTCGGCCATATGGTTGTTGTTAGGAATTGCTTCACTGAGCTAAGAAACAAACCCATCAACACATCTGTGGGGCAGGTTATACTCGCACTTTAGACTAGTGATTCTAGCGGCCATCTCTAGCACATACAACGAACTCCCTTCGTATAATGGCCGTTCAGAAGCCTTCAACAAATCTAGAAAATGCTTAGCTTGTGCATTAGGCTCCTCCTCTGATGAAACACTAGCTTGCTCTAAATGCCCTTGGTCCTGACTATGATTAAAAGCATCGAAAACCATGTCACAGTGTTCGTTGGACCGCCGTTCAGGAACTCTCGGAAACCCTTCCCCGTGACACATCCACTCATAGTAATTAGGGACAAAACCCGTGCGAAACAGATGGATTTTTACCGTTTCCGGATCCCAAAGTCGTTTGTTCTTACATTTAGCACATGGACACCTAACTTGGTTCGGGTTACTACTCTCGAGATTATCTTTGACGTATTGAATGAATTCATCAACCCCTTTCACGAACTCAGGATTAATACTTTGCCCAACCCTCCTTTCATACATCCAGCTACGTTCTGTTCGTTTCATGATTACAACTTCTACACAACTCACGCATATGTATAATCACATTAGTCATAAAGCGTATGTCATTTTCCACCAAAGTGTTATGGAAATGAAAATGAGATTTGAAATGCTTCCAAATGGTCCTTATCACTCCAACCTAACCCATCCTTATACGTTTAATCTCACTAGTGAATGTAAGCCAAGTTTTCAATTCTATGGAAAATCCGCCAGCATTTCCCTGCAGTACACGATGTAGGCGAATAAACACACCTTCATATGTACCCAGAGAACATTGTAGAGAAATGACAGCGCAAGATATTCCCTGGAATCAATAACAAGGCATACATTCATCACCTAAGTGAGAAATAGCGTACAAGGACAGTCCTAACCAGGGACTATTCAAGACATACTCCTAATGTGTATGCCTTGAACGGGTATCTAGGCATATGATTATGCAAATGATTCATTAACAAAATATAAACACTAAACTAACATACATTATATTAACAACACTAACATATCATAACATCATAATATTCAAATAAACCAAATCAAACACAATCAAACTAAACTTAAACATGATAATGTTAACCAATATAACATACATTATATAAAGCTAAACTAAACTAAACTAAACTAAGCTACATTATATTAAACTAAATAAAATTAAATTAAACTACATTATATTAAACTAAAGTAATCTAACATACATCATATTAAACTAAACCAAACCAAATTCACATATCATAATATTAAACTAAACTAACATTCATTACATAAAACTAAACTAAATTAAGTATATTATATTAAAATACACTAACTAAACTAACATGCATTGTATAAATCCTACACAAAATTTAAAACTAAAATAAACATAAATGGGTTTAATGATTCATTTTAGTCATTGTATATATAAAAAAAGAGGGGAGTTAGAAGGGCTTACAAACGGAATTAGGTGGTGGATGAAGTCGCGGCGACGGAGCTGGCGGTGGTGGAGCTGGCGGCGGTGGTGGCTGTGGTGGAAAACAAGTTACATTGGCTTGCGAAAATTTGTAAAAAGAAAAAAAAAAAAAAAAAAACAAATTCAGAACCCTTACCGTTGCGGTGGTGGTGGAGGTGGTCCAGGTGCGTCGGCTTCCTGGAGGTGGCTGACCAGCGGTGGTGGCTGCGAAAGAATTGGCTTAGGGTTTGATAAGAAAAAATAAAGGGGAAACTGCGAATTACCTGGCGGTGGCGGCGACCAGCAGGGGAGGGCACTTCCCTCTCTTTCCTTTCTCTCTTCCTCTTTCTCTCTCTCTGTTTTTCAGTTTTGGAATAATGGCGGATTTCTGGATCTAAAAAACACGATTTGAATAAAAAAATTTCCGACGGAATTTTCTGCCGGAAAATTATTTCCGACGGAATTTTCGCCGGAAAATTCCGTCAGAATCACTTGGGAAATTGTTTAACTTTTTCAAAAGCTTTCCGACGAAATTTATTTCCTCGGAAATCATACCTTCCGACGGAAATTTCCGTCGGACATATTTTTCCAGCGAAAATTTCTGTCGAAAATTTTAATTTCCGAGGAAATAAAAGTCCGTCGAAAATTTTTCGAGGGAATTTCCGTCGGAAATAACCTTTTCTGGCGAAATTTGCCGACAAATCGAAATTCAGCCAGAAAATTCGAAAATTCCGACGAAAATTGTGTCCGTTAGAAAAATTCCCTCGGAAATCTACCTATTTCTAGTGGTGTTCAAAAATTGCAACTAGGGTATTCAAGTTTAGGCTAAGAATCGGGGGTACTCGGTGAAAGGTCGAATCTTTCTACATCATCTTGCCAAAAAGAAGTTCAGGTATGCATCTAAAACCCTAATTTTTATATAACGTTTGAGGGCAAGTAAGATAGCTGCTGAATTGAAACAAAGTGTGGGACAGTTGGGTACGACAGAATGTGATCCTGAAAAGGGAATCCCTAGGAGAAGTCTAAGGAAGTTAGAGGGTAGTTCAAGTCAACCTGTGATAGATGTTGAGAGACCTAAGAAACTAACCCCTAGGAGAAACACTTCATCCAATGTCAGAGAACCTATAGACTCAATTCCATACCCTATTCCTGAACCTGTTAATGATGGAGATAATGAAGCTGGTGATGAAAGTGATGGTGAACCTATTAAAAACACTATTCCTGAACTTGTTAATGAGGGGGATAATGAAGTTGATGAGGAAAGTGATGGTGAACCTGTTGAAAACCCTATAGTTGAAATAAATAATGCAGTACCTAGTGATGATACCTGGGCTGATTTGATGAGGGAAATGGAAGAACAAGAATACATGAGTAGGGGGAGAGGAAGAGGAAGGGGAAGACCTAGAGGGAGAGGTAGGGGGGAAGAACCACCTGTCAAGCTGACAGGAGGTAGGATATGGCATAGTGGACTTGGAAGAGACTTGAAGGCATGGTATAGGAAGCAACTGGAGAACGCAATAGAGACTGAGGCTGAGAGGTTAGCTAGGGAGAGGTATGAGAATAGAGAAGAGGAGATGAGGAAAGAATTAGGGTTACCACCTATTGAACAAGCCAAACCAGTCCAGGTACTTAGAAGAAGTCTAAGAAAAAGGTTCCAAAGTGAGGGTCAGACAGAAGCTAGGATAGATGTGATTGGACCACCTTTGTCTGAGATGAATGTTATCACAAGGCAAGCTTCAGGGCCCTCTAGGGAGATAGTGACATCTTCTAAATCTTCTAAGACATCTAGCACATTTGGTAAATGAATTCTAGGGACTACAGCTAGGAGGAGGGGATTGATTATCAGAACAAGTTCTAATGAAGCATCTGAGCCATCAAACCAACTTACTGTGAGTTTGGGTGGAGATGAAGCTATTCTGAGTGATGAAGGGGATGAAGGGATGGTGGTGAATTAGATTCTAAAGAAGATGAAGATCAGGAAGATGATAATGTAGATCAGGGAAATGAAGATGAAGATGATATGGATGAAGATGATATGGAACCAGTTGTTGACAACTTTGACCTTTGGGAAGACCCTATGTGGGAGACTGACAATGAAGCTGAAGATTACTTTGCAAAACTGTAAAAAAATGGAGAGTTGTACAATGATGAGGAGTTTGACAAAATTGTCATCAAACCATGGAAATTATTCACAGATAAACAGCATTTGAGAGATGTTGTGAGGGATTACTGCATACAAAGTGGTTTTTCTATAGTTGTGCTCAAGACATATAATTTGAGTTGGACAGTTGAATGTTCTGCAAGTAACTGTGAGTGGAGGCTGCATGCATCTAGGCTTTCTGATGGGGTCACATGGGCAGTCAAGTCCATTCAGAACATGGAGCACACTTGTTCTGGTTTAGAGGTGAAGAATCCTATGTTGTCTACCAAGTGAGCTGCAAGAGTGTTGCTTGAGGATATAAGAGCTAACAATGATATCCCTGCCAAATCATTAAACCAGTTACTCTGGCAAAGATATGGAGTACAAATGTCTGCAAGTACTCTATACAGGATGAGGTCAAAGGCTCTGAGGGATATTAATGGGGGTCATAACATCTCATATGCCCAGCTTCCTGAATACTGTGAAATGGTGAGAACAACAAACCCAGGTTCTTCTACATTTTGTGCTTGGACACCTGAAGATCATATTGACAGGCCTCTGCAATTCCTAAGTATCTTCATATCATTCAAAGGCTATATAGATGGGTTGCTAGCTGGCTGTAGGAGCTTCATAGGTGTGGATGGGGCTCACTTAAAGGGGAATTATGGTGCTGTCCTGTTATCTGCAGTAGCACTGGATGTAAACAATGAGCTATTCCCCTTTGCTTGGGAAATTGTATTAGTTGAGGACACAGATAATTGGAAGTTCTTTGTGTGGCATTTGAAGAACTTGCTCAAAGACAGTGGGAGAGGTGATGAGTGGCGCGTTATCTCAGACACACAGAAGGTATGAAACTTAGCCTCAATTTTCTTTGTTAACTTCCTTGAGCATTTCTTTGTCTTACATTTGTCTTTTTTTGTGTAGGGTATTGATGCTGCATTAACTAAGTTGTGGCCAAAGGTTGGAAGAAGATATTGTTGCAAGCACCTGGTAAAGAATTGGAAGAAACCATTCCCTGGTCCTTTGATTTTAAGCTTGTTGTGGAGGGCTTGTGGGGCCTAATCTGAGTTCACATTCAAGAAAGCCATGCAACAGCTGTAGAAGGTCAATCCAGCAGCTTTGATATGGTTGTCTAAAGTTGGGGACCAATCAACATGGACCAAGCACAAATTCAATGAGGCTATCAAATGTGATGTAAACAAAAGCAACTTTGTGGAAAGCTTTAATGCCACATTGGGTATGGACAGAGCAAGACTTGTTCTGACTTTGTTAGAAGGTAACATATTCTTTGTTATGTATATGCAATGTGTCTATATTGGTGAATGTATCATGAACATTTGTGGTGATTAATATTAGGAATTAAGAGAACAACGAACAATGGTCAGGATGTGCACTAGGAAGCAAGCTTCTGCAGACTAGATAGATGATGATATATGTCCAAGAATCAAGGCCAGACTTAAAGTGATAAATCAAGAGTCCAAGTGTTGCAAGGCATACCCTATGGTGATGGGTATGAGATCACTGATGGAAAATCAGTGCTCCCTGTCAGTTTTGCTGAAAAAAGGTGCATATGTGGGGTATGGCAGATTTCTGGAATTCCTTGCAGGCATGGCATGAGAGCCATCTTGCATGCAAGGCTTGATCCAAAACAGTTTGTACATGAATGGTACTCTGTGAGAAGGTACAAAGTTGCATATAATGATGGAATCAACTCCATCCCTGACAGTGATCAATGGCTAGACTTTGACATGCCTAAAATTGAACCTCTTGCCATGAAAAGAGGAGTTGGCAGGCCTTGTAGAGAGAGAAGAAGGGATGAAGATGAAGAAAGGAAGGGCAAGAGAAGCAAAACCATTAAGTGTAGCAACTTTCAATGCTATGGGCATAACTCAACAACATGTAAAGGAAGCCCCACTGTAAAACAAGTTGTTGCTGCTTCTGCCTCTACAAAGGGTAAAGGGAAACAAGCTGTTGTTGCTTCTACTGCTGCAAAGGATAAAGGCACTGCTGCTTCAGCTTCTCCAAAGGCTAAAGGCAAAGGACCCATGTCTTATTCACAGCCTGCTCCAAAAATGAGGAAGCTTAGTGGAATTAGGTTCTCAACCCAGCCTTAGTAGATGAATGTGTTGGTTATAAATAGCATAAGTATATAGCATTGGAAACTGATTTTTTTGGGTATTTGAATCAGTTTATTTTGGGTATTTTGGGAGGAACAGGGCATCTTAAGGAAATAACACTACAACCTGATTTTTTTGGGTATTTGAATTAGTTTATTTTGGGTATTTTGGGAGGAACAGGGCATCTTATGGAAATAGCACTAGAAGCTGATTTTTTTGGGAAATATCAGTTTGGATTGTGAACAATTGCTTAAGTTTTAATCTCCAAGTATTGTTCCTTTATGTTTATATTGTGTCCAGCCATGATTTGTTATAGTTCATTGATACAATTGAATAACAAAGCAACAAAACAAAAGAAATTGAATTTGAACAAAGTTCTGTTTTTATTTAATTAGGATGATCAGTACATCATTCACCTACCTAGATTGTTAAGGACTAAGTACAAACATCCCAATTGCCCTTACATGAAACCCTAATTTCAACTAATTTTCCCCAAATTATCAATGTAGGGTTTACAAGTTCATTCACTTAATTAAAGTACAGAAAAACCAAATTAAAAACATCCCAATTGCAATCTTCATCATCTTCTTGCCAAAGCCATCGAAATAACCTTCATAGTTGACCTCATCAACAATCCTCACAATATTTTCTCAGGAACCCATGCAAAAAAGTGACAGCTACTGCATTTGTAGTAGGGCCTGTTTGGATTAAAGCGTGTGTCAGAAAAACGCACATCCAGAAATCGCTTAAATGAACAATTCCAGTAGCGAAACTTGATTGTACGAGCTCTTCCCATGGTGGCTGCGTAAATTTGGATGACGAAGAAGACAACAATGGAGGAAGTTGGGGGAATTAAGGGATAAAGGATTTTTATAACCGTTGTTTGACTTTTGGGTGGAAAAAGTTAACCATGATTTACTTTATTAATGTTAAAACACCATCATTAATTTCATCATTGGGAGAAAAAAGATAAGTAGTGTCATTTTGTATAATCCAAAAAAAAGAGGGTTACCGTGCGTAACAGAAGTTGGGGGCCGCCGTTGAGAATTTCCTATATTTTCGGCATAAGATTGTGTATAAACATACCGTTATTTCTTGTTAATCAAATTTGCTCATTATATTTGATTAGGGAATTTTTCCCCGCCACGTGGACCAATTATGTGTTGCCATGTGTCCTCCACGTGGACCAATCAGAGTCTGCCACGTGTCACCTCGTAAGAGGTCCAAAGTAGACCTATCAGGCCACGACACGTGGAAGACAGAAAGACCTGTCAGGAAAAGCAGCCTGCAAACGGCCCAACTTCCCAGGCAAGCCCAATCAGTCCTAGGTTTCCCAGAAACCTAGTATTGGGCACAGTCTCCCAGACTATAAATAAGGTGTTTCCTCCAAGGGAACACCTATTCAGAAATTTCTAAACACATTTAGGGAGCTTCATATTACATCTGATAGGCGCTCTCACCTACTCTCACTCTCAAAGTAGAGAACTCGTCAGTTACCTGACATCCCAAACTGAGAAATCATACATTGCAGATCCTCTCTTGAAACCCAAGGGAGACTCTTTACTTTCCGCATTTAACTCCTCAAACGCGTTCTAACTTGACCGTTGGAGGCGGAGCTCCCATCAACAGGAGTCTCCGTTATTTTGCAGGTACAGGCGTCCGGAGGTCAGTCTTGGATTTGTAACTCTCCCGCAGGACATCAAAAAAACCCCGAAATATTTGGCGCCGTCTGTGGGGAGAGTACATTTAAGATGACTTCACAAGAACCTGTACCGAGTCTAAGTGAGAAGCGGCCTTTGGCCGACGTCCTGGTCACCTCCGACCAGGACACCGATGACGACTATGATGTCGTCACTCACACGGCACCTGACGGGACCCTAAGGACTCGGCGTGTCCGCCCCACCGAAAGGAGGGAACGGACCGTCGGCCAGGCCAGGCCCAGTGGAACAGTCGTCCCGACGACTGATCACCAGGAGGCCGAGGGATCCACCCCTATTACCAGAAACGAGCTCATGAGTCTCATGACAAGTTTCAAAGGGGAAATCAAGGATCTCATTGCTGAGCGGACGGCTGCTCTTACCAAGGAGCAGTCAGCCAAAAAGGCCTCCCATTCAGGGAGAAGAAAACTGGTCAAGGATCGAGAGCCGACTCCTTACCCAAAACCAAGGGTAGGGCCGAAGCCCTCCACAATCTTGGCCAGACTCAACTTTCCTGCGCCAGGAAACAGAAAAGCTATCCGACATATTCAGCCGGATGGCTCCAAGAAAACATATTCCGATGCTCGGATGATAATCCAGCAAAAGAAGAATATGCAACTATCAGAGTCGGCCTCCACGGCAAACTTCAATGATAGTTTTCAGAATACCTCAATGAGGTATTCCAATCTACCCCAGGGGGGTCAGACAGGCGGCACGTTCGCCCAATCTACTCCTCAAATGTACCAGACAGCCCCGTATGTCTCTCACCAGCCATACGGGCCGTGTGGACAATTTTACGTGCAGCCTACTCCTTTTGGGGGACAGGCGGCACCTACAGTCCAGCCTCTGAACTGGCAGCTTCGGCTGCAGAGACTTGGGGAACAGCCTACGGCTTTCTCCAAGGAAATAACAGAGGCCGCACAACCGGCCAAAGTAAAAAATGTATTGGTAGGCACCTACGACGGTACCACCAATCCTAAAGACCACCTAATGGCTTATACCAACCTTATGTATTTACAAGGGTTGGACGACGCCACGTGGTGTAAATGCTTCCCGGCCACATTGAAGGGAGTTGCCCAGCAGTGGTTCGGCAACTTGCCAGCCGGATGCATTAACAATTTTAGGACGCTTGCATATCTGTTTGCGTCCAATTTCTCAATGAACATCCCGGCTAAGAAAACGAGCCTTGATCTAGGCACCATACAGCAGGGAGAAAAGGAAGGGTTGCGCTCATATATCAGGCGCTTCAATCTGATGAGAATTCAGATTCAAGGGTTGTCCGATGAGGTAGCCTATACAGACTTTTTCAAGGGCCGACCTTGTCAGGAAGAGGGTTGCTACCCTCCAAGAGGCATTGATGGAGGCGAACGCTTATATACAGGCGACCGAGCTCTGCAATGTCGGAAAACAGTCGGACTCAAAGAGGTCCGACAAGAAAGAGAGTCGGCCTCAGCAGCCGGCTAAAAAAGAAGAGTTGAAAAGAAAACAAGTCTGGGTGGCAGAGCCTTCTGAACAGCCATCCCAGAAGAAAAAGGAGGGAAAGACGTACTCCCCCAAGTACGAATTTAATAAGGACTGCTACTCCATCCTCATGGAGATTAAGGACCGGGTTCCCATTGAAAAGCCGGCTCCTATGAAGGGTTCTGCTAAAAGTCGGAACCGCAATAAATATTGTCATTATCATGAGGATGTTGGTCTCGACACCAACGAATGCTATACTCTCAAGCGTTTGTTGGACCGACTGGCCGATAAAGGGGTACTCAAGTCCTATGTACTCAGGTCCAAGGTTACCTTGCTAACAAACTCTAGGGAGCCTCCTAAGAAGAAGCCCAGCCCTACTAATAGTTCGGATACGGATGAAACTCCGATCTACACTATAGCAAGCGGATTCGCTAGAGGTGGTCCGACCATTCGGGGTAACAAGGACTATATCCGAGGCCTCGACATTAATTCAGTAGACGAGGGACAAGCGTCCAAGGACCCCTTCCCCGAAGTCATAATTACTAAAGAGGACCGAGGACAGGTCAAAAGACCGCATGATGACCCCGTGGTCATCGAATGTAAAGTGGCCAACCAAAGAGTCGGCCGCATTCTCATTGATACTGGGAGTTCTTCGGACCTCATCAGTCTCAAGTGCCTAACAAAGCTCAGGTACAAATCTGAGAGTATGCACCAGGTCTTGCATCCCTTGGTGGGATTTAGAGGTGGTGTAGTACACCCGGTAGGACAGGTAGACTTACCTGTCCGCTTGGGCGAGAAGGGAAAGGGACGACATATGGTGGTCCGGTTCTTAGTTGTTGAATAACTGACGGCCTACAACATGATCTTGGGGCGTCCTACCCTAAATCAGTCCAAGGTTGTGATCATTCCATCTCTTATGCTTCTCAAGTTTGAGAGGGATGACGGAACAGTCGGCTCCCTACGGGGAGACCAAAAAATGGCCAGGGAGTGCTATCTCTCTGATGTTAAGTCTACTGCGGCCGTCGGCACCAGTGAAGAGACAGCGCCTGCTGCAACAGCAGCTGGCAAAAAGAGGAAGTTCAGCCAACAGGTGGCCGAGAAAAAAGACATATAGCAGTCACTGCCCGGACAGAGGCCGGATGAACTTCGTCCCCAGCCGGCTGGAGAACACATGGACATTGTCCTAGATGACTCTCGTCCTGACCGAACTGTTAAGGTTGGGACGACTGCTTTTGCTGAACTTGGTGCAAATTTGCACCAACTCTTGAAGGACTTCAAAGACATTTTTGCCTTTAAAGTAGACGAGATGCCAGGCATCAGCCCGGATCTTTCCGTACATAAACTCGCTGTGGATCCCAAAAAGAAGCCTGTAAGGCAAAAGAAAAGGAACCATGGTGAGGAAAGAATCCAGGCGGCTGCCGCCGAGGTGAAAAAGCTATTAGAAGCTAAATTCATCCGGCAATGCTACTTTCCGGACTGGGTTGCCAATGTTGTCCTAGTAAAGAAGCCGAATGGAACTTGGCGCATGTGTGTGGACTACACGGACTTGAACAAGGCATGTCCAAAAGATAGCTATCCTCTCCCAAAGATTGATAGCCTGGTCGACTCTACAGCTGGCCATGCCTTGATGAGTTTTATGGACGCCTATTCAGGGTTCCACCAGATACCCCTATGGAAGAAGGATCAAGAGAAAACGGCTTTTGTAACTGATCAGGGGCTATTTTGTTATACGGTGATGCCGTTTGGTCTGAAGAATGCGCCTGCTACCTTCCAAAGAATGATCAATGCTGTCTTTTTTAATCAAATTGGAAGAAATGTGGAGGCGTATATCGATGATATGATAGTTAAGTCCAAGCTTCAGTCGGATCACCTGGCAGACCTCCGAGAAACATTTTCCACACTCAGGCGGCACCATGTCATGCTTAATCCTAAAAAATGTGTTTTCGGTGTCGAGTCTGGAAAGTTCCTCGGATTTCTGATTGACCAAAGGGGGATAGAGGCGAACCCTAAAAAAATACAGGCGGTCATAGACATGCAGTCGCCCCGTACTGTAAAGGAAGTCCAGAAGTTAATAGGTTGCCTGGCGGCCTTGGGAAGATTTCTCAGCCGATCAGGCGACAAATGCCTTTATTTCTTCCAGGCAATAAAAAAGAAAGCTATGTTCAAATGGGGGCCGGATGCAGAGGCGGCCTTCCAAAGACTGAAAGAACATTTGCATTCTTTGCCAAGGCTTGTTGCTCATGGTTGTACATGTACCTAGTCGTCTCTGATCATGCGGTCAGTGTTGTTCTCCTTGCTGAAAAAGACGGCTGCCAAATCCCTGTCTACTTCATCAGTCATGTGTTGAAAAATGCCGAATTACGGTATCCCATGGTTGAGAAATTTGGCCTGGCCCTCTACATGGCAGTTAAAAAGCTAAAACCTTACTTCTTGGCACATTCGGTTGTAGTATACACTGACCAACCTATCAAGCGGCCCTTAACGACCATGGAGTCGTCCGGCCGAATGATAAAATGGGCGATTGAAATTCAAAGCTTGGAAATTACTTTTGAGCCAAGAAAAGCGGTGAAGGGTCAGGCTAGCCGACTTCATTGTTGAAATGACCAGGCCGCTTGCTCCTGATAATGCAGACCAAGTCTGGAAGGTCTATGTGGACGGAAGTTCCACAACAACCGGTTGCGGTGCAGGCGTCATATGCCAGTCCCCTGAAGGGGACAAGTTCGAGTATGCATTGCGCTTCAAATTCCAAGCCTCAAACAATGAGGCCGAGTATGAAGCCTTATTGGCCGGAATCCGCATGTGCAAGGCGGCTGGGGCAAGGAAGGTAGACGCCTGTTCTGACTCACAGCTGATTGTAAGCCAGTACCACGGTGATTATGAAGCCACCCATCCGGCCATGATCAAGTATTTGCAGGCCGGGACACTTGAAGAATTTAATCTAAGCCAAGTGCCATGGTCTGAAAATAACCAGGCGGATGCCCTCTCCAAACTTGCATCATCCGCCTCCTGTGATGCACCGAGAGCTGTCTTCTGGGAGACAATTGAAAAAAGAAGCATTGAGGAGGATCCTATTGGAATCTTTGATCGCAGCTCCACCTGGATGGATCCCATCCGGGCATACCTAACCGACGACACTTTACCGGACGACTACTCAGAAAAGATTGCAATGAAAAAGCGTGCATCTAACTTTGAAATTCATCAAGGGGAACTCTTCAAAAAGGGCTATCTACAACCACTCTTGAAATGTGTTACCCCAGAAAAAGGCCGAGAAGTCCTGGAGGACTTGCATTCTGGTTTCTGCGCCTCTCATATAGGCGGACGGGCACTTGCAAGGAAAGCCAGGCGGCAAGGCTACTTCTGGCCTACCCTAGAAACAGACGACATGGAGATGGTTAAAAATTGTGACAAGTGCCAAAGGTTTGGCAAGCTCATCCATCGTCCGGCTACTGATCTGACGGCTATCCATAGTCCAATACCATTCGCCAAATGGGGCATGGACATACTAGGTCCCTATACGCCTGCTACAGGCGGCCGAAGATATATACTGGTAGCAGTCGACTACTTTACTAAATGGGTAGAGGCTGAAGCAGTCAAAGGAATCAAGACCAAAGATGTCATCTCCTTTATATGGAGAAATGTAATCACTCGGTATGGAGTTCCCATGTCAATGGTCTTTGACAATGGGCCTCAATTTGAGACGCCTACTCTCAAAAATTGGTTGGGGGACCAAGGAATCTCTTGTTGCTTTTCATCAGTCGGCCGTCCCCAAGCAAACGGCCAGGTAGAGGCCTTCAACAAGTTGATCTCTGATGGTATAAAAAAGAAAGTTGAAAAAGCATGCAGTCTATGGGCTGACGAGCTACCACATGTTTTGTGGTCCATCAGGATGACTGAAAAAGGGGCGACTGGTGAAACACCGTTTCTCATGGTCTATGGAGCAGAAGCTGTATTACCAATAGAGCACTATGAACCGACTCTCCGAGTCATGCTTTATGACGAGGAGGCCAACTGGGAAGCCATGCGCCTAGCATTGGATGAACTTCCAGAGCGTAGGGGCAATGCAGCCTTGCGCCATGAGATCTACAGTCTGAAAATGACGAGAGTCTATAACAGGCGGGTGCACAAGCGACCCCTTAAAGTAAGGGACTTTGTACTTAGAAAAATGGAAGCAGTCGGCAGGGCCAACGAGCTGGGGAAATTGACCCCTAACTGGGATGGTCCCTACCGAATCTATGAAGAAATAAGAGGCGGCACCTACCGTCTGGAAACACCAGACGGCAGGCAGCTAGCCAGAACTTGGAACGTAGACAACTTGAAAAAGTACTACTTCTAAGATTTGTAAATTTTGTAATTCTACTTACATCAATAAAGTTTGCAATTATATTACTAATTTTTTCCAAGTCTCCTTGGTAGAACAAACCGCCTGCAAACAGTCGGCCCATGAAGTCCCTTCTAAGGGACAGCCGCCTGTTTTCAGTCGGATTTTTCAAGACCCTTATATGGGGCAAGCGCCTGCTAACAGCCGGCTCTTACTCTTCCCTATGGGACGAGATGCCTGCTAGCGAGCAAACTTATCAGTCAAACTCAAAAGAGTAAAAACTCCCAAGACTAGATGATCAATCTAGCAACACTTTGAAGCCACAGGCCAGATGATCAATCTAAGGCTCATAGCCGAATGATCCCCTAACATTTAAATAAATACGTCTGTCCCAAAACAAAGCAGGCGTCCGGCGACATCCATCCGGATGAAATTCGTCGCAGAGAGCATCTCCCATTTGGGTGGCACATTGCTCTATAAACTAAAACAAACGGCCCTACCGAGTGTCCTCCAAGACATCTCGCACTCGTTTGCTATGAGACTATGACGAACCGCCAGCTACATAAAACATGCGGAAGGGAAGTCTTAGGTCAGAAACCGACTCGTAATTGCTTAGGACAATACAGTCGGATTAAGTTAAGTAAAAAGCCAAGCAACACTTGGCGAATAAAGAAGAGCAGGCGGCCTACGCTACCTGCTTCTTCTACTCACTCAACAAAAATTTACCAACTCTTACAAGAACCCTACCAGTTAATTAGCTGACTGTCTTTTGAAACAGGCGGCTTTGGGCGGCAGTTTCATAAAGAGTTGGCTCGGTCCCCCGCGACAACAATTAGGTTTTTGTTTCTATTCAAGAAGACACTAACCAGCCTAACATTTGCAAACTAGAAACAGGCGGCACAGACCGACTTGTTCCCTTGTTCAAGCAGAACATTGGCAAAGATTGACCAAGTCTCTTATGACTAATTCAAACCCGTATGCAACATAAAAGGCCCAAAACTACCGCCTATTCACCAGAACAGGCGGCAGCCGGCCACTGTTCCTATTTGAACGTCCTTGCTTAAGATGGTTTAAAAACTTTCCCAATAGGCGCTTTTTTAACACAAACCCCAAGTAGGAAGTTGCACCAAGAATAAGTACATGGTCTTCAAGCCGATTGATCTCAATAAACACAAGTCAAACTGGTTTTGGGCGAAACCAAACGACAGTTTTAAACCGCCTAATCGCCTGGTTTGGGGCATCAGGGAATATCTTTGACTCAAAATATTAACGTATCGAAAATTCCCAGTCAACCTATCTCCCTTTCAAAAACCAGGCGTCAGTCGCTCAGGGGCAAAACATTCGGCATACAAAACATTCATGAAAGGGCGAAAGTACTTGGCAAAAACAATAAGTATGCGACGAAATTCAAAACAAACCGACTGTTTATAGTCGGATATATATAAAAACAGACGGCCAACGGCCGACTAAAGAGTTGAAGATTGTAAATTGTCAATACACCCTGACCCCTCGATCGGGTAATGAAACAAGCGGCACACAGGCCGGAGAAAAGTTGAATTATAAAGCTTAAATTTAAGCAGGAGGCTGCGCATCATTAGCCGCCTGGTCCTGTCCTTCGGACCTTGACCGGGACGGCTCCCTTCCAGCGTTTGCTCCCTCCTGCTCTTGCGCCTCCTCGCCGGCCGCCTCTTCGTGGTCCGACTCCCCTGAAGTGGAGTCGGACTCCTCGCCCTCTGCCTCCTCTTCGCCACCTGCTTCCCCCATCATCTGCTTATTAAAATCATCACAGCAGACGACGAATTGGCGGTGCCACTTCTCATAGTCGGCGTTAGGAAAAAGAGCCGCCCAAGTCATCTTCATAATGGCAACACTGTCCTCCATCATGTCTTGGACGAGAGCCGACTTCTCTTTCTCGGCCTTCTCAGTTAGTTGCTGAGTGAGGCCTGCCTTTTGGGTGGTCAGGCGGCCCTTGAGCTTGTCAACTTGCTCTCGGAGATTCTTGGCGTCTTGCTCCGCCTGCTTGAGAGTCGCCATCTCTTCATTAAGATCAGAGACGGTCTTCTCAAGATCCTGGATCTTCTTCTTGGCCGCCTCTAGGTCACGCTTGACCTGAAAGTGGCTGACGCCTGATTATACAGAATGTCAGTGGTCAGGACTTCATTTTGTGCTATTTGAAACATAGCCTTATCAGAATCAGAGGCGGCCATGGCCTTCGCAGCTTTTACCTCTTTGTTCTTGTCGTTCAAAGGCTTGCGCAGGCCGTATACTCGCAGCATGGACTGCACTCGATCAAAAGAACAGTCGTCAAAAAACAAACGGCTGGGAGTCAAACAAGGGTAAATTGTTTCAAGTATTACCTCTGCGAGTAGAGCGAGGATAGCCTCAAGGTTCAGGGTGTCGACTCCCTTGACGACGTCTTTCTCCTCGGTAGGGATGGCTCGCAGCATGGCTCTGGCCATTTGAACCAAGTCTGGTTCTTCAAGGGCGCCTGTTAAGAACCGAAAAGTCAGACGACTATTCTCAAAAGAAGGCGGCACACTTAAGAAAGGAACAAGTTTAATCTTACCTCTGGTGCCCTCCCTGGGAGGACGACTGCTCCCTGGAGTAGACGGCGTCCGTCCTCCAATTAAGGGGGCTCGCCCCTGCCTTTCACCAGCCTGCCGCCTGGAACCACCGGGAGAGGCCTCGTCTCCAGCCGCCTGTTTTCTGACCTTGGCGGCTGGTTGGGATGAGGAAGAAGGAAAAGGACCGGCTCCCTACAAATTACATTGAACATAATTAGCTTCCATACAGGCGGTAACCAATAAAAGAGCTTAGTTTGATTAATGCTCACCTTAGACGCCTGTTTAGCAGGCGACTCCTCAGTAGGCCGCTTGCCCAGCACAGCGGCGCGAAGGAGGGCGGCGGCTTTCTTGGATGCCGAGATTTTGTCCATTGCTTGGTCTGCAAGAAAAAGGATCATAGTTAAGAATTGTACAAAAAATTACAAGTATAGCAGGGTACATAAAGGAAGCGGCCAGCTACCTCTCGGCATCTCAGCACTCAAGCCACAGGCGGCCAGGTAAACCCCATCGTACAACCATTTGTACTTGGGGATGTAATTTTTAGGGACAAACTCCCTAACCCCTGTATCAGAGTTCGCCTGGATAAAAACCTTGAAGAATTCTCGGTATAGGATCTCTTCCATGGCTTGCTGAGGAACAGGCGGCAGGTCCGAACCACCGCCTGTTAAATAAGGTGGGTTCCGGTTTCACCTGTTGTACTTTTTATTTTGGATTTTGTTGGAGCTTGAGACTATGAAGAAAGTGTTGCGCCAGTCTTTCCATTTGTTTTCTTTCCCCATAGTCATCATGTAGCCTTTGTGGCTATTTATTTGGTACCATCCGGTACCGCTTGCCTTGGGGGTCCGGCTCAAGTAATTCATATGGGCGAACGCCTCAAAATTGGCGTCCACCCCATGCATTTCACAGGCGACCACGTACCCTAAAATGTTAAACCATGAATTAGGGGCAAGCTGCCAAAGGCCCAGCTGGTAGCCGTCTAAAATCCTCTCTACTGCCGGATGTAGAGGAAACCTTAGGCCAGCTTTGATGGCCGCTTCATAGCAGCCAAAGCACTCGTCCCCGTAACTTGCCGCCTCTGGCCAGACGACTGTATCTTCTGGGTCCGGTACTGACAAAATGTAATCGCCGCCCATAAAGTAGTCGGCCTGATGCTTGCCAACTTATCAAGCATGGTCTTGCGCCTTCCAGATGGAACGTGGCAGTAATAAGGGGTGTGCGACTCCCTTCGAGAGGCAGCCGGATTTGCCCAGTCGTCCCCCTTCTCGGTCACGTGACTGGCTCTCGCCTCATGCAGGCGAGAGTGCTTTTCTTCTGAGTCGGCAGAATGCCGACTGGAGGTGCTCGTTTCCGAGTCACTCGAGCTCTCGGCCAAATCAGTCGCCTGCCCAGATATGTTTATTGATAAGGGTTCATTCTCAACCTCATCCCCTGATTCTCTTAAAATAGAATCACTGGGGGTACTTGGGGTCCCATGCGGCCGGTCCGAGAGCTCCTCCCGAGAGAAAAAAGAGCCGTCCGAATTTGAGTATCTTGCGGTCTTTTTCGTCCTGGCCATAGTGTCCTGCACAGACACAGAGACAGTCGGACTCCTAGTTCGCAAAGGGTGGTCCATCAAGGGGCAGTCGGCACTCCTAGTTCTAGATTCAGCCGTCCCCGGTGACCGGCTGATCACTAACCTAGGCCGTGCCGGGTGCTTTGGGGCTACCATTTTCGAAAAAATAAAATAGAAAAGCAGAAAGTACAAGGAAAAAGTGCAAGGAAACAGGCGGTTACCTGGTAAAGTCTGGGAGCGTCTGAAAAAGGTTACAAAAACAGTCGGCCTGAAGGTCGGTTGGTCCTGAAAACAGTCGTTCTTTCAAAACAGCCGGATGTCTTAAAGGGAGAGCAGGCGTCCTGTTTTTGTTTGTCTGAAAATGATGGTAATCATTGCAAATGATTTGGACATTCCCTATTTATAGGGGGGTGAATTCCAAAGGTCAGGGTAAAAAAAAAAAAACGGTAAAAAACCGTTAACCAATCGAAAGAGTGACACCTGTCACAGGCGCCACGTGGCACGCCATGTCACCCCTGTGAGGGGCAAATGATTAGGGAATTTTTCCCCGCCACGTGGACCAATTATGTGTTGCCATGTGTCCTCCACGTGGACCAATCAGAGTCTGCCACGTGTCACCTCGTAAGAGGTCCAAAGTAGACCTATCAGGCCACGACACGTGGAAGACAGAAAGACCTGTCAGGAAAAGCAGCCTGCAAACGGCCCAACTTCCCAGGCAAGCCCAATCAGTCCTAGGTTTCCCAGAAACCTAGTATTGGGCACAGTCTCCCAGACTATAAATAAGGTGTTTCCTCCAAGGGAACACCTATTCAGAAATTTCTAAACACATTCAGGGAGCTTCATATCACATCTGATAGACGCTCTCACCTACTCTCACTCTCAAAGTAGAGAACTCGTCAGTTACCTGACATCCCAAACTGAGCAATCATACATTGCAGATCCTCTCTTGAAACCCAAGGGAGACTCTTTACTTTCCGCATTTAACTCCTCAAACGCGTTCTAACTTGACCGTTGGAGGCGGAGCTCCCATCAATAGGAGTCTCCGTTATTTTGCAGGTACAGGCGTCCGGAGGTCAGTCTTAGATTTGTAACTCTCCTGCAGGACATCAAAAAAACCCCGAAACAATATTTGTATTAATTTTATTCAAGAATTATATTCTCATATTTCTATCTATGATATATTTGGTCCGAAATATTGATCGATCGCCCATAATTATTTCATATAATTAGGAGTTTAGATACTTGTCAATTCGGTATTTCTTTGTATTTCTTTTAAAAGCTCTGGTTTTTATTTTTTATTAATTATTATTATTATTATTATTATTATTATTATTATTATTATTACTACTACTGTTGTTGTTGTTGTTTTGTTAAAAAGCTAAGCTTTTCAAGAAATTTGTGTGATTATAGCTAGAGAAAATGAGTGTTAGAATTACAAGGCTTTTGTATCGGTGATTTGGACCGTGTGAAAAAAAATGCTATCAAATAACGAAGCTTGGCACTTGATTGAAGATTCCAACATTAACACAATTATATTTGTTATATCCTTACTATTCGTTTGAAATATTATTTGTTATACGCTTCTCTTGATATTAAGATAAATGAATAAATAAAACACTTACTTCCTTTATTCTTTCTTTAATTTAATTATAACGTCGAGAATTTCACGTTTTCAATACACATTTTATAACATTAATATCTTAAACTAGATCAAGACTAATATTTCGTTCATTATTCAATGACATTGCCTCCTACTATACTATACGTCTAAACACGCACATTAACAATCATATTTAATTAATTTTGTTTCTTTTTTTGAAAATATTTGATATCTACAGAACACATTAGAATTCGAAGATCATCATACATGATACATATATTAATCAAGCTAGATCACATAAAATTAAGAGAAGATATTAAGTGCGGACTGTCGCACGAAAATTTGTGTGCGGCAGGTTTGGCTAATGTATTTCACTTGTTGGCTGATACTCCGTATGTTTCATGTGTTGGGATGATATGTTTCATTTTTTTGGCTAATATGGTTTTTGTGTTGGCTAATATATTCCTTTTGTCGGCTAATATGTTTTTTTTATTTTTTATGTTTAATTTTTGATATGTTCCTTTTGTTAGCTGCTATCAGACATCAGTTGGCTGATATATTTCTTTAGTTGGCTGATATGTATATTTTAATTGTTGGCTTATATGTTTCGTTTTGTTGGCTGATATGTTTATTTTGTTGGCTTACTTGTTGTTTTTGTTTGTTGATTTCATCCATTTTTGGCTAATATGCTTCATTTGTTAGCTGATATGTTCCTTCTGTAGGCTAATAAGTACCTTTTGTTGGCTGATATATTCACCTTGTTCGCTGATATGTATCTTTTGTTCGCTGATATATTCTTTTCGTTGGCTGATATGTTGTTATTAATGTCTGATATGTCCATAATGTTAACTGATATCATACATCAATTGGCTAATATGTTACTTTTATTGGCTAATATGCGATGCCTCATTTATTGTCTTATATGATTAACAATATACGAAGTATTTTTTATTTCCTACTCTCTCCTATTTCCCCCTCTTCCTCTCTATCTTTCTCTCTCTTTCATATGAAAATGGGAACAAATTAGCAGCTCACAATGAGGGATTTATGTCTTCATCAGATGCAATTACTAAACATATAATGGATCAAATTATGGGGATAATTAAGCTCGTTATTTTGGGTCGTCATTATAGCTAGAGGTACTAACGATCTTTGGCTAGTACATACAATAGTCTAAAGCCCAATTGAACGGATCCTATAAGATCACACAAAGGGCCTAAATTGAGCATAAGAGGAAGAGGCCCATGATGGGCATTCTTCCCTAGGTGGTCGGCCATGTAGAGTAGGTTAGAGAGTTTAGGACGGGCTTTGCTCCTAGTCTAGTTATAATATGATTATAAATAGACTAGGTGCCTAGGGTTTTATATATGTAGAACAGTTTACTGTTTATCAAACCCGAGTTAGCAAACACGAAACCCAACCCCTCAAACTCTCTCTCTATCTTACGGCTCTCTCCCCTCCTTGCGCCGGTGTATGTGTTCGGTGGTGGTGGTGTTCATGGTGGTGTCGGTTGTCTATAAAGGTGGTGATCGCGGTGTTTCCCTTTCACTCGACCTGTAACACCCCCAAATCTCCTTGTACGGAAATACTAGTATAATACGTATAATTATACCATAGAGATAGACTTAGGTGTATTACTGTTGCGTGATTGCGCAAGGCTACTCAAAATACTTAACTCAATAACAAAACTTGCAGCGGAAACTCGACTTTCTTTTATTAATACTTATAAAAATAGTAACATTGTTATGAGTAGTCAAAAATAGAAACAAGACCAACATTCTAACTACGTGAAGAATATCCCGGGACTCCCAATTGCTCATTTATTGACTCCGCCTGAAAATAGTTAACACTGCTTACCATTAAGGTAAACAGGGCGAACCAAAACAAATAGAAAATACGGATTAGCAAAATATGCTAAGTACGATAAGTGCAAAATAAGTAAACTCAATTTATTTACAAACATTCTTTTAAAACCAATCATGAAATTCCGATAATTAATTCAATAACTCAAACCTCATAATTCAAAACCAATTCTCAAAATTCTCAAAACAATTCCAATAACTCAATAATAATTTGAATAATAATTAAGTGATAAAAATCAATTCCTCTCTAAGTGTGCACACCTCCCAAGCTAGTATCTTTGTATTGAAAGGCTATTCTTGAGGAAAGACTAGGTCATACGAAGTCCATAGTCTTCAATGTATCCGCATAGTGGGATTAATAAAATAATCATGCTTGTAAAGCTTTTATAAATAATTCAATAATTCTCATAAAATTCCTCTTTTGAATAAAATCAAACTTTATAATAGAATAACTCAAAAACTCCTTTTGTATTTAATTCAACAAGCTTTTAAAATCAAACCTTTTTAAAACTCTTTAAATCAATCCAACATACTTTTAAAAACCAAATTCCTTTAAACATAATAAATAATTTCAAACCATTTAAATCAAGATAGAAATCCATTCTCAAACATATTTATCAAAACATGAATTCTCAAGGTTATTCATTCAACAATTTCGAAGGTATCTAGCCACCTAAACATACCTTGATTCCGAATCTCAATCAACACTTCGCACTTTCAAAGTTCAATCACGAATACACCTTGCAAAAAACATAACCATAAGGTTATCACAACATCTTAGACATAAACCCAAATCTAATGTGCATGGAATATAAAACTCTTTTAAATATAATATTTTAATATAAAATTATAACTTTGAAATAAGTATTTGTATTTTAGAAAACTAACCATGAAGAAAATAAAAGAATAGGATTAAAGAGAATTGGATTTGCGTTGGAAAGAATAGGCAGAACTGTAGAGGCCATAACTTCTTCAATATAACTCCGAATGGGTGATTCTTGAGCCTACCCTCAAGGATTTGAGAGGAACAATTTTTTGCGAAATAGCTAAACCCCAAAACTGACCAGAAGTGCCTCGAAATTGGCTTCAAAGGTATACGGGGTAATATTTGTATGAAAAGAGGAGAAGAAAAGTAGAAAAGTTTAAGGGAAAAGAAAAGTAAGAGAGACGAAGAGAATTGAGTTTTTGGTGTGAAGAATACGAGTGGTATGAAGGGGTATTTATAGGCTCATGAACGAAAGAATTAAGGTAAGATTTTATAGGAAGAATTATGTAATTTGGTTTAAGGAATTACTTGGAAAAGAGAGTTAAAGAATTTAGGAAAGTCTAGTTTATGGTGATTAAGAAATGAAGAAATACGGTAAGTATGTAGTCACGAAATATTAAATGGTAAATGACTTTGCTTGGGGAATAATCAAGAATGATTTAAGGTAAATAAATATGATGATCAAATCTTTGTGAGATGGAAAATATGAATTAAGGAGATAAGAAAATTTAAGGAAGATAATTAAAATACAAAACTACAAAATAAATTAACCTAAAATTATCATGAAGTGGCCGAAAATATTGAGCCTTCATAAGCTCATATTTTCGGACCTCATAGCTAGATTTTGGGAAATATCTTGCTATATTTTAAGGATTTAAAATGATTGTGTAGATAATATATTTTGTAGAAAATAATAAATTAGAAAATATCAACATAAAACTAACTTAATTAACTAAGAAAAATAAGATTTTCTACACTTAGAAAATCCAAAATTATTAGCTAATTAAAAAGGATTTTCGGCCTTTTTAAATATAATTAGAAAATATAATTTTGTTTAATTAAAATATGCGGAATATATATATAATCTGGTTTTTGAAATAAAATAAATGGATAATAAATCTTATCCAAAAATCCAAAATAATAATTGAGTATTGAAAATGTTGTTGGCGCCAAAATACTAAAATACCCCTTTTTAGAAATACTACTTAATTAATTAGAAATTACGTCTCAAAAATACGGGGTATTACACGACCAATCTAGTATTGGTAGACGGCTCATTCGCATCCCGTGGACTAAGTAGATGAGCAATGCTTGGGGCTCTATCCTCTCCCTAATTGTCTATCAACTTGCTACGTGGAGATCACGCTTCAAAGTTATAATTATGTGATTCTTGTGTGTTATGCATGCGATCTTATTTTAGGTGCGTATGAATATGATTCATGAAATTACGCTTAGAGTACCTAAATCCCTACATACTAATTCTCACGCCACAACCACAAATCGCAGCGCCACCTCCAAAAACGCAGTACCACCCAATACCTTCTCTATCTTTAATTGCGTCAAACAAATGTATTCCTTTTGTCGAGCTTATTTCATTTAATCAACATACGTTTTGCAGAATTAAACTACATTCTTCGCCTTCTAGAATTTGCAGTTCTCGAAACCCTAGATTTTGGCGAATTTGAGCTGTGAGGGAGTATATGGTTCCGTCGACGGAGGAGAGAGAAATTCCAGTGATTAATGGAGTAGATAGCTTGAAATTGAACGGAAATGGTAAAGGAAATGGATGGAGTGTCGTTGCCGCTCCCACTACCTTCTCGCCGCAGGAAATATTGGGTGCGAATTGCCGAACCCAATAGTTTGTGTAAAATTAAACCTCCTCTATATATAAGAGTAGTATAGCTTACTGGCTAATTGTTCATTAGATCATTTTCAGCGCTGCACCTCGTGGTCTTAATTACTCCAACTATTCTAATATAACTAAGATTATATTTCCTCTTCTTGGTAAAAAAAAAAAAAGAATTATACTTCTTCATTATTTTTAATTGCAATAATTTGATTTTTTTCACTATTTATTTAGCGACTTTGAAATCTTGTTATGTAATATGTTGTAGAATTAGTTACAATATAAATTTTAGGATTTTTTGCAAAATAACACCACAAAAATGTCACGATTTGGATTATAACAAAAAAAATATATTATAAAAATAACCTTTTATAATAAAACCACCAAAAAACCCAAGAGTTGGATTTCACCACCACTTAACGTTGTCATCCAAAAAAACCATTAGTGGGCCCTACACTTTACATGTGTCAACTATTTATTGGATTAAAAAAAAGGTAAAATTTTTAAAAAAATAAGGAAAAACCCTTAATCTCAACCCAGCCACCACCCCCACCACCGACGCCGGTTCCCAACACCGTCACCCCATCCCATCCGACCACCCTCTACCGACAAAACCAGCCCAGTTCAACCACCATCAACCGTCGAAACCAGCCCAACCGTACCCCAATAACCTCAGCTCCGATTTGGTTTCTGGGTACGGGTATGGGGTGAGGCTAGGGTAAGAGGAGTAGGGCGGTTTGTGGGTTCGGGTATAGGTGAGGGTTAGGGTTTCGGCGATGATTTTGGGTAGGGGAGAGGAGAGAAGTTCGGCGACACTGGTGGGGGTGATGTTGCTGTTGTCGGCTGGGTTAGTTTAAGTTGGGGTTTCGGCGGTTCGACGACGGTTTTGGGCAGGGGAGATGGCGATGGAGGCTGGGTTGGGATGACGACGATGATGGTTGTGTTGGGGTGACGGTGGTGGGAACCAGCGTCGGTGGTGGGGGTGGTGACTGGGTTGAGATTTTAGGGTTTTTTTTTTATCCAATAGATAGTTGACACATGTAAAGTGTGGGGTCCATTTAACGGTTTTTTTGGATGGCAAAGTTAAGTGGTGGTGATCGAAATCCAATTTTTGGATTTTTTGTGGTCTTATAATAAAAGGTTTTATTTTATTTTTGTGTGTGTGTGCGCGAGCGTGTGTGTTATAATCCAAATCGTGATAATTTTGTAATGTTATTTTGCAAAATTCTCTAAATTTTCACAACATCAACATTTTATTTAATGACTAAACCCATGAACTGTCCTAATTTTGCTATGCCAATAAATATAGGAAGATCTCTTTATCTTTATCAACCAGTCATGACTAATATTTTTAAAATAGCTAGCTAGCTTATGGCCTGGTATGATTTCCTTCACGATCTTTTAATATTCCTAAATTCATCACCCTTAAATCTTTAATTGTTTGAATCATATATTCACCTTGTTAAATTATGATCAACTGTACTACCCAGGCCGTTTATGAGATTTTGGTGGTCTGGGGCAAATAAAGATATAAGCCCTAATGAACAAATGTTTAAATTTGTTATTGTATTAGAAAAAAAAAATCGGGTGTGCAAAAAAAAAAAAATTTAGTACATAATAATAATTTTTACATCAATATGCTCTAATGTAATAAAATTAAAGAATTATATCACCTAATCTTGCTAGTGGTAAAGCCAAAATTCATCAAAGATTAAAAAATTTTAGTTCAACAAAAATAATTTTACTTTAGTAAAATTAATTTCAATTCAACAAAAATAATTTAAGTTCAGCAAAAATAATTTCAATTCAGAAAAATTAATTTCAGCGAAGTAAAAATAAGGTGAAGTAAACGGGACCTTATATTGAGTTATACCATGTAATATTTTTTTTTTTTTGAGGAATTGTGCCATGTAATATTACGTACCTAGAATGATGAACACAAAATTAGGACCCTAAACCAACGAAAGTTACTTATATACTGACCATCTCGATACACCAAGCTCATCTAATCTAATTGCTTGGGAGATACATTTTACATATTTTCACCCTTATCTGATGATAAAGTTTTTCCAAAGACTTTTCTTATCCGCTTAATCCCTCCACTTTATATTATCAGGATAACTAATTAACTAAATATTTTCATTATCGATTATTTCACTACCATCACTATTCGTTACACCCTAGTAATTGGTTTCACCCGAAGCATTAAATAGAAGTCTTAATTTTCCTAGGCAAATTTTTTAATTAGTACTCCGTAGCATTGTTGGTTAAGTTCAACAAATTAATGATTTAACTATTTAAGTAGGAAAAATTTTTATTGTTATTTTAGGGAAAATAGAAAAAATTTAGAATCTAATGGGGTTAAATTTGTTTTTAACACATAGGCAAAATAATAATAATAAAATAATAATAATAATAATAATAATAATAATAATAATAATAATAATAATAATAATAATAATAATAATAATAATAATAATAATAATAATAATAATAATAATAATAATAATAATAATAATAATAATAATAATAATAATAATAATAATAATAATAATAATAATAATAATAATAATAATAATAATAATAATAATAATAATAATAATAATAATAATAATAATAATAATAATAATAATAATAATAAAATTAAAAAATAAAATAAAAAATCAGTGGATAACGTCCATTGAGATGTGCAAAGGGACAAGAACTTTAAGATCGATAAATGAGGTTTCTATATATTGATGGATTAAGGTTAGGATTTGTTTTCTTTCTTCTTCTCAAAAAGTTAAACCAACCAAAATTTATAAGTTATTAATAATTTTTCTTTGTTGTGTTATTCAAAATTTGATCCCTTTATTCAAAACCAAACTGATTAGTTTTATTTCCTAATATAAACAATTGCAATTATCCAAATCTTATTTATCCATATAAAATCCAATTCTAGTTACATTAACTTAACATAATTAGGCCCAAACCCCAAAGTAACTTTAGCTACAAGTAATGTATTACCTCTTCTTATAAATGAACTTACCCCTGTCAATTTATTTCTCCCATTTTACCTACCTTCATTTTTTTTCATTCATAATTGATTTCTTTTTCCTTTCTGTTTTCCGATTCAAAATTCTTCTAACCACAATGAAGTCCGTGGAATTGAAATTAGCAAGAATTACCATTGTTTATCCATCGTTGAATGAACCCGGAAAGGCAATCCGAGCTTCAAAATTTGTCAACATACCAAAATCTTTCTTTAGTGATTCCAAACACATAACTAAACCCTTGATTTCTTCTACACAAAATCTAAATACCCTAAAAACTCGAAAGAGTATTACCAAACCCTTGGCTTCCGGTCATAAATCAAACATAGTTAAAAAACTTAAATCTTTACAGAAGTGCTCACAAAGAACGAAAACGCAGTTGATCATCAAGGCCTCCGGTAGTTCATCGCTGGTTTTTTACAGGAACTTTCGTAAAGGTTGTCGAAGGTAAAGGAGTCGTTAGTTCTCTAAGGCCGTCGCAGTGTTCCAATTCTTCTTCTAAGTGTTATTGAGAAGAGACAGTAATATAATAGCTTAGAGATTATTCTTTTTTAAATGTAGCAAATGGAACAAGAGGTTATCAAGAATACAAATGAGTTGTTGTATGTTATTAATAGGTAATAAGTTTGGAATTTAGCATACAATAGATACATAGAAATTCAATATTTTCGGCATAAGATGTTGTATAAACATAAGATTATCTTTGATTAATCAAATTTGCTCATTATATTAGTATGAATTTTATTCAAAAATTATATTTCTCATATTTCTATCTATGATATAAACATACCGTTATTTTTTATTAATAAAATTTGCTCATTATATTAATTAGTATGAATTTTATTCAAGTATTATATTTCTCATATTTGTATCTGGGATATACTTGGTCCGAAAGCTTGATTATTGATCGCCCATAATTATTTCATATAATTAGGGGTTTAGATACTAGCTTATCAATTCGGGGTTTCTTTGTATTTCTTTCATTTGGTGGAGTGTCCTTACTATTCATTAAAATATAATTTGTTATACACTTAAAAATAGTAGAATTCTCTTAATATTAAGATAAATAAATAATATACCACTTACTTCCTCCGTTCTTTCTTTAATTTAATATATCATAACGTCGAAAATTTCACGTTTGTCAATGCACATTTTATAACATGAACATCTTAAAGTAGATAAGACTAAAATTTCGTTCATTATTCTATGCCATTGCCTCCTACTATAATATACGTCTAGACACGCACAATAACAATCATATTAAATAATTTTGTTTCTTTTTTGAAAATATTTGATATCTATGGATCACATTAGAATTCGAAGATCACCATGATACATATATCAATCAAGCTAGATCACATAAAATTAAACCTCCTCTACATATAAGAGTATAGCTGAGTGGCTCATTGTACATGAGGTCTTTTTCAGCGCTGCACCTTGTGTCTTACTTACTCCAACTATTCTAATATAACAAAGAGTATACTTCCTCTTCTCGGCTAAAAAATAAATAAAATAAAATAAAATAAAATAAAATAAGGAAAAAAAGAAAAAGAGATTATACATCCTCTTTGTTAGTTTTAATTGCAATAATTTGACTTTTTTCATTATTTAGTTAGTGACTTTGAAATCTTGTTATGTAATATGTTGTAGAATTAGTTACAATATAAATTATAGGATATTTTTGAAAATAACACCACAAAAATTTCACGATTTAGATTATAACACCCAAAAAAAAAACGCTTTTATTTATGTCACGATTTAGAGTTCAGCGACGGTACGGTGGGGGTGATGTTTGTAACACCCCAATAATTCTCCCTTTTCCAAACCACTTACTTTAAATAAAAATAAAGGAGAACTATTGACATGTTACCACCACGTGTTAAAACGTTATGGATTTATCAAAGTATCGCAATGGAAAATCCAACTTAAATCTTAAAATAATATAGTAAAGAAACCAATAAGTCAAAGCTTACGGAACCATGAAGGCCCTTGTTTAAAACCAAACCAATATTTAAAACCCAAATTGTTTCGGGGTTTTCTGATGTCCTGCGGGAGAGTTACAATTCCGAGACTGGAACCGGACGCCTGTACCTGCAAAACAACGGAGACTCCTTGTGGTGGGAGCTCCGCCTCCAACGGTCAAGTTAGTACTTGATTAAGGAGTAATTAATGAAGTGATTGGGTCTCTCTAGGTGAGAGTGTTTAATGTGTGTAATCTGCGTTTTCTGCGTTCTCCCCTTAATGAGGATTAAGGGAGATATTTATAACCTCGGGAAACGTGCCAATCTAGGTTTAGGTTAACCTTGGGCTGATTGGGCTTCCCTCGGAAGTTGGGCGTAGGTGACCGGTTATCCCAAGTGTCATGGGAAGGACACGTGTCGTGTCGTAATTGGTCCATAGTGGACGGATCATTGCTTGACACGTGGCAGGCTCCTATTGGCCCATGTGACGGACACATGGCGGAACCTGATTGGTCCACTTGTCAGATGGTGATTGGTGGGAAAAATCCCCTAATAATTTGCCCCTCACAGGTGGCACGTGACTGGTCACGTGTTACCTGTGACAGGTATCGCCCTGTAACAGGCGACGGCCTGCTACAGGTGTCACTCGGCGAGAGGTCGAGAGATTCTCCCGCCAAAATTTTGAATTCTGGAAGTGACCCTTCGCCTTCTCACTTCGCCTATATAAAGGAGTGTTGACTTCGGTCATTTTCACACTTGAAAACTTTGTGAGAGAACATTCGGACCCCTGAACTTGCTCTGACATTTTGGACCCTTTCTGCCTACCGCCTGCTCTGACAAGCCGACTGCAAAGGATTTTCAGAACTTCATCAATCGTCACTCGTTCAGGTAACCGTCGGTTCTCTTACTCTTAATTTTCTCTTTACATTATTCTTTTTTGAAATGGCACCACGGAAGCACACGACACGATCTAGGTTAGTGATCAGCCAGTCACCGGGGACGGCTGAATCTAGGACTAGGAGTGCCGCCTGCTCTTTTCTGGACCCATCTTTGCCCTTTATACAAAGTCCGACTGTATCTGTGTCTATGCAGAGCATGATGGCCAAAACAAAAAAGACTGCCAGGATCTCAAACTCAGACGGCTCCTCCCACAGGGTGCCGATTAGTGAAACATCTGACCAGGCGCCAGATGTGGAAGTGAAACAAAGCGGCTTGAAAGCCGGCAGTTCTGAGGGAGGAGTCAAAGTGACCCCTTCCCATTTTACAGTTGACAATTCTACATTCTCTCCTGCTCCTTTTAAAGGAGAGGAGGCGGGCCCCTCCGGGAGAGGGGAGGAGTCGTCCTCTTCGGACTCGTCAGAGGACGATTCCGAGTCTAGCTCTTCTGGTCATGCTTCTCTGGACATAGAAGAGAAAAACAGTAGCCTACAAGAGGCGAGGCTTCCTCACGCAGTTGAGAAGGGGGACGATTGGGCGGAGCCATCCTCCTCTCACCGAGAGCAAAATACCCCCTATTACTGCACGGTACCTCGGGGCCGGATCACGGCCATGCAAGAGAAAGTGGAGAGCTTTATCGCAAACCACACAATGGGCCCCGGCTTTTCAGTGTTCGTGCCGGATCCAGATGACACAGTCGTCTGGCCGGCTGGTACCAGTTATGATGGCGCCTGCTTTGGCTGCAACGAGGCGGCCATCAAGGCTGGGCTGCGCTTCCCACTACATCCGGCTGTTCAGCGGATCTTGGATGGGTATGAGTTGGGGTTATGGCAGTTAGCCCCGAACTCCTAGGTCAACGTACTCGACTATGTGGCCGGGTGTGAACTGCACGGGGTGGAGCCGAACTTCGAGGCTTTCGCCCACATGAACTACCTCAGTCGGACACCTAAGGCAGGCGGTACCGGCTGGTATCAATTGACGAGCCACAGGGGCTACCTCATGACGAGAGGTAAAGCAAACAAATGGAAGGACTGGCGGAGCACCTTCCTTATCATTGAGAGTTCAGACACAGAGCTGAACAAGCGCTTCAACAGGTGGAACATGAATCCGCCCCTTCTTGCAGGCGGCCGCAGCATGCCGCCTGTTCCCCCCAAGGCTAAGAAAGAGATCCTAGATAAAAGACTCTTCAAAGTAGAGTCGAAGGTGAACTCTACTTCAGGGGTACGAGAGCAAGTACCCCTGCACTGCATCCCGAGCTTCAAATGGCTCTACGACGAGTACTTTTTGGCCGCCTGTGGCCTCAGCAGTCGGTGCTCAAGAGGTAGCCGGCCTGTCGAATACTCTGTTGTTCCGTGCATTTCTTGTTATGACTTTTATTAACTTTGCTATTTGTTTTTGCAGCGGACGCCATGAGCAAAATTACCGCCTCCAAGACTGCGGCGGCCATGTTGCGGGCCTCCATCATGCAACAGTCTTCAACCGACTCCCCCAACAAGGGGGCACCCTTGGTGGGCTTCGAACCTTTCACCCTCTTTTTGGAGTTGTGTTTATGCATATACTGACTCTTTTCTTCTTTTTTAGACGGGCGCTCCAAGAGCTTCTTCTTCTTAACAGCCGGACCCCAAGGCCCGGAGGACGACTGTTGCGAGCTCTCCTGGTTCTGCCTGGAAACATGTGGCGGCTGAGAAACAGCCGGCCACTTCTTCTAAAACTCCAGCTGGGCCACCTAGAAGTATGAAATTGTCCTTGTAAATTTTAGACTTGCTCCCTTCTTTACTAGGTCTAATCCGTTTGTTTATGCTTGATGCAGCCGACCCTCAGGAGCCTGACTTGGTCGAAGTGGCCAAGTCCATGATCAAGGCCGTACCTCCAGCTAAAAGGGAGGCGGTCAGGGGTGTCGGCACCCTTGACCTAGACGGGATTGCAGGGGTCCTTGCTGAGGTATACTTAGCATATTTTTGAGTATTTGAATTCCAGGACGCCTGTTTTCTTTTTTGTTTGGAAACTGACGCCTGTTCCCCTTTTTACTTAGGCCCTGCTCCGAGTGAACGGCCTTCGCAAGCCGCTTGACCGGAAGAACAAAGAGGTAAAGGCTGCAAAAGCTATGGCCGCCTCTGACTGCGATAAGGCAATGTTTCAAATTACCCAAAATGAAGTTCTGACAACTGATATTCTTTATTATCAGGCGCAGGCTACCGCCGCTATCCGGGCTCAGTTAGAGGCGGCCTAGAAGAGGAATAGCGAGCTGGAGGCGACCATCAACAACCTCAAGGCCGAGCTGAGACCTCTTCGCCAAAAGATGTCCTCATACGAAACCTTGGAGAAATCCTTGGCGAGCGTAAAGGTACGCCTGGTGACCCAGGAGAAGAGTCTTACTCAGGAGCTCTCGGAAAAGGCCGAGCAAGAAAAGAAAGAGTTGGTCCGGGAGATGATGGAAGACTCTGCTCAAATCCAGCGCATGACTTGGGGCCGCCTCTTCCCCAATCCCGACTTTGCCTCCTGGGAAAAAACGTACCGCCAGTGTTCTGATAGATATAATCAAGAGATCCTGGCGGCTGCTGAGGAAGAGGCACTGGAGGAGGAGGAGCAGCCGGTGGTGGCGCTTGTGCCGCTTGGGGGTAATACATCAAAGAAGGATGCAGCTGAAGCCGAGTCCAGCAAAAAGAGTGCTGACCAGGCGACAGCTGCTAATATTAAAGATCTGCCCCCTTCATAAGCTTTATGTCTTCTTTCCCCGGCCTGCGTGTCGTTTGTTTGTATTTACCCGGCCAGGGGGGCGGGGCTCTGAATATTTTGCCGGTCTTTAATGACCGGCTTCTTTTTAATGAATATTTTTGTTTTGCTTCAAATTTGTTTAAGTATTGAATATTCTGATATCCAATTGTACACTATACCGACTGTTTTACATGGCCGATAGTTGCAGACAGGTACGGATAGTTAGTCACGCCGCCTATGCCCCTGGACGACTGGTTGTCTGTTTCCAGGCTAGACGATCAGTCAGCCATTTATCCAATCGGTATTCGAACCATCTTAAAGACTGGATCCCCTTTAGGCAGGCGGTTTTGTCCTTTGTAAAATTAACCAAGTAGGAAAGTGGTTTCCTACTTGTCATGTTTTTAGGCTAGAGACTTTAGGCCGTCTAGGCCGACTGTTCCCCGCCATATTTAATCTAGTGTGAACAGGTGCTGTATGAACACCTTTTTAGTTTCATACTAAATTTTTAAGGACTAACCAAGTAAACATGATTGTTAACTAGTCGCCAAGTAACTGAGTAGTAGAGGTATCAAGCGGTGGGTACCGGTTGTTCCCCTTTATTCGCCAATGTTTGTTGGCTTTTAACTCATAGGTTGTTAACCTAGCAGGAGTAGTGGTTGAGAGCCCTTATTTGCTAAAAACAGGCGGACGACTCATACCTTTTAGGCTCCATACTAATTTTGAGAGAGTGACTATGAGTTAACTTTGGTGTTACTCAGTCGCCGTCACTCCTGCTTGAGTAGTAAAGGTACCAGGCGGCGGAGGCCGGCTGAACCTTTTGATTCGCCAATGTTTGTTGGCTATTAACTCAAGAGGTACCCCTTGCATTTATCCCAAGTAATACAGGCGGTCATCTGACTCAGATGTCAACTGCTACCACTGGTTTGGTTAGTGATAGAGTTATCCTTGTCTTAAAAACGGCTATGTGGTTGCCCTTGGGGACAGTCGTATAGGTGTCGTGTAATTAGTTTATAGAGCAATGTTCCACCCAAAAGGGAGCTGCTCTCTGCGACGAATTTCATCCGGAGGGATGCCGCCGGACGCCTGCTATGATGTTGGGACAGGTCGTATTAGTTTAAAGATTGGATCAGTTGGCTTAGCGCCTGGACTGATCATTCGGCTTGTGGCCTTGGTTAGTTCTTGGTGAACGTAGGTGCTAAGTAAGAGGAGGGTAGCCGCCTGTTTAGGCACAGGGTCGGCCAGGCCCTGATCATTTTTAGCTAAGTATAAGGGGGGGTGGCTGTGTGCTTTGGAACCAGTCGGCCCTCTTCTATGGAGAGTAGCCGACTATATGTCCAAACGACATGCCCCTATGGTGATAGAGTAAAATATTCAATGGAGAGTAGCCGACTGTAAAGGTACAGGCGGCATGCCCCTCTGAAGATAGAGTAAAATACTCAATGGAGAGTAGCCGACTGTAAAGGTACAGGCGGCATGCCCCTCTGAAGATAAAGTGAAATACTCAAAGGAGAGTAGGCGATTGTAAATGTATAGGCGGCCTGCCCCTCTTAAGTAAGAATAAAATTTGAACATGGAGAGTAGTCGACTGTTTGTCAGTAGGCATGCCCCTCTTAAGTAAAAATGAAAACTGAGTATGGAGAGTAGCCGACTGTTTGTTAGTAGGCGTGCCCCTCTTAGTACAAAATTGAATATTAAGTATGCAAACTTTTATTAAGTAGCCCTTGACTATTTATATTATTCAAAAGAAATATTTCTTAAGATTATCTACATTCCAAGTTCGAGGCAACGGTTGGCCGTCTGGTGTTTCCAGACGGTAGGTACCGTCCCTGACCTCTTCACAGATTCGGTAGGGTCCTTCCCAGTTGGGAGTTAGTTTGCCAGACTCATTGGCCCTTCCAACTGCTTCCATTTTTCTAAGTACAAAGTCCCCCACTTTGAGTGGACGCCTGTGTACTTTTTTGTTGTATGATCTAGTCATTCTCAGGCGATAAATTTCATGGCGCAAGATAGCATTGCCCCTCCTTTCAGGAAGTGAGTCCAATGCCAGGCGCATGGCTTCCCAGTTTGCCTCTTCGTCATATAGCATTACTCGAAGAGTCGGCTCGTAGTGTTCTATTGGAAGAACAGCTTCCGCACCATAAGTTAGGAGGAATGGAGTTTCTCCAGACGCCCCTTTTTCAGTCATCCTAATGGCCCAGAGAACATGTAGTAATTCATCCGCCCATAGGCCGCCTGCTCGTTCAATCTTCTTCTTGAGACCGTCTGAGATGATTTTATTAAAGGCTTCTACCTGGCCGTTTGCTTGTGGGCGGCCGACAGATGCAAAGTAGTGTGCAATTCCTTGGTCACCCAACCATCTTTTGAGAACAGGCGTCTCAAATTGGGGACCATTATCAAAAACCATAGACATGGGAACCCCGAACCGAGTGATGACATTTTTCCAAATGAATGAAATTACATCCTTCGTCTTGATTCCCTTTACAGCCTCCGCCTCTACCCATTTAGTGAAGTAGTCGAAGGCAACAAGTATGTACCTCCTTCCGCCTGTAGCAGGCGTATATGGACCCAGAATATCCATGCCCCACTTAGCAAACGGTAGTGGGCTATGAATGGTAGTGAGGTCAGTAGCAGGACGGTGAATTAGTTTGCCAAACCTTTGGAACTTGTCACATTTTTTCACCATCTCCATCGCATCTGCTTCTAAAGTAGGCCAAAAGTAGCCCTGCCGCCTTGCCCGTTGAGCAAGCGTCCTACCGCCTATATGGGAAGCACAGTAACCAAAGTGAAGATCATCTAGTATCTCTCGCCCCTTTTCTGGAGTAACACACTTTAAGAAGGTTTGAAGGTACCCCCTTTTGTGAAGTTCTCCCTTTATTATTTCAAAATTGGTTGCTCGTTTTTTCAGTCCTGCCACCTGTTGATGATCATCCGGCAGGGTACCATTTGTCAGATATGCCCTGATTGGATCCATCCAGGTTGAGCTTCTGTCTAAGATTCCAATAGGGTCTTCCTCAATGCTTCTCTTCTCCATTACTTCCCAAAAAACAGTTCGAGGAGTATCACAGGAGGCGGATGATGCTAATTTTGAAAGTGCATCCGCCTGGTTGTTTTCTGATCTCGGCACTTGGGTCAGATGGAAATCCTCAAGGGAGCCGACTGCTTGTCGGACCGCCTGTAAATACTTGATCATGGCCGGATGGGTTGCTTCGTATTCGCCATTGTACTGACTCACTATCAATTGTGAATCGGAACAGGCGTCTATTTTTCTTGCCCCTGCCGCCTTGCACATGCGGATTCCGGCTAGTAAAGCTTCATATTCTGCCTCATTGTTTGAGGCTTGAAAACTGAAGCGTAGAGCATACTCGTACTTGTCGCCTTCTGGCGACTGACATATGACGCCTGCTCCACAACCATTTGAAGTAGAGATTCCATCCACATATACCTTCCAGACTTGGTCTGGAACTTGAGAGTCAGGAGGACGAGTCATCTCAACAATAAAGTCAGCAAAGGCTTGCCCCTTCACTGCATTTCTAGGCTCGAAGGTAACTTCGAGGCTCTGTATTTCTATGGCCCATTTGATCATTCGGCCTGACGACTCCATGATGGTCAGTGGCCGCTTGATAGGTTGGTCTATATACACGACGACTGCATGCGCCAAAAAGTAAGGCTTCAATTTTTTAACAGCCATGAAGAGTGCAAGACCAAATTTCTCCACTAAGGGATACCTCAACTCGGCATTTTTCAGTACGTGACTGACAAAGTAGACCGGGAGCTGACAGCCGTCTCTTTCAGCAAGGAGAACAGCGCTTAACGCATGATCAGAGACGGCCAGGTACATGTAGAGTACTTCTTTGGGCAAAGGGCTGACCAGCCTCGGCAAGGAATGCAAGTGAACTTTCAATTTCTGGAAGGCCGCCTCAGCATCCGGCCCCCATTCAAACCTTGCCTTTTTCTTAATTGTCTGGAAAACGTATAGGCATTTGTCGCCTGATCGGCTCAGAAATCTTCCCAAGGCCGCCAGACAACCTGTTAACTTCTGAACCTCTCGGATGGTACGAGGCGACTGCATGTCGATGACCACCTGCACCTTCTCAGGGTTCGCCTTTATTCCTCTCTGATTGGTAAGGAATCCGAGAAATTTCCTAGACTCAACTCCAAAGAAACATTTCTTGGGATTGAGCATGACATGGTGCCGCCTGAGTGTGGCGAAAGTTTCTCGGAGGTCTGACAGATGATCTTTCTGAAGTTTAGACTTGACAATCATATCATCAATATATGCCTCGACATTTCTCCCAATCTGATCAAAGAACACAGTGTTTATCATTCGCTGAAAAGTGGCCGGGGCATTCTTAAGACCAAACGGCATGACCGTGTAACAGTATAACCCCTGATCAGTTACGAAGGCCGTCTTCTCCTGATCTTTCTTCCATAAAGGAATTTGATGGAAACCAGAGTAGGCGTCCATAAAGCTCATCAAAGCATGGCCGGCTGTTGAGTCGACCAGGTTATCAGTTTTAAGCAGAGGGTAACTGTCTTTGGGGCACGCCTTGTTTAAGTCTGTGTAGTCTACACACATTCGCCAGGTGCCATTCGGCTTTTTAACAAGCACCGCATTTGCAACCCAGTCTGGGAAGTAACATTGCCGAATGAACCCTGCATCAAGTAATTTTTTAACTTCGGCGGCTGCCGCCTGACTTCTTTCTTCGCCATGGTTCCGCTTCTTCTGCCGTACCGGCTTCTTTTTCGGATCCACGGCCATTTTATGTACCGCCAGATTAGGACTAATGCCTGGCATTTCATGGACTTCGAATGCAAAGACGTCCTTGTATTCTTTCAATAGTTTGTGAAAGTCGTCACCCAGGTCACTTAGAGCAGTCGTCCCAACCTTGATTGTTCTGTCAGGACGCGAGTCATCTAAGATCAGGTTCGTATGCTCACCAGCTGGTTGAGGGCGGAATTCATCCGACCGCTCCTCTGCCAATGATTGCTATTTTCTGTCTTTTCTTGCGGCCCCTGTCTGGGATGCCTTTCTCTTCTTGCCGCCTGCTTCTTGAACAGGCGCACTCTCCTTGACATTGTCAAAGTCTATTTTTCCACCGCTCGACCCAGTGGCCATAACAGTGGGCTTGACATCCGAGAGATAGCACTCTCGGGCCATCCTCTAATCTCCCCTTAGGGACCCAACTGTTCCATTATCCCTCTCAAACTTGAGCAACATAAGAGATGGGATTATAACAGCCTTGGAATTATTCAGGGTTGGTCGTCCCAGAATCATGTTGTAGGCCGAGAGTTCTTCTACTACCAGGAACCGGACTACCATGTGTCATCCTTCCCCTTTTTCGCCCAGGCGGATGGGTAAATCCACTCGTCCCACTGGGTGGACGACTCCTCCTCCAAACCCTACTAAAGGGTGGGATGCCGGATGTATGCAATCAGTCTGATATTTTAGTTTCGACAGACATTTGCTACTGATGAGATCTGAGGAGCTTCCGGTATCTATGAGGATTCGGCCAACTCTCTGGTTAGCCACTTTACATTCAATAACGATAGGGTCGTCATGCGGCCCTCTTACCCCTCCTAGATCTTCTTCAGTGATGACAATCTCAGGAAATGAATATTTGGAGGGTCGTTCTTGGTGAACGGAATTTACATCTAACTGTCTGATATTGTCTTTGTTACCCCTAATAGTGGGGCCGCCTCCTGAGAAGCCGCCTGCAATGGTGTAGACGACTGCATCATCTGTATCGAAGTTGTCGGCCTGTTGATTCTTTTTGGTCGACTGCTTTTTCGAGGAAGTGTTCCCCGTAGATTTCTTGACATAAGTGTCAAGGTCACCTTGCTCAGCCAGGCGGTTTAGATACCGCATGAGACTGATGCATTCATTGGTGTGATGACCAACATCTTCATGATAATCACAGAATTTTTCTTGGTTCCGGTTGTTTGCAGAACCCTTCATTGGGACCGGCTTCTCAATTGAGATCCGTCCCTTGATTTCCTTTAGGATAAATTGGCTATCCTTGCTAAACGCATACTTTGGGGAGTATGGTTTGAATTCTTTTTTCTTCTTATGGGCCGGCTGTTTAGAGGAATCAGCCGCCCAGACCTCTTTTCTCTTCTCGTCTTTGTTTGACGACTGTTTCTGTCGTCCTTCTCTTTTGTCGGACCTTCTTCCGTCTGACTGTTTTACCGTACTACAAAGATCAGTCGCCTGTATATAGGCTTCCGCTTCAATCAAGGCCTCTTGAAGAGTCGTCACCCTCTTTCGGACCAAATCAAATTTGAAGGCCGACCCGTCTTTGAGACCTCTGATAAAGTCAGTATAGGCTACTTCATCCGGTAACCCTTGAATCTGTATTCTCATCAGGTTAAATCGCCTGATGTAAGAACGAAGCCCCTCCTTCTCGCCCTGCTGAATTGTTCCTAAATCAAGGGTCGTCTTCTTCGCAGGGATGTTCATGGCGAAGTTGGAGGTGAATAAGTAAGCAAGCGTCTTGAAGTTACTTACACAACCAGTCGGTAGGTTGCCGAACCATTGTTGTGCGATTCCTTTGAGAGTCGCTGGGAAACACTTGCACCAAGTGGGATCATCTAACCCTTGAAGGTACATCAGGTTGGTGAATGCCATCAGATGGTCTTCTGGGTTAGTAGTGCCGTCATAGGCACCTACTAATACATTTTTCACTTTGGCCGGCTGAGCGGCTTCAGTAATTTCCTTGGAGAAGGCCGACGGCTGTTCACCAAGTCTAAGCAACCGTAGCTGCCAGTCCATAGGTTGGACATTTTTTGCTGCATGTCCACCAAACGGAGGTGGCTGTAAAAAATAATGTTGTTGCGGTACAAACGGTAAGTTTGGTACCGCCTGGTCGCTATGAAAGCCGGACTGACGGGAGGTGCCGCCTGACTGACCCTCATGATACGACTGAGTATGCCTCATCGAGGTATTTCGCAAACTGTCTTGGAAGTTTAAAGTAGAGGCCGACTCTGACAATCGGTCACTCTTCTTCTGCTCTAGCTGTAGCCGAGCGTCTGTGTATGTTTTCCTCGACCCATCCGCCTGAATATGACGAGCAGGTTTCCTATTTCCTGGAGTAGGAAAACGGTATTTTGTGAAATCAAGGGCAGGTGGCTCCCACTTCCTAGATTTAGGATGAGGGGTCGCCTCTCGCCCTTGAACTGGCTTCCTCTTCCGTGAAGTGGAGGGTTTCTTAGCCGACTGCTCCTTGTCCAGAGCAGGCGGCTTCTTGTTGATCAACTCTTGAATTTCTCCCTTGAAGTCCCTCATGAAGGTCATGAGTTCGTTCCTTGTGATGGGAGCAGACCCATCAGTCGGCTGCTGCCGAACAGGCGGTGCGCCTGCTGGCTCGCTTCCAGTTTGAAGATGTTCCCATTCCCTCCTTTCGGTATGACGGGTACGTCGGGCCCTTAGGGTCCCGTCTGAAGCTGTGTGAGCTTCAACTTCAAATTCATTCTCAGTATCGTGGTCCGACTGAACTTGAGGGTCGTCTAGGGGACGCCTCTCTTCAGGAGTCGGTACAGACGTGGATGCCATCTCAGAAGTACTCTCCCCACAGACGGCGCCAAAATGTTTCGGGGTTTTCTGATGTCCTGCGGGAGAGTTACAATTCCGAGACTGGAACCGGACGCCTGTACCTGCAAAACAACGGAGATTCCTTGTGGTGGGAGCTCCGCCTCCAACGGTCAAGTTAGTACTTGATTAAGGAGTAATTAATGCGGAAATTAAAGTGATTGGGTCTCTCTAGGTGAGAGTGTTTAATGTGTGTAATCTGCGTTTTCTGCGTTCTCCCCTTAATGAGGATTAAGGGAGGTATTTATAACCTCGGGAAACGTGCCAATCTAGGTTTAGGTTAACCTTGGGCTGATTGGGCTTCCCTCGAAGTTGGGCCTAGGTGACCGGTTATCCCAGGTGTCATGGGAAGGACACGTGTCGTGTCGTAATTGGTCCATAGTGGACGGATCATTGCTTGACACGTGGCAGGCTCCTATTGGCCCATGTGACGGACACATGGCGGAACCTGATTGGTCCACTTGTCAGATGGTGATTGGTGGGAAAAATCCCCTAATCACAAATCATAAATGAAATAACAAAATATAAATAAGTTCAACATAAAGAACGAATACTCTCAGTCACACCAATCCCTTGACAATGCGATTGTCAAATCCCCGAACTTCACATCATCTAGTTAACCTGTGCAAAACTGATCTCCAATAATACAAGTGTAATAATTGGATCATTACAGGGTCATTGAAAGGCGAAGTCCATGACCAAAAGAAAACACACACAAAAGCACGCAATCAGCAAAGTTGAGTACATACAAGCTACAACGCACCAACCTAGCATGCTCAACTAATTAACGTAAATAAACAAACAACATAAATTCATTAACCAAGAATCCCCGCTAAACTAACTCAATCAATTGAACATACTCACTAACCAATTTCAATCCACTTGACTCTTTATATTTAATTTAATTAATTCAATTTGGAGTAAGCAATAGACGAGGTTGTCTAATCCACCAAATCATTTTGGTCCCAAATGACCATTTAAAATAAAAGCATAGCGCGATGCAAGAATGGGCGCGACTCCATTCTCACAAAGTTAGTCTAGGATCCCATCTAACTTTCATTATAAAATAAAAATGTAAATACTAAAAGAAAAGAGGAAATTTGATCAAACAAGCCTTAAAAAGCCACGGGCTACCACCGTGTACCCCAACCCTTGATTGTCAATACTATAGAAGTGCACGTTTCCAGAGTTTTATTGCTCATCCATGTTTCACTTTACGCGATTACAAGTTTGATTAATAGCCGACTCATTCAAGTAAACCATACATAATAATCATACATATACCTTTAATCTTATTTAGGACAACGAAGATCACATCACAATTAGACCTTTAATTCCATTAAACTTCCAAGATATCCAAAATTGTGAACATAGTCAATCCACCAAGCCATTTCGGCTTAACCCACCTTTACTCAACATACTAACAAGTCATGCTTGAGTAATAATAAAAATAATAATAACCTCATGGAATAATTAATAAATTCATTCCATTTAAACCATTCAATTCCAATCCTTCAATAATCCAAATGTGGTTAACAAACCAATCCAATAAAAATATGCTTGTATCAACATTCCAACAAACAATTAATCCAATATAATTCAACATGCTTGCATTCATAATTCCATACAAACATAATCAATTCACAAAAACATGTCTCATAAGCATAAGCACATGAATTAATTCAATGTTTAACCAAACAATTTCCATCCAAGAGTTCTCTAAACATGAAACTAAGTTCTGTCCTTTTAGTACCTAAACATGATACTACTTACAATGAAATAGACATGTACGTATCTAGTGCATGTAAACGATTCTTTGTGCCACTTTTAATCAATTAAAAGTCTTCTAGGGAATAATCACCTCCTAGAAAATAACCAACAATCATAAATTAATACCCAAACTAATTTCCAGCAATATAATTAGATTTAAAACACCTTAAAACTTCCTTTAAAACATGTTTTTGTGCTAAATTAATCATTAGAAATACAATAGGAACAAAAGCCCCAATTTAATTGTTCATAAGAACCCTAAAATCCCAATTTAAATAAATTAAAACCCTAGGTTTTAGAATTCATAAAATCTGATCTGAACACTATAGTATGAAATTATAATCTTTGTAACATCAAAATATAATTTGATACTAAAAATATAATCTTTATACTATAAAATCAAAACCCAAAACTAATACATTAAAATTTATACAAGGCAAATAAAACAAGGGAGAAAGAAGAAGAAGAAGAAGAAGGCCAAGTGGGCCGTGGCTAGGCCGGTGGGTCGCTAACCGACGAAGGCGGCGGCGGGCTGGGTGGCACATGGTGGCAGCGAGCAGCAATCAATAAGGAGGGGGCGTGAGATTAGTTCTCACGTAAAAAAGGAAAAGAAAAAAAAAAGGAAAAAAAAAAGAAAAATAAGAAATTAAGGGAAAGAAAAATAAAGGAAAAATAAGAGAAATAAAATAAAGAGAAAATGAGTTAAGTGACCTTGTTGTGTGGGGAAAAATTTGGGGATTCATGGGGTATTTATAGGAGAAAATTATAGGGTAAAATTGGACCTCATGAAAATAGTGGGTCAATTAATTAAATAACAATGGACTAGGCTTTGTTTGTATGGGCATAAATTGTAGAATGAAGGTTCATAAAATAATTTGTACTAAATAATTTTGACTCAAATTAATAATTTGAAACTTTTGAATTTAAATTCCGGAAAAATACAAATAAATATTATAAATAAAATAAATTTTCATTTATAAAATATTTAAAAACATGGGGGATTACAATATACCCCTCTTAAAATAAAAGAAGTTTTTTCCCGAAACTTAGCACAAAATCCTTTAAATTGCAAAACATTTGCATAAAACCATTTCAAAATTTTCAATATTATGTTGCTAGAATTTCAGTTATGTCATAATATCGACACTAAAACCTTATCACCATCCCAATTTACGTACTTTAATAGATACGTAAACAATAAAATAGCTATGAAAAGCATAAAAACACTACAAAATAGCATAAAATAGGGCAAAAAGGCGAAATTATACGCATTCTACCCCCCTTAATGAACAAGAGTTATGCCCTCGTAATTCATCTCATAAATAACTCAGGGTATATCTTTATCATATCATCTTCGGCCTCCCAAGTAGCCTCTTCATACTCTTGGTTTGACCAAAGAACTTTAACAATTCTCACATGTAATACCCTGGAAATTTCCTACTTTTAAAAATACTCACTTTACTCTAAATAAAACCATTTTTAGGAAATAACCAAAATATTACCGCGATTGTGATAACGGCTAAGCATAATTTTCAAAGTCTCACAACGGAAGTCTAAAAGCAAAAACCAACTTCTTAAAGTAAAGCTTGAGTTCACAATCTCAAAACAAAAGTAGAATAAAACATTCACAAGTTTGAACCAATTAAAACATGGCCCTTCTTTAAAACCAATTAAAAATAAACACCATATTGTTAGTCCATAAACAAACCAATAATTCCAAAATATCAAAACTAAGAAACATAACAAGTAACTCTCTACACTCTATCTCATCATGCTCTTCATGCTTCAAGTACCTGTTACTTCCCCTTTATTCAACCCTCTACTCACTATATAAATGGGTCATAGTAGGGCCAATCCAAAGGAAAGCAAAACACAAACACAAAAGTACGAATCAGCAAAGCTGAGTACATATGCACCACACTAACATAAACATCCTAGCATCAAAATAAAAATAATAAATTCAAACATGCTCGCCATACAATCATAAGTCAACTTACCTTTGACTCATAACTAGCAATATTAATTATTAATAATAATTTTGGATTACACATCGAACGGGTTTCCTTCCTTGAAAATAGCCCATTTAAATATTGATCTTCCAATCAGGGAGCTACCCCAATTGGCACCTACTATGTCACCTTGTGATGGAATTTCAACGCATTAATAATAAAAGAAAGTACAGCGTCCTGTACCCCTATAGAAGCTATGATTAAATATAAAACCCCATAACTCCCCCCATATATTCATATTCAAGGTATATACGTCCCAAGAGTTTTGGTGCGTATCCTCTTACACTTTACGTGATTTACCAATTTAACATGTGATGACTCTAACCAATCAATCAAGAATAAACATAGCCACATTCAACACATACTTCCAATTAATTCTTAAATTAATTAGAGAGCACATACTATTTGTTTTAATTAATTAAGGTTCCTTGCCTAATTTTGTGCACAAAATTGCACGATTACTACCTTGGTGCATAAAATGAACTACTAAACTTCCTTGACTCGAATTCAACTTACATGAGCGAGTAAATAAATAAACTAACTTCTTGACTCTACACCAATAATAAATGGGTGAGAAATAAATTCATGAATCATGCTCAATAATTTTAATTTTAGCTCTTTAATTCATATATAAGCCTTGCTTATTAAGTACATGCCTTCTTAATACTTGAAAATACATACTTCCATGATTCATACATATTCAACTTGTATCATGCCTCAAATAACATATTCACATGCTTGCATAACAATTCATCCTCAACTAACATCAATTGCAAGCATATTATCAACCAAACATGCTACTAATTTATCACTTAAATCATACTTTACAAATCCTAACATGATACTATGCATACACAAAAATTCTTGTGCACATACGTACCTTGAAAAACGCCTAAACTCAACCACACTCGCTAGACACCTAGCTCAAAACTTCCTACAAATAAGAATACATAACTATAATTAATCTACTATTCTCACAAATTTCCAGAAACTATAATACACTTTAAACCTTACTAATTAACCAAAATTTAATGATATAAAAGCCATAAAACCTTTTCTTTAAGTGGATACTTCAAATCCTTTCAAAAAGACTTAATTTTTATGACTTAAATAAAATTTCAGCATACTTAATTAATATAAAACATCACTAATAGACTAGGAAATCATATTTAAATCATTAAAACCTTTTTCCCTTTTATGGGTAATCAAACCCTAACTCAATAATTAAAAAGTAGTGTGCATAAATAAATACCAGCATTAATTTGAGGGATTTAAACCATTAATTAAATAACAACAACCTAGAGTCAAACTCTAACCATGAACATTAAATTCCCAAATTCTAGGGTTTGTAGATTGTGGTTTTTGATTGAATAAAAATCTGAAAATTATAAATAACTTAACAACATCAAATACCCAAAATCAATACTAAAACATAATCAAAATCATGATTTATAAATAACAAAACAATAGAATTAAATTAGGAAGAAAAGGAGTTTTGTTTTAATAATAATAATAATACCAATCCAAAAACAAAAGGAGAGAGAAAGAGGTGGTCGGCGGTGGTTGCCGGATGCTGCAGCTACTGCTACTGCTGGCCGCCGGTGGCTTCCGGCGTGCGTGAGGGAGAAGAGGAGAGAGAGAGAGAGGCGTGGGAGAAAAGAGAAAAAAAAGGAGAGGAAGAATAAGGAGAAAAAGGAGAGAGAAAATAAAGAGAAAACTTTTGGGATTTCTTGTGAAATTTGACAATAATGATTTTAGAGTGAAAAATCTTGAGGTTATGAAGTATTTGTACTCCCCTTTTAAAACAAAGGCTCATAATTACAAAAATGCCATTATTAAATCCTACTTCCCCTTAACTTCTTCCTTTGGAGCCAACTTGTTAGGCTCTTAAGTGTCCTCAATTTCCCAACAAGTTGATCCAACTATTTAAATAAAGATGATGACCCAATTCAAAACACTTTTGTTGCCTCAATTATTAACTCATATTATTTTATACACACTTACATAATATTTAAATAACTAATTTCTTCTAAAATGAAATGAATCATTTTAATTTATATAAAAATAAATAAAATAAATAATTTATATATATAAAAATACGGAATATTACATCACATCCTTATTGCGTGTACTACGCACGTTATGATCCAAGATTTTCACAGGCTTTTCCTCATAAGTCAAAGTCTCATCCAATTGAATTGATACAGGTTGTAGCACGTGCTTAGAATCGGGAACATAATTTTTCAATTGAGAGATATGAAACACATCATACATTTTCTCAAATTCCATAGGTAATGCCAATTTTTAAGCAACCTTGCCTACATATTCCAAAATTTCATAAGGACTTACATACTTGGCATTAAATTTTCCCTTCTTTCCAAATCTCATCACTCCTTTTGTAGGTGAGACCTTCAAAAAAGACTTTATCACCCACATTAAACTTATCATCTCGCCTTTTCAAATCGGCATAGTTTTCTTGCCTATCTTGTGTAGCTTGAATTCTAGAACGAATCAACTTCACTTTATTCACCATTTCCTCAATATACTCTGTTCCCAAGACAAGATTTTCACTATAGTTATTCCAACATACAAGACTTCTACACTTTCGACCATATAATGCTTCAAAAGGTGCCATGCCAATGCTAGCATGGTAGCTATTATTGTAAGAAAACTCAATCAAATCTAAATGACCTTCCCAAGTACCGTGAAAATCCAAGGCACACGCCCTTAGCATATCTTCCATGGCTTGATTGGTCCTTTCTGTCTGTCTATCCGTTGCTGGGTGGAACGCAGTACTCATTTTTAGTGTTGTTCCCAAGTTGGCTTGAACCTTTTGCCAAAATTTGGAGAACCTTGAATCTCGATTGGAGATGATGTCCTTAGGCATTTCATGTAGTCGAACTACATTCTTCACATAAACCCACTAGGCGAAAAATGGTAATCAACATCGGTTCAAAACCCCCATTTAGCACTGGTTTTGAACCGGTCTTGATTTGAGGGATGCCAAAAACCAAGACATTTCGCACCAATTCAAAACCGGTGGCTTTTCATAGATTTTGCACTGGTTAACCGGTGCGTATTACACTCTTTGGCACCGGTTAACCGCTGCTAAAAGTCTTGGCACGCTTTTTTTCCATATAAAAGGCACCGGTTAACCAGTGCTAATAACTGTGTTTTTTTTTTGGCAATAAATAATAATATTAATACTAATAATAATTAAAAAAAAAAACCTGTACGTCCTGCATTAATTCTACCATTATCATACATTATAATGACAATAATAATAATAATAATTATTATTATTATAATATTAAAAATAATAATAATAATTTCTAAATTGAAAGAATAACAACAATACATAGATATTAATTAATAATCCCAAATGCAATACAACGAAGTGTCATATTTACAATTCCTCAAAAAAAGAAAAAGTGTCATATTTACAAACAATACTAGTTAATAATGCAATTAAAAAGTTAACAAAAATACAAATTCAAATATAAATGACATTTACAAATTAAATGTGATGAAAGACGCCAACATGTCTCGAACTTCATTAAGTTCCTTTCTTGTCAACGTACCTCCCTTTTGTACCTTGCAAAACTTGGAATAAATAAAAATTATGTTAGAATTAATTACTTAGGTTATGCATGTAAAAATACATTTACAAGTTCAGTTAGGCAAAAATTTATTACTTAGGCCTATATGACTACTACTTTGCCTATTTTCTACAATTCTTATCAAATCAACTCATTCTTTCTCATAACATGTCAATATTACTTAGTTATAGGCGGCTAAGGCTTGAAATCACATTAATAGAGCAATTCAAAGGTTTTAGGCACATTTTCATCCAAAATGGCCCAAATAAGGCCTATATGACTACTACTTCGCCTATTTCCTACATTTCTTATCAAATCAACTCATTCTTACTCATAACATGTCATTATTACTTAGTTATTGGCGGCTAAGGCTTGAAATCACATGAAAAGAGCAATTCAAATGTTTTAGGACGAATTTTGATCCAAAATGACCCAAATAAGGCCTATATGACTACTAGGATGCCTATTTCCTACATTTCTTATCAAATCAACACATTCTTACTCATAACATGTCATTATTACTTAGTTATAGGCAGCTAAGGCTTGAAATCACATGAAAAAGTGCAATTCAAGGGTTTTAGGACGCATTTTCATCCAAAATGGCCGAAATAAGGCCTACATGACTTCTAGGATGCTTATTTCCTACATTTCTTGTCAAATCACATGAGAAGAGAAAATTAACTAAGTCAATGGCGTACCTCATCAAGATGTAGTATGTCTGTACAACGACTCACTGTGTCAAACATGAATCTCATCACGTATAGGCCACAATCAACCCCGTTATCTTGTTGTGCGCACTAGCATAGGAACAAAGTACATGAATCAAACATGCATAGAAAATTAGCAACATCTTACGCATTGTTTATTACGAAAATCACAATATCATGTGGCATTACCATCGGTGATTTCCATGTGGGACCATGAGGAGCTCGACAATTTATCTTCTTCATAACACTATAGAAAAGTAAGTTCAAATTTGATTAGTATGACTAATAAATGAGTTAGGTAATGATAATCAACATTAGGTAGCTTTATTTACTTTTGCAGTATGGACTTCACGAGGAGCTTTTTTGGATAAGGCAATCGAGCTGAATCAAAAAGGATGATTGTGTTACTAGAAACACAAATCACCAACAGGGTCCAATGCAAACTACATAAATTCACAATAGACAAACAAATCAATAATTATCCATGTACAACATATAATCAGGGGAAACAAATTAATTTGACATGGTTAGACGTACTCCTCATAACATGGGGAGAATATGAACTTGTCTCCCGCACGCACTGATTCCTTGATACTCCGTTCGACATAGTACAACACGTCAGGATGGTTGCCTAAGATTCTAGTAGTGGAGGTCTACTCAAGGCATAACCACCCAACTTGACACAGAAAATCAATCTCACGTAAGTGCTCCTGTAGTGCTCTGCATGCATGATAATAGAATATTAATGGAAAAATAAACGACAATCACCACTAATCTGAATAGCATAATTTAAGCGGCATTGAATTACCTCATGAATGTTTGAATGAAGGAAATGTTAAACATTGAACCACTTAGAAATTTCTTCACATCTTCTTTGCTGAGCCATGCAACTGCATCCTCATCATAGTGGAACAATGCCTTAGGTAGTGCAACTTCAATGGGAGTGTCACTAGGCAACATACTAACACGGCCGTGTAGAAAAGTTAAATCTTTAGAGAGCGATTGAAGGACCGTGTCTGCAACAAGTGGAGTAGCTTGCATAGCTGAACCTCTCGAAGAGTTCTTCTTCGACGCTTTTTCATTCTCCGACCGTTGTTCACTCCTCTTCTTTGGCACCGGTTGATCAATTCTTTTAGGCTGCTCCACCCTCCTTCTCTTTGAAGTTTGGCTTTTCTTCGAAATCCGATAAAACAAATCACACAATTTGTTAGAAAATAAATCCATCCAACTTTTGGGAAGACAATCGGTCATAGAGTAAAGAGTGAACCCAAAATCTTACCTCGTTGATCAACCTTACCCAAGCACATGGCCATTGCACAAATCTACCTTTTGCTTCCCAGAGTGTAGTAATCCCATCCTCTTCTACGGGCACCGGTACTAGGATGTCCTCGAACCCCGTAATCCCATAATTGATCCCGACCGAGTAATATTGTGGCCTAAGCAGTCGCAAATGGACCGTACCTTGTTCGGTCGGTTGTGCACTAGCATACGCCACCAAATGAAAGCTCCACTGTTTGATAGCCCCGGGTGTAGAAGTGCACAACGGGTCTCTTCTTACACCAATTTGAAAGATCACTTATAAGAACTAAACATATCACAAGGAGTCTTTTCCTACACAATTGATAATGTACCCATATTCACTATGCTAGAACTAAACAAAATCACCTGTAAATCTAGAAATTCATGAGGTGTTGGATTATCAGGCTCCCTCGAGTCCGCATGTGTAGGAGTACTAACCTGCAACAGTAAATTAATAATTCCACCTTAGATCCCACATAACTCAATATTGCAAAACTAATAGATTTGAAACTACCTCATGTATCTCATCGTCTCCATGTATCTCATCTTCTCCTTGTCCTTGTGGGTGACTACATGAGTCGACCGGTGTAGTCGAGGGGAACGGCAAGCTTGGTAAGTTCATTTGCTTCTCCCAAGCATTGAATTCACTTACGATCTTGTTGCGCACTTGTTCCTTAATTGATGCCACCGTGGCATCCAAGTCATGTGGTGAGTTCACAATTGCTCGAGATCTTCCTGATTTGGTATATTCTGGACCCATCACCTTTTCCCATCCTAGCAATTTCCCTCCCGCACCTAATACCCATCCTGGATGGTAGGGCTTTCCCAAAGCCAAGGTGAAAGGGTCATTTTCTACAGTTGGGACGAGCTTGCCTTCAACCAGTTCTTCAGTGTACTCAAGCTGTGGCAAAAACAAAAAGGCAACATGAATATAGTTAATGTTTTTGTAAAGTGATATTTATGCAAAAGCTTCATAAAGTTCATAGTTGCTTACGAGTTTATCTGCCATTTTTTTGGTTTCCGGAGCCTTGATGACCCATTTTCCGGTTTCCTTGTCACGCGCATGCAGAGAACAAATGAAATCGCCAACACAACTCACCAACGTAGTGATCGTGGAATTAGAGGGTTCTTTGGAGGACCCTAGCTTAGAAGTGCAGTGGGGTATACTCCCTCCTTGACCCACGTTTCCCTCCATTCACCAAATGTCTTACACCCCATACGATGGGTGTATTGCCTCTGCAATGCATTTTTGGAATTTTGCTCCCACAGTTCCTACATAATTAGAAATGTTAATATCATTACATCAAAAAGAGTTAATATATTATAGTGTCATCAGATTTACCCAAACTTACAACTACTTCCTTTTTACTCTTTTGAATAACGAAAGCTTCCCAATCATCCTTCGATACACATGGCCATTTTTGCCATAGGAGTTGCTCTTCCTCGATAACTTCATCATCATTGTCACCTCCACTATCCTTTCCCTTGCTAGCTTTCTTCTTCTTTGGTTTTCTCACAACTGTCTTTGTGATCCACCCACAAACTACGGTGGTCTTGAAGCCTCTAAATCTTTCCGCTAGTAAAGATTCAAACACCCTTCGCTTGGCGGCATCATTAGGAATATTAAACAGACTCTGCAAACATAAATAAAAGCGATTATTAGTTTCCCCTTTTCAATAACAATAAAGTGAAGGTATTTATAATTGTGTAAATGTGCAAACAAAACACTTGCCCTTGTATCATTCCAAAATGTTTGAATCAAGCCTGGAGATACTTGCCGCCAACCAAGTGTAATGGGGATTTTGCGCGCACAAATGCCTACGTTAACAGCATATTGACGACGCCATTTTCCCGTAGGTTGGCCTACCTTGTCATACTCCAGGACCATGGACCAACGGGTTTCTTGAAACTTGTCGTCGGACCCCTCACCTTTTTCTTAGCCAGTGCCTTCACCTCCCCTCCACCTTGTCCTTGGCTTTGAGTGTGGGAAGTAGGATTCTCATCAACCGTCTCAGAAACTACATTTTCAATAGGAGACGCTTGTTCAGCTGAAATTTCAAATTCATCAAGCCTACGCTCCAACTCATCCTGAGCCTGATCTTCTGCCTCACCCAAATCAGTCTCCTTGTTCAAATCATACAGCTCGTCCTCATCCTCATAGAAATCATCATCATCATCCATTATATCCCACAGTTACGCTCCTGATCGTCCGCCATGAGATATAAACACCTGCCATTACAAACATAACACGTTATTAGTTGTAATATAAATAAATTCGTAAGGTAAAATTATAATCAAATATAAATTATGAAATTAAAATACAAATCAACATAGAAAATGGGTAAGTGTAGATCATTTTTATTCCATATTTCACATATTTTAAAAGTTACTTCATTCATTTAAAAGAAAATGTGAAAAATGGGCAAATAAGTTAACACTTTCATTCATTTTCACCTAACCTGTGATTTTATAATACTTTCAATGCCTGCAATTTGAAAATAACAAAAAATAGTACCTCAATCTAATATTCCTTAGTTGTGGTCTGATCGCATATAATTGGCTTGGTCGTTTATGTCATTTGGTACAACATGTCTAGGAACAGTGAAAGGTGCCGAGTCATCAAACGCATCATATTCTTCCTCATCCTCGACATCTCCAATGCCTAGGATTCTTCTTTTGCCGGCTAGCACAATAGACCATTTTGAATCGACTGGGTCAGTTACGTAAAATACTTGCTTAGCTTGAGATGCAAGGATGAATGGTTCCGCACTATCATTCAGTCATCAAATTTTACGTTACGCCTGACATTATCAACCCACTTACACTGGAAAAGAGCAACCGTGAAGTTACAATAATCAAGCTCCCATATTTCTTGAATTCGACCATAGTATGACAACTCTGCATCAACGGGTGATTTGTCCTTAGCACTTGCAAACTCCCTTGACGATGCCACAAGCATTACACCACTGTTTTAGGTCGAGGAAGATTTCAAATCCTGACGCTCAGTCCAAAAAGTGTACCCATTTATGTCATATCTCTCAAATGAGCGAACATCATCCCTAGGACCATAAGCAAGCCACCTTACTGTATCAGTGATACTCTCATCCATTCTACCCATCACTCGATTACGAAACCAACTCACAAACCTCTTATTATGAAACAACATCAATGCCCTTTCACCTTTCGATGGAAATTCATCACGCAAACTAGCCATGTGCTCGTCTAAATATGGGTAAACATCTGCAACATGGTGCAACACATATAGGTGTGCTTGTAAGAACTTATCTCGGCCAGGTGACATTCGTTTCGACCCGATTTTGCCATGACCATCAAGTCTCCCTTCATGTCGAGAAGTAGGAATACCAATAGGTTCAGCTACGGCTATATAGTCAGCCACAAAATTACCGATCTCCTCACCCACGGTCCCTTGAATCATACTTCCTTCCGGGTGAGCCCGATTCCTTACTTTATTTTGCAATGTACACATGTGTCTTTCGAAAGGATAGCACCACCTCATGAACACTGGACCACACAACTTAATCTCACGCACCAAATGAAGAATCAGATACACCATTATGTCAAAAAGTGAGGGCGGGAAGTGCATCTCAAATTTGCACAAAGTCACAACCACATTTGCTTGCAAAGCATCAAGCGTACAAGGATCAAGCACTTTGCTGCATATTGTATTGAAAAACGAACATCCCTCACGTGCTTCGGTAAAATACCACGTATTGCAATTGGTAGGAATACTTGCATCATAACATGACAATCATGGGATTTCATACTTGTCGGCTTCAATTCTCTATTTAAGGATACAAATCTTTTCATGTTAGATGTGTACCCTGATGGAACCTTAATGCCGTACAGACATGCAAAAAACATCCATTTTTCTACCCTTGACAATGTGTAGCAAGCCGGGTGTAAATAAGCCTTGTCATCCTTGGCTTTTCCCTCATGTTTCTTCTTCGACGCATGCGTGGCCTTTCCCTTTTCTTTTTTCTAACTCATTTCATTTTCCTTTTCCTATTCCTTTCCCTTTCTAACCTTTTCTTGAGCCCACAATTCTGGACGAACCCCCATCTTTTTCAAATCTAACCGTGCACCCTTTTTGTCCTTTTTTTTTGCCTTAAATATTCATCAATGTTCCCACAAGAGCATCACACACATTCTTCTCTATATGCATTACATCAAGACAGTGCCTAACGTCATGTTCTTTCCAGTACAAAAGCTTCCAAAAGATTGATTCTTTTTAAAAGAGAGCAGTTGAGTCCGCATCTTTTTCTGTTTTCCCAAATATTGTTCATATACCCTTAACTCGAGCATAAATTTCCTCACCAGTCAATGGCCTAAGCGTAGTCCCCTCTTCCGATGTCCCATCGAAAGCCTTTTTCTGCCTACTGTACGGGTGATCGCGCCTGAGAAACCTTCGGGCCCGCACGTACACCTCTTTGTGAGAATGATCAAGGCGCATGCTTGGTGTGTCATCAATACATATGGGGCATGCTTTTTTTCCTTTGTTCTTGTACCCAGACAAGTTGTCATATGCAGGAAAATCATTAACGGTCCACATTAAGAGCTGCACGCAATGTAAACATCTCATTCTTATGAGCATCAAAAACGGAAACCCCTTTGTCCCACATCTTTCTCAAATCGTCAACAAGTGGTGCAAGATAAACATCATGTCGTTTCTAGGTTGCCTTGACCCCATTATTAGTAGAGAAGACATTACATAATTATGTTTCATGCACAACCAAAGAGGCAAATTGTAGATCACTAAAAGTACCGGCCATGTACTGTGTTGGGTATTAAGAGTGCCAAATGGATTCATCCCATCAGTGCACAACCATAGCCTTAAATTTCTGACTTCATCACCAAATTCCCAAAACTTCATATCAATGTTCTTCCATTGCGGGGAGTCGGCTGGATGCTTCAGCATTCTGTTTTTCTTTCTTCCCTCTGCATGCCACCTCAATTTTTTAGCGTGTTTTGGTGTTGAGAATAGACGCTTAAACCTTGGAATAATGGGAAGATACCACAACACCTTAGCATGAGGTCCCTTCATACCAGCATTGCAACTCATGCGCTTGTAGCGCGACTTCTTGCATCGTGGACACTCCTCCAATTGTTCATATTCATTTCGATAAAGAATACAATCATTAGGACATTCATGTATCTTCTCATACTCCAAACCAAATGGACACACGAACTTCTTTTCATAATAGTAAGACTTAGGAATTTCATTCCCGTCAGGCAACATCTCACTTAACGCGGTCAACAAAGAAGTAAAACTATTGTCCGTCCACCCATGCTTCGACTTAATGTTAAAAAGTATTAGCACAACTGATAGTTATAGTATTTTTTTGCATTGAGGATACAAAGGCTTTTTAGAAGCCTCCGATAATGACTCAAACACGTCACCTTCAACACCACACATCATCTCATCCACCCCTTCATCCTCGACCTCATCCACCTGATCATCCTCAAATCCATCCTCATCACCATTATCAATAATATATTCATCATTCCTACATTCCTCATCCACACGAATCTCATTGCTTCTATCATGCACATCATTCCCATCAACATCCCCACTGTACTCTCCTTCTTCACCGTGCCAAATCTACACATGGTATTTAAGCCTAAACCCACGACAAATTACATGACATCTAGTGATTTCAACACTATTGACCACCTTCACATTATTACAATCAACACAAGGACGATAGAGGCAATCGACACCCATTCTGCATTGATAAGATGAAGCCCTCTCGCAAAACTCTTGAACCCCATCAAAGAATTCCGATGTATCACGTCTACCATACATCCAACCACGATCCTTCTCCATCCATTAAGTAAATTGTCTCTAACCATAGCAACATATTACGAATAATGTATAATTGCTACATATATTATATATGTAAATCAAATTCAAACACACACCATGCATATAACATTTATATAGATAAAAAATTCATATATGCTTCCAAAGGGTCTTTATTACTCCAACCTAACCCATCCTTGAACGTGTAATCTCACTAGTGAATGTATGTCGACTTTCCAATTTTAAGGAAAATCTGGCAGCATATCCCCCCATTTCTCCAAGTACACGATGTAGGTAATTACTTACCCACATATGTACCCAGAGAACAGGGAGAGGAAATGGTAAGCCAAGATGTTCCTTAAAATCGAAAAAAAAGACATACATTCACCACCTAAGTGAGAGTAAACGTTCAAGAACAGTCCCAACCGGGGACTATTCAAGACTTTCTCCTAATACACAAGTTGTAATAGCATGAAAAAACTTTTATTAAATGAATAAAGAGAAAGAAATATAGCTTAGAGAAGTTTATAATTCATACCAATATAGCAAGTATAATGGATGTATTCTTTCTAACTTCCCACTTGAGCTAAATATGTAGTCTTCAAGCTAAACTTGTACTTCAATTCATATATGAATCTATAAAAAAACAAAACAAAAAACAAAAGTTAGTAAGTATGAACTATCATTTGTCAATTAGAAACTATGAACTATCAATCTATCATGTCTGTCAAATTAAAAAAAAAAATTATGGCTTTGCAAATTTAGTTTCATTTTATTATTTATTTTATTTTATTTGTCTCAATTCCTTTCCTCGGTTTTGTGTGTAGGGGTTCGGGTTTCATGGCAAGTGAGTTCGGGTTCCAATTTGAGTCAAATACTAGATGCCCAATTTCATAAGCATGCTGCCAGCTCCACCAATTGCCGCCAACGCAGCAGTTGCTCCACTAGGCTATTGCAGCCACACTCATCGAACAAAACCAACAACCCCTGCTTCACCATTCACCAATCAACCAATCCAACCCACACCACACAACCACACCTCACCAAACTCCCCTTCTCCCTCACAACCTGCAATTCATCCACCAAATACCACCGTAGCCCAACCACTAAAACAAGAAATACCCATAAAAAATTTGCAAGCTCACAACAAGGCAATAACTCAATGCACAACAAGTAAAGGAAACCGGAAAGGCAAGCTCACCAGACACCAGGTCCACTATTTGAGGTCGTGCCACCGTGATAAGAAGGCTGTTGTGGTTGAGGTGGAGCCGTGCGCGCTTCAATGACAAAACCTATATTAGAAGAACCCTAAAATTACTAAATTGAAAAGCAAATCAACGACAAATCCTAGATTGCGAAGGAATTTGATAGTTGAAAAAGACCACAAAAAAAATCTTACCTCGAAGCTGCTTCAATGGAGATGAGAAAGCTCATAATCTACTTCAATAGAGAATAAAGAGCACGAGCTTCAATGGAGGAGAGATATGGAGAGAAAAGGAGGTGCAGCTGCTTCAATGGAGGTGAGAAAGCTCATAAACCGCTTCAATGGAGAAAGGTGAAACTTCGGAGGTGGTGGAAGAGAAGAGCGAAAAAACGAGGGAAAACAGATATAATGAAAATAGGAGGGGGAAAGAAAGAAAGAAGATCGATTTTTTTTTATTTCGCACCGGTTTGAACCGATGCTAATACGTTATTTCGCACCGGTTTGGTTTGAACCAGTGCAAAATCTCTTTCCCTGTTTTTTTTTCTTTTTTAATTCGCACCTGTTTGCACCGGTGCAAAAAAGATAATTTTGCACCGGTTTGGTTGGAACCGGTGCGAAAAGTCTATTTTCCAATCCCGCCTATTTTTTTAACACTGGTTTTCAAAAACTGGTGCGAAAACTGCGGTGCCTATTTCATTTTTTCTACTAGTGACCTTTACCAATTGTTTCTTTTTCTATGTTTCCTTTACTGGAATAAACACCGCAGACTTTGTAAGTCTATCTACAATCACCCAAATAGTGTCATTGCCACTTTTGCTTCTAGCCAATCCTGTGACAAAATCCATGGATATAGAATCCCATTTCCAGCTAGGAATTTCCAAAGGTTGAACTTTTCCCATAGGTCTCTTATGATCAATCTTGACCTTTTGACAAGTCAAGCATTTACTCACAAACTCAGCTACTTCTCTCTTCAAGTCCTTGCATAATTTGTCCCCTCTTGGGAGTACAGAATATGGAGTATTATGGCTTTCTTCCATGATTTTTTTCTTTAAATCCCCACACTTTTCTGGTATACACCATCTTTTTTTTTTTTTAACTCAAACTTCCCTCGAAGTGTTCTTGAGAAGAGACTATATAATAGAGATTACTCTTTCTTAATTGAAGCGAATTGAAGAAAATCATCAAGAATTCAGATGATATATTGTTATTAATTAGTTAGTTTAGAATAAGGCTTACAAAAGAACGAGATACATCCAAATAATATTAACAATAATCATAACAATACTAAAAATAATATAAACAATAATATAAATAATCATAACAATAATATAAATAATCATAACAATAATAAAAAAAATTATCGAAACAATAATAAAATTAATCATATAATAATACAATTAGTGTTGCTATTATTATTATGGTTATTATTATTATCATTATGGTTATTATTAATTTTTTTAATTTTTTGTGTGTTATTGGTTATTAGTATTATTGTTATTGTTGTTATTATTGTGTTTATTATTATTATTTTTATTATCGTTATGATAATAATTAAAAAAATTAATAATAACCATAATGATAATAATAATAACCATAATAATAGCAACACTAATAATAAAATAATACTAATACTAATAGTCAATAACATTAACAATAACAATAACAATAATTATAAATAATCATAACAATAATAAAAAAAATATCGAAACAATAATAAAATTAATCATAATAATAATACAATTAATCATAACGATAATAAAAATAATAATAGTAAACACAATAATAACAACAATAATAATAATACTAATAACCAATAACACACACAAAATTTAAAAAAATAATAATAACCATAATGATAATAATAATAACCATAATAATAGCAACACTAATAATAAAATAATACTAATACTAATAATCAATAACATTAACAATAACAATAATATAAATAATCATAACAATAATAAAAAAAATTATCGAAACAATAATAAAATTAATCATAATAATAATACAATTAATCATAACGATAATAAAAATAATAATAGTAAACACAATAATAACAACAATAATAATAATACTAATAACCAATAACACACACAAAATTAAACAAAATAATAATAACCATAATGATAATAATAATAACCATAATAATAATAGCAACACTAATAATAAAATAATACTAATACTAATAATCAATAACATTAACAAAAAAAAAAAAAAATTAAAAAAATCCGGTTTCAGGGACATCCGAATAAAATATCCGGATCCTCCGTGGAGGATCCACCTGAAAATTCCGGATCCTCCATGGAAGATCCAGAAATTTCAGGCGGATCCTCAGCTCCATGGAGGATCTGGATATTTTATCCGGATGTCCTTAAAACAGAAACAAAAAAAAATTGACGAAATTTACAGAATCTTCCGACGATGCCTCCGGTGTGCGATAGTTGCCGTCATTCCACATCTTAAGCCCGTGAATTCAGCTCCAGAAAAATTTTGGGAAAAAAAAAACCGATTTGTCTAGCCCTTGCTCGGGAATTTTGGGACTCGGGATTTTGAAAAGGAAACTTTGACTTAAACCGCTCGATAATGTTTTCAAGATGATCGTGATTCGTTATGACTAGTCGGTGGACCATTAAATAGCACAAAATAAACAAAGGGTAAAATGGTCATTTCACACAAGATTGAGAACGACGACCGGTAAAAAGGGAGCGACGAATAGCAATCCAGTATAAATTTTCACAACATCAACATTTTATTTAATGACTTAACCCATAAACCGCCCTAACTTTTGCTATGCCAATATTTGTAGGAAGATCTCTTTTTCTTTATCAACCCGTCGTGACTAAATTTTTTACGATAGCTAGCAAGCTTATGATATGATTCCCTTCACTATCTTCTAATATTCCACTAACTTCATCACCCTTAATTCCTTAAATGTTTCATCATCCTTGTTATGATCAATTACCAATATATGGAGGAATGCTCGATTGCTCGGTCATAATGGAGCTATTATTAGCTAATTTAAGAAGGATTGTTGGATGAATTGAGGCCATGGTTGCTGACAAAATTGTCGATTTTGTTGTAAATCAAAACTAAGGAGAAGGCAAGTGATAGTAAGAAGTAGAGTAATTATAACATGTTATGTATGTGTATATAATGATCATCTTGTATGAAATTGAATTTGGGTTTAAATCATCAATAAGGTAGCTCAATTTATTGTCCACATAATAAAAGGGACTAGTAGTAGTATTATTATTGATCAAAGTAGGGGAGTTCAACATTATTATTGGGTGTGAGTCATACTATTCTGTGCAGCTATAAATTCTATGCGTTATTATCGCACATGCAATAATCAACCATAAGATGTTTGTTTTAAATAATTACTCAAAACCATCAGTTTTAAATGACATATAATATCAACATTTTATCATTTATACAATTATACTAATATTAAATAAAATATATTAATAGTCAAATCTAATTTATATCTATACTTAGTATTTAAAAACACAAACCATCATGCATATCATGCCACATGTAAACTTTATTTTTCACCAATGCCACATGTCACCTCATTTAACTTTTTTTTTTAATCCCCTTTCTCATAATTAAAAAAAAATTAAAAAAAAAAAACTAGCTTTAATTCATTACATGTATGAATGCTATTTGGTTCATTTTCCCCCAACTTAATACCTTCTACAATTACATTCAATCATCACCCTTCTTCTTCTTCATAAAGTACTCATTTTCCAATAAAAATATATTATAAATTAAAAATTTATATTATATACCTATAAACAAACTGTGCATTATACGGGTCAAAAGGCTAGTTTGTGTAAATAAGTATGTCCAATCAAACTGTTACAATATAATAATAAAAAACAATAAAAGGAGTATATTATAAGATTATTTTAATAGAAAAGTATATTATATTTTAATAAAAAACGACGAATTGCGTACATGAAATTATTTAGAGAAAAAGTGAGACCTTAAACTATTGTAATTAGAAGAATGTATAATATAGTATCAGCCCTAGCATGGTCCATGTCATAACAGAATGTGTCACAATTAGATTGAGAAGGATGTAAGTGAACCGTGTGATGATAAATGTGTGATGATCTTCTCCTTTATTTAATTACTCAATTAATATGTAAACTATTACCACCGATATAGTTAGCTATTAAGCAGTTAATAATATCTAAACTATTAGATCTTTCTAGATTTATTTATTTGTCATCTAATAAATTCCACACTGGCCCCAACCCCAAGTAACCTAAATCTTCTTATAAATAATGTATTACACTCTCCTCTTCTTACATGTGATCATTTAATTTTCTCCACTATCCTAATTACTTTTCCTTTCTTTCTTGATCGTTATATCCAAATATTTTCTAGCTACAATCATGAGTTCAATGAAGTTGGCCAAATTTACTATAGTTTATCCCTCAAAGAATGAACCCGGAAGATATATTCGATTTACAAAAATCGTCAAATTACCCAAATCTTTCTTTAACAATTCCAAACACATTGCCAAACCCTTGATTTCTTCAACACAAATTCCAAATACCCAAAAAAATCCTACTTAAAAAATTCTAACAAAAATTCAAAAGAGTATTACAAAGCCCTTGATTTGTAGTCACAAATCAAACATACTTAAGAAACTTAAATCCTTAAAGAAGTGCCCGCAAAGAGCAGTATGTATGATGAGTCAATGACGCAATTGATCAAGGCTCTTCTTGTAATTCATCACCGTCACGTAAAGATGCATCTATAAGGTAGCTACCGAAGCCTAGTGTTCCGATACATACTTTCTCCAAGTGTTCTTGAGAAGCAAGAGACAATACATGTAGTAGAGATTATTCTTTTTTAATTGAAGCGAATGGAACAATGTCATCAAGAATACAAATGATTTGTTCTATGATATTGGTATTTAATTTAGAATTTAGTTTACAATAGATACATAGAAATTCAATATATATTTGCATAAAATGTTGTATAAACATACTGTTATTTTTCATTAATCAAATTTGTTCATTAGTTTATGTGCACGTATGAATTCTATTCATGTATTATATTTCTGTCTATGATATACATGGTCTGAAAGATTGATTGATTGGCCATATTTATTTCATATACGTAGGAATTTGGGTTTTTTTTTTTTTTTTTTTCTTAATTTCAGAAAAGATGAACTGATAATCTGATATATGACTATATCTATTTTTGTTTTAGAGGAAGTTATATGCACAATATTAGATACTAGCCGATAAAATCGGGGTTTCTTGGTATTTCTTTAATTTGGAGGAGTATGCGTTTACTATTTTTTTTAGGGTTTACTATTATTGGTTTAAGACTGTCAATCCTGGAATATTTTTCTGTAAAGTTTTCCGTGTCATTATTATGACAATTATCCATGCATACCCTTCGTTGATAAGTAGTCAATTTGTCATGTTTTTATATACGAGTAAGAAATAAAATATAAAATTCAGTTTTCTCTTGATATTTTTTGTATTAGTTTACACTAATACTACTAATGCTGCTACATACGTGTAAGGCTTCTTTGCCAATTGCTTTGAAAAGCGAGGCTTCTTTGCCTTTTGCTTTAAAAAGTCACAAAGATCTTGCTACAAAGTATTATATCCGTCATCATTCTTCAAATATTGTTCTACTAGATTTTATCTCAGCTATTACACAATATATCTCGAAGAATAATAATATTATTGAAATATACATGTGAATTAAAATTAGGTAATACGACGAAAATGAACAATGTTATAGAGACTAAACACAAAATTAGGAAGTCGAACTTGAAAATATCTAAACCCAAAAATTTGAATTAAATGGTTTGTCAAACCCCACTTGACCCAAAACTAGCACGTACTACTTATATAATGACCTGATTTTACCATTTGAATTTATAAAATACCACTAATAAAATTTAATTAAAAAAAAAAAAAAAAAAAAACTTGTAACAAATTTAAATAAGCTAAAGTTCTATGTTGGGAAATTGTATTTTTGTTGGTAGTTGAGATATTTTTTTGTAGTTGCCTTGTTGGTATTATTAATATCCCTTAACCAGTTAACGTACAATATAAAGAATTCCAAAATGATATTCGCCATCATGTGCTTTAAACAATGTCGTTATGCAATTTTTAATCAACCAAACTCTAGCTTAGTACTCTACTAGTTCATTCTTTTACCCTACAACATTTTTATTAAATCAATCAAATCTTGGTATTTTGTTTTTTGGAGTGGCTAACCTTATTGGTTATACTGTACTCCAAATCTCTATTAGGAAGTGTATCATTGGATGATGCTTTTATTCAAAACGGAGTATTATTTATCTATATTAAATAATAATAAATAAATAAATTAAAAAAAAAAACCAAATAAATTTGTATAGAATGGACTCACCTGAGTCCGCCTACACAAATACACTTACCCCAATTTCGCACAACACTCTCTAATCATGTCGTCATTTCTCTCCAACGATGAATTCGAGTGATTCAAAGCCTCTGACGACACTTTTGCGGTGACAAAGAAGGCAGATTCTTACATTCGCGACCTCTAAGCGAACCTTGAGACCATCAAAGCCAAAGTCGATGCCGCCTCCATCACTGCCGAGCAAAATTGAATTTGCTAGAAGTTCTAGTAGAAGACCACCGATTCCGCCGCAGAATGTGCGGAATTCGTCGATTTTCGAAGGCGGAGTTAGTAGGAAGCCTGGGGCGGCGTTTATTACTACTGCTGTGGCATTGAGGAATATTCTGATTCCTCGTGCTGCGTTGATTAAGTCGAGGAGAGCTTTGAGTGTGAGTTTGGAGGGGAAAGCCGGTGTCGGATGCAGATGAATTGTTAGTGCTAGTTAGAGATGATGTGAAATCTGAGGGTTGAGGAGAGAGAAAGTATTGTAGCCATGAAAGAAGAGGGTCACTGGTGAAGGAGAGATGAATGGAGAAGAAGTAATGAAAGGAGAGAGGAAGAGAGATATGAAAATGAATAATTAGCCCCTAAAATTATATAAATGAAGATTACTAATGTCAGATATTAGAATATTATTGTCGTATATTATAATATTATTGTCATATATTAGAATATTATTGTCTGATATTAGAATATTATTGTCATATATTAGAATATTAGATTATTAATGTCAGATATTAGAATATTATTATCAGACATATTGGACTCGCGATGAGTCCGGTCTCACGTAAAACCTTCTTATAAAAAACATATACACATATATAGGTTTTGTTTAATTTGAAGCATCATCCCAACAATTTTATAAAAATCAAAGTTATAATATGTATTAATAATTAATAATTAATAAAACACAAACTTTTAAATAAGTAGATGTATATTAAATATTTGATAATTTTGACTTTTACTACTACTAAAAAGCACTATACTTTGATTTTTGCTACCCATCTAAAATTTTATTTTATTTTACTACCACCAGAACACAAAAAAATAGATTTTGCTACCACTTAACATTTTCCGTCAGGGTTCCGTTAGTGGTCACATTAAAGTATTTTTTCTTGATTTGCGTGTCGAAAAATATTCCGTTAAGGTTTTAGAGAGTCATTTTAGCTCTTAAGGGTCCAAATTGAGCTCGAAATTAGCAAAAAATAAAAACGTAAGTGTCTCATTTTACATGTCCAAAAATATTTCAATTTGCATGCAACTATTTTTTTGCCACGAAAATTACTCGATACAGATTTTGGGTTCATTTTAGTTCTTTAAGGAAAGGAAAAAAAAATGTTCAAAAGTCAAAAGATGTACATTAACCAAATGTACATAATCAAATGAGAATCTTTATTTTAGAAACAAATTAAAGGGTCTTTTAAGAAGATAGAAAAGAGAAATTCAATACGAGTTAAAAGTCCAACTTTTACCCTAATAAGACTTTCCTTGTACAGCTAGGAGAGTCTTATATAGAGTATTAAGTTCTTTTGATCAAAACTATTACTTTTCACTTTTCAAAAAATAAAAGAACAACTGATCAAGATCGAAACCTTCAAAGAAAAAAAGAAAGAATGATAATAAACAATAGTAATGGTAATCATCATTATCTTCCTAGTGATTTCAGCTTCTATAATCAAACATACAACCAACACGGCAATGGCGATGTTTCGATTCATCCGTTTAATCATATTGATTCCCCTGTTGCTAATAACATTGCATTCAATTCTCAGTTACCTTTTTTTTTTGAGTAATTTTAATGGCGAGGGAAAGGTGGATTGAAGGTGACTGTTAAAATCAATCATAATTGTGAAAAAAAAAACAAAAACCCCCTTGAAATCCAACGTAATTATGATTAAAATGAAAAGTAAAGTCTAATAGAAATCTTGTTTATATTCATCGAAGAACTTTAGGTTTAGGTGGTGCAATTTTATTTTTATACAATTTATATAGAAACTTAGGTTTACTACTTTATTCCGTCAAAAAAAGGTAAGACGAAATTGGAGTGAGTCAGTGAGTGAGATAACTCGTGCAAGCGTCATTCATCGGATGTTTAATTTTATTACCCATAAATTAGGTATCAGTTAATTAGGTTTTTACAGATTAATTTAGTTATCCTATCCGTTCCTAAATAAATTGACAAGTTTGACATTTTTCACTATTTATATAGCACTACTTTTTTTAAAAAAAAAAATTTTATTAATATTAATCATTTATATCTATGATCAAATTAGTGTATTGACATGTATGCCAAGTTTAATTGTGTCAATTATTTTTTTTTATTTTAAAAAACAATTAGAACGGTCTTTAAAAAAGATATATAATATAAATTTTTGTTTTATAATATATTTCAAATTTATTGAAAATAAATCACAAATTCTTAAATGCGATTGGCCGCATCGTGTGGCCAACTATCATAGGGATTACATCGTTAGTGTAATAGGGTTTAATTGGTTAGTGTTAAAGGGGTTACTTATTAGTCAATGTTAGGGTTACTCGGTAGGGGTTACTCGATCAGTATTACAGGGATTAGTTAGTGAGTGTTATAGGGGGTTACTTTGTTCTTTTTATAAGTGGTCACACGGTGTGGCCAGCCACACACAAGACGAGCTGAAAATAAATAGTTTATTAAGGAGTGGAAGTGAGAATTGAATAAACTTGTACGAAATAGAAGCTAGCTTGAGGAAAATGAACTAAACAACATTAATTTATTTATTGAATTATCCCTCAAAAAAAATATTTATTGAATTAAGGAATTTTTTTTTAATTTTATAATAAGGATAAAAATGATAGGTTAAATGAGGTGACATATGACATTTTCCAATAAAAAAGATAAATAGATATATAATAATGTTTTCTCAAAATATATTACATTAATAATGAATATTATTACATTAATTAATATTTGGACATTTTCATATAAATGTAAAAATGTATGTTTATTAATGAAATTTTTCAAATATTATTACATTAATTGATTACATTAATTTTAGGTAGCGCCAAAAATGTAAAAACTTGTACGAATACCACCCGAATATATATATATATATATATATAAAATAATGAATATTATTACATTAATTGATGTTGTTTATCTCAAGATAATTATAAAAATATAAATTAAATGTTTAGATTATTATTTTGACACACTATATCTTATGAAATAATACTTAAAGTTATGTTTACTCATGTTGTCATACCCTCTATATATTTCATTACTCCCTTTGTTTCATAGTACATACTTTTTTTCACTATTCATGCATCAGATTTGACCATAATTTTTTACTAATTTAATAAAAAAAACATTTTATCATAAAATATGTTGTTAGATAGGTTTTAATATAAAGTTTCATAATACAATTTTAAAATAATTTTCATTAATATTTAATCATATAAAAATAAAGTCAAATTAGTGCATTGGCATGAGTACAATATTTGATTGTGTCATGTATTATGGGACAGAAGAAATATATGCTTAATTATTGCAGTGCAAAATATAATATTTCTACTTATTTATAATTTGTTTTTTTTAAAGATTCTATCTATTTGTAATTTTTTATGCCTTTATGGCTCATTCACACTAGAAAGCATTATACGTTTTTTTTTTCCTTGGTAGGAAATGGATCATCTGGCTTTTTGGAGAAGATTTAAGGGTAATAAAGATCTAGGTCTAACTCTTACTATTGATGAACGATTGTTGGATTTGGTGGGTCCACCTCCACCCAAAGTTATCTCTTCTACGTTGGCATGTAACTTCAGTGCTTTGTCTCTTCGAATTGGAACTTGGGAGGTAATTCTTGTCAACTTTTTTTATTCGATTAAATTTTTTTTATTTTCTCATAATTATTTACTTTTCATTTCTTCTGATCTCATACTTCATAGTAATACTTTCACTTACACTACAAGAAAACCTATTTATAGCAACGGATTATCACTATTAATTACTACGTATAATGTAATTGGTATAGTATTTTGCAACCGTTACCTGCATTTTGATATGGCATATAGTATAATGTAATTGGTATAGTATTTTGCAACCGTTACCTGCATTTTCATATGGAATATATCTATCACAACACAGCTTACATATGCTCATCATATCAATGCATGTCATCATATCCGCTTAATTTTTTTTGTAAGGTTCATAAGCAGATATTTGAATGTGTGACAATTAATAAATTAGGAATAACATTAACTTTTATATGTGGCTGATCTCAGTATATGACTAGCTACTATGAGGTTACTCTATTAGACTTATAGAGGTTAGTTACTAATATATAGTTATTTAATAAGTATAATAAGGAATTACTATGTCAATATAATAAGAATTACCTTGTCAGTGTTATAGGGATTACTCCAATTTTTTCACAAGTAACCATACGATGTAATCTGTCGCATGGAAAATATGTTGTAAGAATAATACTGTAATTTATTTCTACGTACACCTCTCTTGTTTTCCATGATAAAACTAAATGTGAAATTGTACCTACTTTTTTTTTTTAACAGAAAATATCAACAAGTGATTCATGTATAAAGTGCAAAGGCTTCCCCAATAAATCATCTTTCGCTTGGGAATGGGACGAATATGTTGACGACAAGCGGCTGAAAAAAAAAACGAGTTCGAATGGTCAAGTATTATTGATATGAAGGTTCATACCCGTTTCAATCGCTCAGGATTACTTACTTTCAAGGTATGTTAGTTCTCTATAATGATTTGGGTGTTCCAAAAAAATTGTCACTTTTTATTATACGGGTATTAATTTTTTAAACTAGTAAGCTTATCTCTATGAGCTCATGATGAAAGTGTTACATATATATCCAAATATACAATCACATCAGATCTTTTCATCCTTATTCCTTACACATAAAAATTATAATTAGAATAATGCGACAATTAATTTTATACCTACAAAATAAGTAGTGCTATTTTATTACTCTTTTATTCTACCCTTAATTTGTTAAGACTAAGTGGCATAGTAAAACGTGTGTGTCACATTTGCTATTGCACCCACCAACTTCATCATGTTGTAATAATTTAAACAAATTAATAATTAAATTTCTACCTTTTTAAAAGTATGTCTAAACGCTGATGAATAGTGTTAAGATAATTATGCCCCTTAATATATTTATTTATTATTTGACCTCATTAATAATGTTTATTGCCTCTTTTTTAAAACTCTTAAGAAAAGTATGCAAATATTTATATGCTTAAAAATTTATTTATGTATTTTTCCTTATTAATGTTGACAATAACTAAAGTATGGAACTAGGTAAGTTTAGATCCATGCTTAACTATATATACATTACTTATATGGATGTTTTTCATATATACTTATATGACTTTTTTTATTTTTTATTTTTTTTTAATAGCTGAAGAGCAAACCCTCACTTAAAAGTGAAAATTATTCCATAACACCTGGTGAACATACAAAATGGAAGGAGGCAACTTACGATTTCACAGACAACCAAGCTTCCTTGTTATGGTATACAAAATATATGTTCAACATTTACATAAAAATTTATGTTAACCTTACAAACTAACTTGGTCAATCTTGTTTGATTATTTTCTTGCAGTACGCATGTTCTAAAACTCAAACCAGGTATTTTGGAGAAATTATTACTATATAATGAAAGCTCATCCCGATCCGGACTACTACCGTGCTTCGTTCTCGCTCCAAGATGTTACCACGAGACTTCAGGACATAGTTAACTACCTTCGTTATGATGATACTCAAATGCAAACTCCACATGAAGGTGCAATATATACGTATCTTTTTTTTTTCTGGTTAATAAAAATTCGCAAACAAAAAAAATACGATTACATACGTGTTTTGTGCATGGTTTTTTTATGTTTCCTAAATATTAATCATCTCTTCTTTTTTTTTTTTCCTGTCAATTTACAGATAATACAAATAATTATTACAATCAAAATAATGAGATGAGCCACCTTATCTCCGTCCCATATGTGTCAAGGGTGATTGACGATGGTACTCGACAACTGCCTTCGAGCTTCATGAATGAGGCTTCGTCTAGCGGTGTTAAACATACGCGTTCATGGGAAATCGAAGATCTGCAAGAAGGTATTGTTAGAAGTGGCACGAGACTTCGAGGAATAGTTAACTACCTTCCTGGTGATAATGATCAATTACAAACTCCATATGGAGGTACAATAATACGTACATATCTTATCGTTTTTAAAATTTTTATACTGATCGTTTGAAATATGAATACTATAATATTTTAATGATTATGTAGTTTATAATTGACTTCTTTTTCCTCAGGTAAGTAATTATATTACGAGTACTTTATTTTTTGTATAAAAAATTATTATCAATAGTTATTTAATTTATCAAAATTTTAGTTTCATTTATGTAATTTTTATTCTTATTTTATACTTTCTCGAAAAATATATATTTTATTTGGATTAAAATTTTTAAAAATTATATTTGCATTATAGATATTAGAATAATAATTGTGTCTATTTTATAGTGTGAAAAAAATGATTCGCTCATCTTTTTTTGTCATTAAAAATAATATGGTAGTCATATTTCAAACGACCACTGTAGAAACACCTTTTTTTTTTTAAAAAAAAAAAAACACTTTTTGTTAGAAACTACTTAATAAGACCTAAATTTTATGAGAAACTACCTAATAAAAAGTAAAATGTTGTAAAATACTATCTTTGGCTGAGTTTCCACCGTTCACCTATTTTATGTCATTGACTGGCTTTAAAACACCTCCGAAACCACCGCGGGGGTTGGATTTCAAGGTGGTAATGTTATTTCGAGGTGGTTGGAGGATATTTCGAGTTGGTAAGGGTAGTTTTGTGCTTCGAGATGGTGGTTTTTGGAGTTAAAGGTGGTGGCCTGGTTTTGGGGTTGGAGGGTGGTTGTGGGTGGTGGAGGCGATTTTAAGCAAGTTGTGTTGGTTTTTGGGATGAAAATGGTGATTTCGGGGGTATTTTGAGATGGTTCAATGGTGGAAATTTGGTAGATGTATGTAGTATTTTACAACATTTTACCGTTTATAAGGTACGTTATTACAACATTTTACCTTTTATAAGGTAGTTTCTTATAACATTTTTTTTATTAGCTAGTTTCTCACAAAATCTGGGTTTTATTAGATAGTTTATGACAAAAAGTCCTTTAAAAATTTGTTAAAATTTGACAAACAAACAAAATAGGACTACATACGTAGTGTTTTGTGCATGCTTTTCGATGTTTCCTAATTATTAATCATCTCTTTTTTGCGGTCAATATACAGATAATACAAATAATTATTACAATCAAAATGAAGAGATGCGCCACCTTATCTCCGTTCCAGATTTGTCAAGGGTGGTTGACGATGATACTCGACAACTGCCTTCGAGTTCTATGAATGAGGCTTCGTCTAGTGGTGTTCAACGTGCGTGTTCACGGGAAAACTATTTACTAGAATGTATCGTTGAAAGTGGCACGAAAAAAAGATAATTTTTTTCATACTATTGCATTTTCAGTTATGATTAGTGAGTGACTTTTTTTGTACAGTTAATTTGCTCTAGTCATTAAATGACAATATTAAGTGATGAAATATTTTTTTAATCAAATGAGTAATTTATTGTTGTGGTAATAAGAAGTGAGTTGTTGTACGGTACAAATAAAATATACGGGTATTTATAACAGGCAATTAAGTGCTAGTTACAAATAGCTAGTTATCAGTAATGGACAATTTATTGCTTGTTACAAATAGTGTCTAAATAAAGCTAAAAAAGGAGGGGTATTTGTAACGGGCACAATATCAAATATCCCTATTTTTCTCCTTTTACGCAACCAAAACTTAGTAATTTAGTAATCAAATCCATATATTTTTGGAAAAATACACTTTGATAATCTCAATTATGGGCGATTTACTTTTAATATCCCAACTAACATTTATTATCTAACAATCCCAACTATGGGGTTAGTTTGTCAACAATATTTTCAATGACCGGCTGAAAAAGTTTTTTTTTTTCTATTTTAATCTACGTGTCAACACATGAATGGTCAAAAATTAAAAAAATTTATAAAATATAAAAAATTTAAAAAATAAAACAAAAAATTCTAGCCACCCTTTCCCACCCCCTAACCTCGCCGGAACCCAAACCCTAGCCCCTAACCTCACCGGCAACCGGCCAAAAAACCCCCCACAACCAACAAATTGGCTGGCCGACCTCTGCCAGGCATTTTCGACCCTCGAACAAAACTCACCACCCAACCCACCTCGACCCCCAAAACCACCGAAAATGGTAGTGAAGCTCCCACCGAGAACAACGAATGCTCAACACCGCCATTGACTTCGATTTCGGCGCAATTAAATCCACAAAATGCGCCCCAAATCCCCAATAACAATGATGAAGAACGAAATTGCAGCAATGGCGAATGGAAGAGGAAGAGAGAGAAAATCGAGGTGAGAGAAAATGGAGGCTTTGGGGGTCTAGGTGGGTGGTTTTGGGGTCGAGAATGAGTGGTAGAAGATGGCCGAACTCTTTCGGTGATTATAGGGGTTTGGCCGGCTGTTTTTCTTCGAGGTTAGGGGGCGGATCGGAATTAGGGTTCTGGTGAGGTTAGGGCAGGTGTGGTGGAGGAAGTGCAGCGTGATGGGCTGCTGCTTGGCTTTGGTGGGAGCAGGGGATGGTGATGTTGGTTAGTTGGTGCGATGTAAGTTAAGAGTTGGAGTGATGGAGGTTAAGGGGGGCAGTAGTCAGGGTTTTTTTTTATTATTATTATTTTTAATTTTGGACCAATCACGTGTTGACACGTGTCATGTTAACCTGTTATAACAGGTCATTGACTTGGTGTTGACCGGTTGGGACTATTAGAGGCAAACACATAGCATAGTTGGGATTATTAGATAATAAAGCTTAGTTGGGATTATTAGAAGTACATCGCTCTTAGTTGAGATTATTAAAGCATATGTTTTCTATATTTTTCATACAACAAAATTAATATAATATCAAACATGAAACATTCACCAAATCCAATTATTAATATATTATCTACATTATTGCTTATAAGCTTTAAAACCACAACGTTGTAAACATTATTATAGGAGTGACTTTCTCACGAACAATTGGAGCATTGTTCATACAATGGCCTCATATCACTGGTGAGGGTGGAAGCCCTTCTTACCATAGTTCTTGCAACCTTGCAGGACATCAATGAATAAAGTTCTACGTGAATAAGTGTTATATTTTGACACACTTTAATTGAATTAAATAAAATAAAATGTGAGTGGATAGTTGGAATATTAAAAATTGTAAAAGAAAGATAGTGGGGTTAATATTTTATTGAAAAGTAACGAATGCGAGAGGAAAAAAAAATAAAAGGAAAATTTGTGAGAAAGGTCCTTTTAAGTAGTCGACTTTGTGAGAAAGGTTCTTTTAAGTAGTCGACTTTGTGAGAAAGGTTCTTATAAAAAATAAAAAAAAATAAAAAAAGGTGGCAAAAAGGTCCTTATATCCCATTTCAGTTGTAAGGACTAAGGAGGGACCTTTAACCGATATTCCGGCGATTGACTATTATTTTTCGGCCTTCTTTTGTCTTTTATTTTTTCCCTTTTCCTCTTTTCCCTCCAATTCCAACTAAGCCTAATTCTTCCCCCTTTATTTCTCCTTTAATTCCTCTCTCTAATTTGCGAGCCCCAGTTTTAACGAAGAGCTTGTTCACATCATTAAATTAGAGAGTTGAAGGAGAAATAAGGGGTAAATTGAAATTGGAGGGAAAGGGGAGAAAAAGACACAAAAAAAAAAAAAAAAAAAAAAAAAAACGTGTTTATTTTTTAAAAGAAAAATTGCGGGGATCCTTTTAAGTGGTCGACCTTGTGAGGAAGGTACTTTTATAAAAAAAAAAAAAAAAAAAAAAAAAAAAAAAAAAAGGTGGCACAAAAGGTCCTTTTATGGCGTTTGGGTTGTGAGGAGGATCCTTTGACCAAACTCCGGCTTTGACCTCCGTAGCCCGGCCAAAAAAAGTCACGTGTTGTGCACGTGACCACTTAAATCAGCTTTTTTTTTTTTTTCTTTTTTTTTTCTTTTCTTTGCTCTTCATCTTCTTCCTCCCTTCAATGCAGCCTACAACTTAGAGTGATTGTAGTACCCAACACCCACAAATGCCAACCCATACCCAAACAAATTGATAGGGGTAACAGTATCCTTAATCACAGACCACGAAAACGCAATCAACAACCAATCTTTAACAACCCCAACAACATTCATAGTCAAAGCCGATGTCTTCCCAACAAGCAAGAACACAACAAGATTCAAAGCAAAAGCACAAACGAAATTCGTCCCAAATATAAACCAATTTAGAAGAAAACTCGACGAATCCCTTAGAATTGGGTACTCTACAATCATCCAAGGAATTGATAGAAACACCAAACAACAAGGAGCAACATAATAAAGCGATGTAATCGGATTAAAACTAATACCCTTTGAAGTTTACAAGATTTGAATCATTACCAATCTAGTAGCTTCAAATGCAATTGCCCCTAATTGTAAGGTTACACCCCAAGCATCAAATTTCGCCTCACCATAAGCAGCAATTGCAACCCCAAATGAAATCGACATCATATTCGCCATCGTTTCGCCTCGAAAGCTCTCCTTCTTAAACATGACTCCAATTGAATACACAGCAACAGGCATCAAAGCCTTCAACATTTGAATGAATGAAACACTCAAATAGATGTAAGTCGAATTTGAAAGCAACAATGAAAATGCATATAAAGCACCAATTGGAACAACATTGTAATGAATGATTTGAAAGGGAGAAAGGATGGGGTTCCTTGTTGCCAGAGGTGGAGGTGTGGTGGGCGGAGGTCTGGCCGAAAATGCCATTCATGGAGGTGTGGAATTGAAAGGGAGGAAGAAGATGAAGAGGAAAAAAAAGAAAAAAAAAGCTGATTAAGTGGTCACATGCACAGCACATGACTTTTTTTAGCCGGAAAACGGAGGTCAACGCCAGAGATTGGTCAAATGACCCTCTTCACAACTCAAACACCATAAAAGGACCTTTTGTGCCACCTTTTTTTTATAAAAGGACCTTCCTCACAAGGTCGACCACTTAAAAGGACCTTCCTCGCAATTTTTCCTTGTTAAAATCACGTGATAGTTAATAGTCGAAAAGTAAAGTCAATTGCCAGATTTTGGTCAAAGGTCCCTCTTTACAACCTAAATGAGATATAAAGACCTTTTTTGTCACTTTTTTTATATAAGGACCTTTCTCACAAAGTCGACCACTTAAAAGAATATTTCTCACAAATTTTCCAAAATAAAAATATGTAGTAGTGGGTTTACGTGAGGATCATAAATGAAGAAAGATATAATATTAAATATAACTTTTTGCCAAAAAGAAAGTGTAAAACTTATTAAAACACGACACATTTGGTAAATGTAACACTTATTAAAACACGGAGAAAATAACTTTGTTTATGTCATGGTAACTTTTATTTATATCAACGTAACTTTTGATCATTTTAGGATACACAATAATTTGTATACACCCGGTTTTTTAAAAAGTTTGTTATGACCAATTTGAGAATGACATTCGAAAAAGAGAGTCAATTAGGCGCATGAAGAAGGAATTCGGATTAATAAAAAAAACACTATGATCTAGATGGAGGCCAGGCAACAAATAAGTTGTTGTCCTAATGTATGGCTAGCTGCTGGTCTTACTGGAGTATAAAACGCAAGAGTTGTATGAAAGAATGAAGAATTGGAAGCTCTTACCAGAGTTGCACCACGCACTCTACCGTGCTGCATAAGGGTTGCTTAATTGATGTCAGTAATTATTTTGCTAATTACATTATATTATTATTAGTGTTATTACTTAATCTGTTGAACTTGATAGCAATAATCGTATAATGATAGTTGATACTGATAATGTGAGTATTAAGTTTAGTTCTGTATGACATATGATTATATACTACTTCAATTCGTATGTTGGAATTTACATTTTCTTTTTTAACTCGAGCTGTTTGGAATTAGTTGCCACGCGAGTCAAGTACTGCTACAAAGCCTTCCATTTTACTCTGTATAACGTAATTCCCTCCAAAGGATATAGTACGCAGTTGCAAAATTGTTGCAAAACGAGAATTCTTACATCTAATTAGCAATATATGTCCTAATTTTACTGATGAAATCATACATGATGAATCCATAAATTGTACAATAACAAATTAATATGTACACAATCAATTCAGAATCTTCTAGAAACAAACTTACAAAGGCTCTTGAAAAAGAGGAAGTCAACACGAGTTAAAAGTCCATCTAACCTTTAAATTACCTTAATACCCAATCATAAACTAATAAGACTCTCCTTGTATAGCTAGGAAACTTTAATCTCAAGTTTTACCGGGAAACCCTAGTTAATATTAATATTTAATTAATAAAACGCGCTTAGTAACATTAATATCTCCGCATAATATCATTCAAAAGAAAAAAAAAATATCTCCGCATAATATATATATTATGTTCTTTTGATCAACTGTTACTTTTCACTTTTCAGAAAATTAGATAAAAGAACAACTTATCAAGAAACCTTCAAAGAAAAAAGAAAGAATGATAATAAACAATAGTAATGGTAATCATCATTATCTTCCTGATGATTTCGGCTTCTTTAATCAAACATACAACGAACACGGCAATGGCGATGATTCGATTTTTCCGTTTTCGAGTAGTGATTCGGAGTTCTTAAACCAGAATTTGGTTAATCCTGTTTATTCTCCTGTTGTGAATAATACTGCATTTACTTCTGATCAGGTACTTTTTTTTTTTTTAATGGTGATATTTTTTTTTTTTATAATTCTTGCTTTTTTTGGAGTAATTTTAATGGTGATTATTGTGAAAAGAAAAACCCATGAAATCTAACGTAATCGTGATTAAAAAAAAAAAAGAAAAGATAAAAGAAAAGTCTAGGAGAAAATCTCGTTACGAATATGTTTCTTGTTTACTTGTGTTTCTAAACTTTTTTTTTTTCCTCTATATTTTTATGAACTTTATCGAAACACAAAGATTGAATCGTCATGATGAATGCCATAGTTCATGCTAAACTTGTTATGAATACGTTTCTTGTTTATTTATGTTTTTAATCTTTATTCGAAAATTACTCTATAAGTCTTTTATCAATGTTGAATCACAGCTATTATGTTTAAGGATAAAAGTGAATTTTTTAAAAAAAAAAAAATTTTACTACATGTAAATCAGGTATTAGTTAATTAGGTTTTACAGTTAAATTTTGATAATCCTTCCAATCCAAAATAACCAACAAATTTGACTTTTTTCACTATTTATATACTAAATTTTATCATATTGTATAAAAACCAAAACTAATCATGAAATTTATTATTATATACCATATACAAGGTTTTTATCTTAATACTATCAACTTTTTATTATTATTATATTAATATATTATTTTAGCGTAATGCTATATTTTTAATTAATATTTGATCAGTATACACGGTTATTTTTTCCATTGATTTGTAGCAAATAAATTCCCAATTAAAACACACCTTTGTTTCCTAAAAACCCAAAACCCTTCTTATAGCCCAGAAATTCATAATAATAATGCTTATCAATCCTTCGCAGTTTGCACAATAAAAATTTCACATGGTCAAAATTTTACTCTTTGACTTAAAATTCCGAATTAGGTTATCTTTTAGATTACAAAAGTCAAAATGTAGTTAACATTAATCTGTTTAGAATTGATGGTCATAATTTAAGTACCTCCATTTCAATAGTTGCATATTCCTCTATTAATTTTTTACCATATTTAATTACTAATATGTAATAATGATTATTATAATATTATTTGTTTTTAGGTTAATCTCAATATATTATTAATCAAATATTTAGATTATTATTTTGACATATTAGATCCTGTGAAATAAAACAATATTCTTATCATCCTAAATTATACGTAAAGTTATGATTATCCATGTTGCCATGCCCTATACTTCATAATATGCTTAATTGTAGTGCAAAGTATAATATTTCTACCTATTTATATTTTCTTGTAAGACCCTCCCTATTTATAATATGTTATGCCTTTGTGGCTCATTCGGACAGAAAACATTATACGCTTTTTTCCCTTGGTGTAGGAAATCGATCATCTGGCTTTTTGGATGAGATTTAGAGGTACTACAGAGCTTGGTCTTACTCTTACTATTGATGATCAATTGTTGGATTTGGTGAATCCATCTCCAACCAAAGTTACCTCTTCTATGTCGTTATTTAGCTTCAAAGCTTTGTCTCTTCGAATTGGAACTTGGGAGGTAATTCTTGTTAGCTTTTCTATTTGATTACCTTTTTCATTCTCTCAATTTCATTTCTTCTGATCTCAAACTTTATAGTAATACTTTCACTTATCAACTGTTAATACTATATATCACATCATATTGCATCGGTTTATCATTATTAATTGTTACTCCTCTCTTGTATTTCATGATAAAACTAAATGTGACACCTACTATTTTTTTTGTACATATATTTCTCATAATACAGAAAATAATAACAAATGGTTCAGAGACTATAAAGTGCAAAGGTTTCCCCAAAGGATCATTTTTCGCTTGGGAATTGGAAGAATTAGTTGACGACAAGCGGCTGAAAAAAAGAATCAAGTTCAACTGGTCAGATATTAAAGATATGAAGGTTCATATCCCGTTCAATGACGACTTAGGATGTCTTATTTTCAAGGTATGTCAATTATTCTAGAACAAAGTTGTAGATCCACGCTTAACTAAATATACGTTACTTATATGGATGTTTTTCATACTTATATGACCTTTTTTTTAATAGCTGAAGAACAAACCCTCACTTTTCGTCGAAAATGATTCACCATCACTTCCTCGTAAACATACAGATTGGAATGAGGCACCTTACGATTTCACAGACAACCAAGCTTCCTCCTTATGGTATACAAAATATGTGTCCATCTTTTGCATATAAATTTATGTTAACTTAACAAACAAATACATTAGTATAGTTTAGCATATATGATCAATCTTGTTTAATTATTTTCTTGCAGTACGCACGTTTTAAAATTCAAACCAGGTATTTTGGAGAAGCATTATCACTATATAATGAAAGCTCATCCCGATCCGAACTACTACCGTGATTCGTTCTCGCTCCAAAATGTTAGCACAAGACTTCGAGACATAGTTAACTACCTTCGTTGTGATGATACTCAAGTGCAAACTCCATGTGAAGGTGCAATATGTACATATATTATCTCATCTTTTTTTGTTAGAAATTTGCAAACATAAAAAATACGTGTTTTGTGCATGCTTTTTGACGTTTCCTAATAATTAATCATCTTCTTTTTGGTCAATTTACAGATAATGATACAAATAATGAGTACAATCAAAATGATGAGATGCGCTACCTAATCGCCGTCCCAGATGTTTCAAGGGTGATTGACTACGATAGTACTCAACAACTGCCTTCGAGCTCTATGAATGAGGCTTCGTCTAGTAGTGTTCAGCGTTCATGGGGAACCAATGACTTTTTTTCCAATGGCTCGTTAGGAGATATCGTGAGGAGATATTGTTAGAAGTGGCAAACAAAAAGAAGATAATCCACATTCTCTTTCTAGCTCGAGCTGTTTGGAATTAGTTGTCATGGAGAGCTTGAGTCAGTTACAGCTACAAAGCCTTCCATTGTACTCTGTACAGCATAATTCCCTAGAGGATAAGAAATTAGAACAGTTAGAAGTGCGAAATTGAACAGTATGTAGTGTGCAGTCGTGCAGTTGCAAAATTGTCGCAAAACAGAGAATTCTTACATTTGATTAGCAATAAATATCCTAACTTTACTGAAATCATAACTATATGAATCCGAAAAATCTTACATCTAGTCATCACCATAAGCTCGAAAGCTATAACGCTCCTGGTAAAAGTCATTGAACCACAGGTCAGCCTCGAACCACTTGGGATAGCGCACAAGATCACCAGCCTTAAAACTCATATATTGCTTGCTCCCTTCCGGAACAACTCTAACCTCTCCCTCTTCGATATAGACAAGCTGATCCACATGCCAGTCCCAGGGCAATTTGCATTTTCCAGTCTTCCATACTGACCATCTTGATACACCAAGCTCATCTAATCGCTTGGGAGATATTTTTCTTTCTACCCTTATCTGATAAAGTTCTTCCAAAGACTTCTCTACTCTCATTGCCTTTACACAACAAACTCTGCCAAGATTATGATCACGCCTTTTAACTTCTGTGTTGGTTCGGATAGTTGAGCCGTGAAATGTTGATGAAAACAGAATACTGGCCATCACTGAATACAGCTCCTAGCTAATTTTCCTGCAGCAAAATTTTGAAAGACCAAACTTAGAAATTAAGAGCCCTACAGCATGACTGTAAATACTACGAGCTAGTGCCTAAATGGCTAACAGTCGAAATAGAGATGCTGAAGAAACAGGGGCCTATTCGTTTCGAGGGTACAACAGAAGACAAGAAAATCAATAATCTTCATAACTGTAAACTATTGTGTTTAGTTTGAAAATTTTCAGTCTCCTTTCTCTAATTTTTTATGTACGGAATTACCCCAAATGACTTCACTGATTCCAACCCCCCACAGGATTTTCGATTCCCCCAGACTTCTCTACACCCTCACCTCTTCCATTACCACCAATCCACCAGCTAAATCTTGTAAAGACCAAACAAGTATAAGAGCCCCAACACATTATGCAGGAATTATAAAAGAACTACAAGATTATGTTGAACAAGCAAAACATAAGTATTTGACTATTATGTTATAGGATTTATTAGCATTTAAATGTGGACAAAGCAGTGTGAGATATGATTAACATTCCATACCGAACATGGAAAATTCACAATTTAACCCATACATTATTATTGGCAAACAACAACAAGCATCTCGACAAAATGGTCTACACCAATTACATTCAGAACCAAGCATTTTCATCGCTAGAGAGCTGAGCTAAACTTGAAATTCAGATATACTACTCTAAACACTGAAACATAAACAGTATAGGGGGATTAATCCCTCCACTTTATACTGTCGGGATTACTACTTAACAAAATATTTTCATTATCGCGACTATTTCACTTCATATATACACCCACTATCCATTACACCCAAGGAATCAATCAATCAAAGCCTTAATTCCATAAGTGGGGTCAACTACATGAACTAAATTTGATTATTCCATGTAATCAATTGGTTATAATATAAATCAATGCATAATACTGGTTATAATATAACACCCAAGGAATCAATTGGTTATAATATAAATCAATGCACAATATTGGGAATTTCCCTAATTTTAAATCAACTATCTAGCAGAATTCCTTCCAGGAAATTGATATAAAAATTACAATTTTACCCTCTTTCTCCTTCGCCTTATCTGTAAGACTGAAGTCCTCACAACAACCAGTAACACCACCGGCAAAGCTAAATTACCACTATTTTCCTCAAAAACACCCAAAATTATACTAGCTTAAACAAATTAATGAATTGGTTTTGTTAATTTTGAAATTTCAGTGTGAAAATGAGCTAAAATAACATGAAATTGAAATTGAAATAAGCATGAAAATAACAAAAATGGAAGTAAAATAAAGGAGGGTAGAATTGAAAGCATACCAGAGTCCTTAATGGCGGGTGCGAGGAGAAGTGAAAGGGGGTTATCAGTTTACTGGAGAAGTGGAGATTGGTGTATTTGGTTTAGCAAAGTTGTTCAATTTGCACTTTTTTATTACATCTTGTTTAGTTGGGTGGGCTGGGTTTCAGAAATGCTATGATGGCCCATTTGGACTTTTGAGGCCGGGTTTGGGGATTTTTAAATTTTACCTTGCTCGTTCGGATATTTCCCCCTATGCAACTATAGATATTTTGTCCGTTGATTAATGATACTCTCTTCGTTTTGTAATAAAACGTAATAGTAGGATGGGTATAAAGTTTTAGGAAAATTATTGGATAAGGTTTAAAAAAGGAATTTTATAATATAAAGTATAATTAGTATAGATATATTTAATTGTAAATAGAGAGAGATATAATAGAAAAGTTCTGGATAGTATGATTAGGGTTGGTAGAAAAGAAAATTAATAAAATATTAGTGTGTCCTTATCAAATTAAGAAGTGTTGCAATTACTCGTATTATGAAACGGATGAAGAAGGAAAGTGTTGTAATTACTCGTATTATGAAACGAATGAAGAAGGAAAGTGTTGCAATTACTCGTATTATGAAACGAATGAAGAAGGAAAGTGTTGCTATTATACGAAACGGAGGGAGTATTAGCCTTGCGTCTATTCAAAAAAAAAATTTATTTAAATTTTGAAACGCATGGAATTGTCCAATTAAGAAGCTAAACTTGGATATATTTAGAATTAAAAACTATTAACTATCGAATATTAAGGATAATCTAACTACACATATTTTTTGTTATGAATTTCCAAATTTATGTTATTTAAAAAAAAATGCATTTTAATGCTTATGTAGTCATAGGTAGCCTAGGATAGCTCTTAAATGGGCCTAGTCCACACTAAGGGAAATGATTTTGGCACACCTCAATGTGAGAGCACAATTTTCTATGCTATTCTCACATAGAGGTGTGCCAAAATCAATTAAGGGTGTGCCAAATCAATTTCCCTACACTAATTTATTGTGGACCACTAATATTAGAGACATTATGGTTGTTTTATTAAATAAAAAGGTCACTATATTAAAATAAAGGTTATTATGTTGAAATAAAAGTCATTGTGGTATTATAAAGGCTATAATAGGTTATTTTATTTTTTTAATGACATTTTTTATATACTGGTGAATATAAATAATAAAGGTTACTATGTTAAAATTAGGGTCACTATGTTTAACATAACGTCGTATTTCAGATTCACAACAATATTAAATGTCACACAAGGTTTAATAAAGGTTAATATATTAAAAATAAGGTTACTATGTTAAAATTAGGGTCACTATGTTTCATATAATGTCAGTTACATGCATATAATCCGGATTCACAATAATATTATTGTGAACCAGGTCCACACAAATTTTTTTAAGAGATTAAACTATAAAAAAATATTATTATAACAAAAGCTATTGGCATCATCGTAGTACACATGGCAAGTTCTCCTTAGTTATTTTTCTCCGTTTGCATTAATCTATACTCTACTTATAATCTTTCAAAAATAAACTTGCAATTCTACACTTTTCCATGCATATCTATTGCAATTTGCAACACTTTCACAACATTTTCATTTGTATTTAAATTAAAGTTTTGTAAAGCGACTTATTATTTGTGTTAAGTCTTAACACTAAAGTTTCCTCTAGGGTTTTCTCTTGGGAGGGTTTTTGCTCTAATTTTTTCGCTAGTTCCTGCTTCTACTTCGAAGATTTCTTGATCTTTTCTCTACTTGCTGATAATGTCAAAAGAATTCTCTTCTATGGAGGAAAATTCAGATGTTACGAATGATCATATTTCGAAAGCGAGTGATATTGATTGGGTGGAAGAAGGGGGGAAGGATGAAGAGGCTCAGATCGAATTGGCAATTGTGGGACGAATTCACACCTCTCGTAATGTCGATTCGAATGCTTTAATCTTGACAATGAAGAAAAGTTGGAACCCTAAGCATGGAGACGAGGCGAACATAATTGGTGACAAATCTTTCTTCTTCCAATCTCATCACTGGAAGGACAAGCAAATTGTTATGGATTTACAACTATGGCATTTTGATCAACACATTTTGATCCTGGATGATATTAAAGGTAATTCAAAACCTTCTGATATACCCTTAAACTTGGTTCCCCTTTGGCTCAGAATCTATGATTTACCCTTCAAAGGTAGGAATAATGAGGGCAATTCTAGGAGGATTATAGATAAAATTGGACTGTTTCTTGACATGGATAAATTTGATGTTATTGACATTAATAAATCTTCGCCAATTCGAGTGCTTATTGATGTGAATAAACCATTGAAAAATGTTGTCGAACTTAAAACGGGAAAAGGGACAATTGAGGTCCCTATAAAATATGAAAAACTCCCTGTTTTTTGCTATGTTTGCGGTTTACTTGGATATGGTGAAAAGATTGCGAGGAGAATGTAATGACCAGAAGATTTAGTGAAAATTTAAGGGTTTCAACACCCTGGAAGACTGCAAATAATGATGTTGGTGACGATGTTGAGGGGCTGAGTAATGCAGTAAAGCGTTTGTTCATAACAAAAGAAGAAACGCAAGTCAAGAAGATATGTGAGAAAGGGGAAATAAGGGAGGAGAGGCAGATTACAGTGAAGAAAGAAAATAAGAGGGGGGAGGGGGGAAAGCAGGTCGAGAAATAGGGAAAAATTGTTGAAGGTGTAAGGGTCAGGGAAGAAAAACAGAATGAGGCTGCTGGTAGTAAGCTCTGTAATGTTCGAGATCAAGTTGCCACAAAGGTAGCCATATGCAGAGAGAACGTGCAAGAAGCAGAACTAATATGCCTACCTGATGAAGTTGGACCGAAAGGAGGTATGAGACAATGGAAGAGAATTTCCAGAACAAAAGGGGGTGAGGAGAATGTGAAGACACAGATAGCAGAAGGCAGCAAGAGAGTTAGAGAAGAGGGTGAGAATGTAGAGCAGGAACTTCATATACAAAAGAAAATAATTTATACAAATTTGTGAGTGGTGTGGGGCCAAGGGCGGAGGTTGGCGAAGACCAACCTCGCCAAACCCAATGAATATTTTAGCTTAGAACTGTCAGGGAATGGGCAATCCCGAGCAATTCGACAACTCTGATTGTGGGATTTGGAATCATTGCCCAAGTTTGGTTTTTATTTCAGAAACAATGGTGGATAGGAAGATTATGTAGGACCTTAGAGGTTCATTTGGCTTTCATGCAGCATTTGGGGTTTCGAGCGTAGGGAAGGCATGAGGTCAATGTATGTATTGGAAAGAGGAGGTGGATTTTCGTATTGTTTCTTTCTCCCAACATCACATATGTGGTGATATTTGGAGTGGGGGGATTGTTGTTTGGAGATATGTGGGGATTTATGGTTGGGCGAAAGCTGAGGAGAAGCCTAACACTTGGAGACTAATAAATCACCTCTGTGAGGATGATATTGCTCTTCTCTTTGGAGGTGAATTTAATGAAATCTTGACCTACGAAGAGAGAGAAGGTGGTGCTGGTGGGGTTAGAAGAGAGTTGGAAAATTTTCGTGATGTGGTGGAAATAAATAGGCTGCATGATTTGGGATTTCAAGGCACCTGTAGAACGCCTGCTATGATTCTATGCATGTGAGGGAAAGGTTGGACAGATTTTTGGGTTTTGAGAGATGGTGTTCTCTTTATCCAAAAGCAACTGTGGATCATTTATTGAGGGTAAAATCATATCACATTCTTTTACTACTCTCGTGCACTGATGAAAACCACAAAAAGAAGAAAAAAAAAGGAGATTTATGTTTGAGACGTGCTGGTTGTTAGATGAGGGATGTGAAGAATTAGTGAAGTGCTGGTGTTCTGGAAAGAATTGCAAGAGTAAGTAAAAATCTAGAACAATGGAGTGGGGAGCATTTTCATCAGCTAGAGAAAGAAATAAAGGGTGCCGAATTAGCTTTTGAAAAGGCACAAGCTCTTCCAGTCATCGAGGAAAGTTGTGACGAATGTGGCAGACTTGAGCAATATTTAGAAGAGTTGCATGAAAAATTTGAAGCATACTGGCATTTGCGATCTCGGGTTTCTGAGGTTCGGGACGTAGACAAGCATACAAAATACTATCATCATAAGGCGTCTCAACGTCAAAAGAAGAACCAAATTACAGGTCTTTGGGATGAAAATGGGATATGGAAAGTGGAAGATGATGAATTGCTGAATATTATGAGTAATTATTTTGCCGGAATTTTTACGTCTACAAACCCCACGAGCCTTGACTTGACCCTGTGCTTGACTGTGTTCAGAAGTCAGTTTCGGATAATATGAATGCAGCTTTGTTGAGGCGTTTCACAAGAGAGGAAGTTCATCAAGCACTCAAGCAAATGCACCCAAGCAAAGCCCCGGGGCCAGACGGAATGCATGCAATTTTTTACAATGCCCTGGGGTGTTGAATGAGAATCCTCTTCCGGTTCATATAAATGCAACCAACATAACCCTGATTCCGAAGAATAAAGAACCACAAAATGCAGCTGATTTTCGACCCATAAGCCTTTGTAATGTTATTTACAAGCTCATTTCAAAATGTGTGGTGCTCCGATTGGAAAATGTGTTAGGGGAGTTGATATCAGAAAATCAAAGTGCTTTCGATCTAGGAAGACTAATTACAGATAATGCTTTGATTGCCATGGAACTCTTCCATACCATGAAGACCAGAAGCAAAGGAAGAAAAGGACACATTGCTATGAAGTTAGATATGAGTAAGGCTTATGATAGGGTGGAATGGGGCTTTCTAAGACAACTTCTTCTGAAAATGGATTTTGATGGAAGATGGGTTAATCTGGTGATGACGTTGGTTTCTACTGTAAATTACTCCTTTATCATCAACGGGAAACTATGCGGTTCGGTGACTCCTTCTAGAGGTCTGCGACAGGGAGACCCCCTTTCCCCGTATCTTTTTATTATTGTTGCTGACGCCTTTTCCCAGATGATTCAGAGGAGAGTTTCTTCTGGTGACATTCATGGTGCCAAGGCAAGTAGAAATGGTACGGGAATTTCTCACCTTCTTTTTGCAGATGGCAGTCTCCTTTTTACCAGGACTAACTGACAGGAATGCTCAATCATTGTTGATATTCTCAACCAGTACAAAGTAGCATCCGGGCAGAAAATTAATTATGAAAAATCGAAAGTGTCCTTTAGTAAAGGAGTAAGAGTAGAGCAAAAGGAAGAGATAATGAGAATTTTGAACATGAGACAAGTGGAAAAGCATGAAAAATATCTAGGCATTCCAAATATTTTAGGGAGATCTAAAAGATCAGTTTTTGAGGCTTTACTTGATAGAATAGAGAAAAAGCTTCAAGGTTGGAAGGAGAGGCTTTTGTCTCAAGTGGGAAAGGAGATTTTATTGAAGTCAGTCATACAAGCAATCCCGACTTATATTTTAGGAGTTTTTAAGTTCCCGGTGGAGGTTATTCAAAAGATTCATTCACTGATGGCAAGATTTTTTTGGGGTGAGAGTGGGGATAAGAGACACATTCATTGGAAGAGTTGGGAGTCCTTATGCACTCTCAAGTGTCTTGGAGGAATGGGTTTTCGAGATCTTGCGGTATTCAATGATGCTTTATTGGGGAGACAGGCTTGGAGATTGACTTCCAACACCGACTCTCTTCGATCCTTAGTAAGGTGATGAAGGCAAAGTATTACCCCCGGTGTGATTTTCTTGATGGTCACTTGGGTTATGCGGGAAGTTACTCTTGGAGGAGTATATGGAGCACGAAAGCTTTAATCAAAGAAGGCATGATTTGGAGAGTAGGGGACGGGGAGAAAATCGATGTTTGGAATGACCCTTGGTTAGTGGATGATAACACTCGTTTTGCCACTAGCTCTCCTTCTACAAGTATTGTCAAGTTTAGAGACTTTATTAATCTCGACAACTTGGAGTGGGACTGGGATTTGGTCAGCTTGCATTTTAATGAGCGAGACAGACAATGAATACTATCTATCCCCTTGAGCTTCCGAACCTCGCATGATGACATAGCTTGGGCTTTCTCAAAGGATGGGAATTACTCTGTAAAGACAACATATATGTTAGGAAAGGGTTGCAACCTTGATGACTTTCACACTACTTGGGTGGAAATTTGGAAGGCTAATGTGTGTCCAAAAGCCATAAATTTTTTGTAGCGTTTTTGCACACAAACCCTCACTGTGCGTAGCTTGTTGAAATATCGTCACTTAACTGAAATGGATAGTTGTCCTTGGTGTGAGAGTTGTGAGGAAACATGGTGGCATGTTTTTTTTGGCTGTGAAAGAGTGCATGAGTTATGGGAGGCTGCTGGCTGCTCTGAAATGATGCCACAAGTTTCCAAGGAAGCCCGTGTGAATTGTTTGAAGGCTGGAAAAATGTGTCTCAGGATATTAAAAGCTGAGGTTTCTATTTGCTTTGGGGGATTTGGCTTGATCGAAATCTAAAGGTCTTTCAACAAAAGAATACCTCGGCATCTATGCTTAATGATCGTGTGGCTAGATGGGTAGATGAAAATGACAGGTACGCAAAGGTTATTAATTCTACCTCTCTGAACTCTCCTTCTCCAAGTCCTATTGTATGGCATCCTCCCCCAAAGGATGTAATCAAGATCAATACACATGCCTCTTTGGTTGATGAAGGCTGGGTGGGTTTAGGTGTGGTGTCCCGTGATTCGAATGGTAATGTTTTGTTTGCAGTTTTGAGAAGAATCAGGGCATGGTGGCAAGTTGAGATTCCAAAAGCCAAAGCTTTTGTATTAGCTCTGAGCATAGGACGCAAGTATGGCCTAGAACATGTCATAATAGAGATGGAATGTCAGGTTGTTGTCAATCGGCTATCGAAAGGTGCCACTCATCTCACTGACTTGGATACAATTCTCAGTGATGCCATGAAGCCGGAATTAGCATTTGCAAGCCTTCGGTGGACTCATGTGAAGAGGGATGGTAACTCAGTAGCTCACAATTTGGCAAAATTTCTTCCTTTTAGAGCAAATTTGGGACAATAGTTTTCCCCCTAATGTAGCTCCATTTGTTTCTCATGGACACTATTGCTATTAATAGTTAATTTTGCTTTGCCTTTCAAAAAAAAATTAACGTTTTGTATATATATTCAGTACTTTCATTGTTTTTTATTTTTTAATCTAATGTTCACAATTTACGCTTGTCAATGCATTTTATAACTTTAATATATTTTTGCATTTACTAATCATTAAAGAAGATCAATGTGTGTATAAAAATAGTGTAAAGTTTCAAATGTTGCAATTAAAAAGAACGAATGAAATTTTTTTTTTTTCCAGTTTATATACCTTCATCTATAGATTATAGAGTTCTTAAAAAATTCATATTTATTTAAAATTGTGCATCAAGGAATCCTGCCAAGTCCATATTGTTGTAAAATAAGTGTTTCAAAGGCTACAAAAATATAAAAATAATGTGTTTGTTTGATCAAAGGAAAATGGTTTGGCGTGGCATTTCGTCACTGAATTTGAAAACTAATTCTGGTGCAACCGGGGTGCACATTGTATCGCCGGTATGTTCCTTAAGGTTACACACCACTCTCACTCAAAGGCACTTTTGGGTGAGAGGTGGAGTCATATAAACTTATGCCCAAAAAAGAAGAATGTGTTTAGCTCTTTGTGGATAAGTATATTGTAGTATCATATATTTTCTGATTTTCTTCACTAAGGAATATATATGATTCACAAGGTAAAATGAAAGAAAGACAAAGAGCTTAATCAGCAATTAAGAGAATTAACCAACCCATAAACATCCCATTAAGAAAAGGAGTTAAGTGGAGGTTACAAAGGAATCCCAATAAAAAGAACAAGAATAATGCTAAGAGAATGAATCTAGACATGGAAAAAGTCTACTCCACAACTCGCTTGTGGACAATCGTTGTTGGCCACAAGCCACTTGTGAAGTAAGCTAATTTCCTTCTAGAATAGACATGAAAAATTCTACTACACAACCCATTTGTGGGCAAACGTTGTAGAAATAACATAAAAATCAATATATATTACCTTGAAGCAAGTAGTGAGAATCAAACTTAATCACAAGTATAAGATTCTCACAAGGTACTAACAAAACTCTTGTACCGCCTCATAGGTAAAAGTTTCAAAACATACTTGAACTCAAATCTCATTTCTTATCCTCTAACATGGAACTCACTAATTCACTTAGGTTATCACTTAAAAGGCATACTATTCTCCATCCGCTTGATGAAAAACTAGTATAAAAGAATGATGGTAAAACAACCAACCATCTAAGTGAGACATGAATACATGGTTCTAATAAAGACAAGAAAGTCATAAACCTTTACTCGTGAGTTTAGCCTTGAACACTTCCAACAAAACTTGGTGAGTTGGTGAAATAACATCGAAAAGGCCATTAGAAGATATATTAAGAGAAACAATCCTTGAAGAAAAGTTGTAAGACTCTAAGCATATTAGACATGGACTAACTCAACCTCAATGGTTTCTTCTAGAGATTTGCTAAACATCGCCCGCAAATTACCATATAAAGCCCATAAATATAACTTGGTGTGACTTTATTGCCCTTTTCCTTTAAAAAAAACACTCTCTACTTCTCTCTAAAAAAATCAGAAAATCTACCTCTCCTAAATAAATTAATTACGACAATGTCGCGGCGGCAAGGGAAAGAGGTGGCGGCGGTGACGGCGGAGGAAATTCGGCGACCTGTTGGCAAGGTAATTATTTAAGTTTTTTTTTTAAAAAAAAAAAAAAAAAAAAAAGAAGACGGTGGCGCGTGGTGGGGCGTCAGCTCCGGCCACCAAAGACGGTGGGGTGGCGTCTGGCTTGGAAGCCCAGCCACCGGCGCAGGCGTCCAAACCAGAAGTCAGCCCATTGGCTTTGGCGTCTAGATCTGGCGCCTGTGCCAATGGGTGGGCTTCCAGCTCAGGCGCCTGCCCACTGGCTACGGCTGCCGGAGCTGGCGCCACCGCCAGTGGGTGGGCGTCCTGGCCAGGCGCCCAACCCTTTTTTTTTTTCTTTTTTTTTTTGGTTTTTTTTTTATTTTGCAAAATCAGAAATTTAGTTTTATTTAAAATAATTTAGTTTTATGTCTAATTTTTTTTTTGTTAATGTGTTTTATTTTTGTTTAAATATTTATCAACTTTATGTGTTTTTTTTTATAAATCGTGTATACTTTATTTTTATAAAATCAGATTTTTTTTTTGTGTATATATTTTATTTTTTTTATGTTTGATGTTTAAACATTTTTTATGCCTTAATTGATGTAGTATGTGGAAATTGTTTGTGTTAATGTGTAATTGTTTTTTTTATTTAAAATGTGTAATACATTAGGGTATTATGTGTGTATTTGTGTATGTGTAATATATTTGTTTTTTATTTTTTATGTTTAGTTATTTGAAATAATTTTTATTTTTTTTGGAACTCATACATTTTTTAATATATTAGGGTATTATGTGTGTATTTGTGTAGAGAACGGATCCACCGTCGGGATGAGGATGACGATGACGATGATGATGCTGAGGAGGGTGACCAGGAGGAGGAGCAGGAGGAGGGCGCATATGAGGATGAGGATGTGGACGATGGGAGTGGACCATATGATGATTACGGTCCATTCAGTCAGAGGGTTGATGACATGTACGAGGCACATATGGTGGAGGTGCGTAAGGGTAGGGGTGGTAGGTTTGTTAGTAGATCTGGCACATCATCTACGTCCACTGTATCTGGGGCAAGTAGGAAACGGTCGAGGGCCGTTAATGATTCTTGGGTTGTTAGGAGTGAGCTGCCCGGTGGGCCTGTTGACGGGAGTGTGATTCCTAGCTTTCTAGGACACATAGCTGCCCGTATTTGGGAGGACCAGGAGAGTCCTTCATTTACGGGGTTGTTGAAATGTCATACCCGGGAAAAGACTTGTAGCTTTTTGCGTACATGGGCTGAGGCTTGGCCGGCGGAGAGCGAGATGTTCGAGCGCCTGGAGGGCACTGGGGTTAATCACGTTCCTGCCACCATGCACGATAAGATTGACAGTACGCTGATCACGGCTTTCGTTGAGCGATGGCAGCCGGATACAAACTCTTTCCACCTTCCGTTTGGTGAGATGACGATCATGTTACATGACGTCGAGGCCATTCTGGGAATTCGTGTTGAGGGTAAACAACTTTGTGCTGTGGCTGATGCGGATCAGGCAGATTTGCTGGCGGAGTTGTTGGCGGTGGACAGGGTTGCACTGTACACCGAGGCGCTTGGTGTTTAGGAACACGGCGGTGTGAAGATCGCATCCGTGTTGCAGCGGTGTTTGTACCCCAGTGCACATAGGACGCACGACGCACAGCTTAGTGCTTATGTTTTTCTACTCCTCGGATGTACCTTGTTTCCGGATAAGAGCGGCGGAAACAAGCTCAGGCCACGCGACATAGTAGAGGCGTGTGACCCCGACAGTGTAGGCCAGTTTTCCTGGGGATCGGCTACGTTGGCGTATTTGTATCGTCAACTAGGATTTGCGAGTCGGGCTGACGCGGCAGGTGTCACTAGGTGTCTGACTCTATTGCAGACCTGGATATACGAGTACTTTCCTGCATTGCGACCACATCGTGATCCGGTTCCTATTGATGAGGGGGTGCCGCGTGCTTGTGCGTGGAGTCCGCGCTTGGAGAAGAAGTCCGTTGACCGCCTCCGATCGATACGGTTATTGCTTGACAGGCTGTCCCCCTTAGAGGTAACGTTTATAAATTGTTTCTACATTTTATTATATTTACATATTATATTCATGTTATTAAATTTTAAAACTATGTGCAGGTGAACTGGATGCCTTTCGGCCCGCACCCTAGTGTTAGGGTACCCAGGACCCTGTACACGGGACTCATTCAGTATCGTGAGATCGTCGAGGCGTACATGCCCTAGCGTTGTCTTCGCCAGCTTGGATTTGTCCAAGTTGTCCCTCCTCCCCCGGCATGCCCGATGAAGGCGGTCCGACCTGCATCGTCGAGGGACTACGTCGTGCGATGGCCAGATATCATGATTGGGACGTGGGACCAGTTTCCGATGGTGGCCCGCTTATGGACTACGGAGTTGCAGCGGGCGCCCTCTGGGCATCCTCCCATGTGTGACCAGTACTACATGGAATGGTTCAACCGGTATTCGCACCCGAGATTGATCGCAGATCTCGACCACATCGATGATGATTGTTTGCCACCGCCTACTGCCACGGAAGCTGTATGTCTCATAAAATATTTATCGTTGTTTTTTAATTAAGTTTTATATGTTGTTATTGTATTTCATCTTTTATTTTTTGTTGTATGCAGTGGATGGGAAAGATAATGCAGAACGTATAGAAACTCTCTCTGGAGAAGGACAACATGAGTGCAACAGTGAGAGCTACTGTTGATAGTCTGGAACAGACCCTTGCGCATTGGGAGTCGGCGTCGAGGAGGGATTACTGATGGTTTTGATCGTTTAAATTTATTAAATTGAACATTATCTTTTAAGTTTGTAACATTTTAGATTGTTTTTTTAGCTTTCAACTTTGACATATTATCATTGCTGTTTTTCAACTTTGACATATTATCATTTTAGTTTTTACCGTTCGTGGATCCGCGCAACTTACCCATGCAACATATAGAATGCTGTAAGCAATACAATATAAAAAATTAATGTTCTCATTAAAAGAGCAACGTACGAATAAGGTTACATAGGAATAATGTAAACATGAAAAACTAAAATGCAGCTAGGGTGTTCCATTCGTGGATCCGGTCATCCCCATGATCTCAACCAGTGGGAACTTGTACTTGTTTGTCTTGTACGTTGAGTCGATCAAAATCACAAATGGCCAAGACTTGATCATATCAACACAATCAGAATGCACAAGGAAAAGATGAGTCACCTCAGTTGTATCTTCATCAGAATCAAACCAGAACAGGTAACCACGTGATTGTGCCTGGTGTAGCAGCTGCTGTATAGGGTTCCTTCCCTCTGACCGTTCAAACCTGAGTTGTTGTCTGACGTTGTAGATGTGTTTTCGGTTTGGATGGTCTTCTGGAAATTTCTCTAACACAGATGCTAATATTTTAGCAGGCTTGACTTGAGCATCACTCATTTCTTTCACAACCAGTTTCGCAGCAGGACTTAAGCCGCTCAGCTGTCGATGACCCTCTTCATATACTATCATCTCATGGTTGTGATACCCCCATTTAGAGTAACCAATCACTTCCCAACCGTCACAACTCCGTAGTTGTCGGACCTTTACTCTGAACTCACACCCATAGCCTTTCCGCTTTGTATCAAACCGAGTGGCTGTACGAAAATCTCTTTCTTCTCTTTTGCGATAACGGTCACATCTCAAAATGCGATCCATTCTACCATCCCGTTGAGATTTATGAGTTACTACTACCAAGAAAAATCCAGCTGCAATTGCAACTTGTTTTGCCCAATCAATCGCTTGTTGAGCTTTTTCGAATGGACCATCATGTCCAAATATCCCACTGTAATCATTTCCGTCTCCACCATAATTCTGCATCAATTATATATTATAATAAATACATTTAACGCATAATACATTTAATTTCTATATTTACACAGAATTAACACAAAAAAAAACATAATTATGTATAATATTATTCATACACATACACATACAAATTTTAAACACACTCATTTATAAAAGTCACATAAACAATTAAATATTTTGGTATACATTAACACAAATCTACTCACTACATACATAAACACATTAAATAATTAAACATAATTTAAATAAAACACCGTTTTGAATTTTCAATTTGAAATAAATTAAAAACAAAAAAAAAAAACCATTTCCAATTTTTTTTTAATACAATTTCGAATTGTCAAACTTAATTTTAAAAAAAAAAACCTTTCTCAACAATCAAACTTAATTTTTAAAAAAACCCAATTCGAATTTTCAAACTAAATTTAAAAAAAATACCATTTCGAATTTTCAAACTTAATTTTACAAAAACCTATTTCGAATTTTCAAAATTAATTTTAAAAAAAGCCATTTCGAAATTTTTAAAAAACTCATTTTCGATTTTTTTTTTTAAAAAAAAAAGTAGGCACAACAACAAAATCAAAGAAGGAAAAAAAAAAAAATTACTGGTGGCGTCTGCCAGGGGCGCCACAGCCACTAGACTGGCGCCTGGCAGGGCCGCCTCAGCCAGTAGAGTGGCGCCTGGCCAGGACGCCAGTCTGGTGGTCTGGGCGTCTAGGCTGGACGCCGGTCTGGTGGTTCTGGCGTCTGGCTTGGACGTCCATGCTACGGTTAGGGCGTCCATCCTAGGCGCCGGAGCCACCCCTACGGTAAACCGTGAATTTTAACGGTGACTTACCTCGTTTTCCGTCGACGACGACGTACCTCCGGCGTCCCCCACAACTCTGGCCTGCCCTCCGGTCTCCCCCGGCGAGTTAGTACGGCTCCACATTTTTTAAATCGAGATTTGTTCAATTTTAGAAAATGGAATCCCCCGGCGAGTTAGTACGGCTCCACTTTTTTTAAATCGAGATTTGTTCAATTTTAGAAAATGGAATCCCCCGGCGAGTTAGCACGGCTCCACATTTTTTAAATCGAGATTTGTTCAATTTTAGAAAAAGGGCATAATTGCCACACCAAGTCATATTTGTGGGCTTTATATGGTAATTTGCGGGCGATGTTTAGCGATTCACTTCTTCTAAGGTAAACGATCACTCACAACAACTCACTAAGATAAGGTAATACTCTATAAACATAGAGATACCAAAATAACAAATCAAGGCAAACAAACAATCGTCATCTTTAGCATAATTGGTCAATTTCATATTAATGCCCCTTATTCCTTTTATAGTCAAATTGTATACCATTAACAAAAGATATACATAAGAAGGGAATAAAGCAATCAAGAGATATAAGTACTCTCACATGCATATATAGCCAATCACTTGTCACTTAACCATGGCGAAAATACACAAACATGCTAAAAACAATCTATTTTAGTAAAGGATAAGGGTCATAGTGGATAAGGTAATCCAATATTCGGATTCAAAGTCATACAACATGAATTCAATTGGTAAAAGACATAACTAAAGAATACATAACCCAAGACTTTGAGTCCAACACTAATTTATATCACATTGTTAAATATATTAGCAAATACACAACTCAAGACTTACTTTAAAACCTCTGTAAAGTATAGATATTTCATGCTAATACTAAAATATTCCCCACACCAATGATGACATAAACTACATATATCATATCATCACAATTTGAAAAATCAAAAAATCATAATAATTTTATTATTCTCACAATAATAAAAACATGTCATACTCAACTTTGTGGAATATTTACGTAACAAATTGAGAAGATAAGAAATTCAAGAATATTACTTACCATAAATATACATGTGATGCTCAACACCACCGCATTACTCACATGGAGAAATCGATGTTGATTTCTTCAAACAAATGCCAAAATTAAATAAACCAAATTGAATCAAATAAGAACACTTAGGTGCAAAAACATGAAATAATATATTTACAACACTTGAAACCTCTCTCTTAAGGTGGGCTCTAAGAGTAATCTCACTTTTGAATTAAGGAAAAATAATAATTCAAAAATATTACACCACAAGGTTAACACAACTTAGTAGTTAACACACTAAAAAATTGAAATGATAGCCACCAAAAGAATTTCAAAAAATAAAATAGAAACTAATAATCATGTTATATCCAATAACAAGAGTTATATAGGCCAACTAAAAGTCACAAGGAGTAACAACCATCAAAAACTTCTCCTATGGAGAAAATCATATAACTCTTCATAAACGATATTACATATTCCTCATTCAAAAACTTCACTCACTTACTAAATTAATATAAGGATATTTTTTATTTTAACACCTGACAAAAGCATGAAATTGGTTTTTAACACCCCCTAAAAAAAAGTTTTATCTTAACACCAGACAAATGTTACGAAAATGGTTTTTACCACCACTTAACTGATTCCGTTTAGGAATCCGTTAAGTGGGGTCATGAGCCACGTGTCGCTTTATTATTGGTCGAAAAAGAAAAACAAATAAAACAAAAAAAATATAAAATATAAAATATAAAATAATTTTTTATTTTTTTTATTTTTTTATTTTTTTGTAATTTTATTTTTTTAAAACAAGTAAAATGGTGACACGTGTCAATGTGGACTCCACTTAACGGAATTTTGGACGGAAACCGTTAAGTGGTGGTAAAAACCATTTTCGTAACATTTGTCTGGCGTTAAAATAAAACCTTTTTTTTTTTGGGTGTTAAAAATCAATTTCATGCTTTTGTCAGGTGTTAAAATCAAAAATATGCTTAATATAATTAACACATGTTCTTGAAACATGGAGATATGCAATGTAAGCATATAGAATTTAAGCATGAATAAAGTTTCCATAAAGCTAGACATATATATCAACATATATGCGCTAAAAAGTAATAGATTTTAATATCATATTCAACATAACACAAAATTCATGGTTATACATAAAAATACATACACCCTTAAAAAGATCAACCCGTGAATCCAACGACATAAAAGCATGTTAACATTAAAAAGAAACAACTTGCTAATAAAATTTATTCTAAAAGCAAGAGCATAACAAAGACCTTCAAAATATATAACAATACATTGCTGCTTCAAAACTCCAATAAATTGAGAATTAAATCAATTAGGAGTATCTCTAAATCCTAAGCTCAAGGCTATAGAACTAACATAAGTCTTTATTGTAATAATCACATTAGCAAATAAACGTAATTGACAAAAATCAATATCTAACACTCATTTGTCAAAAATCACAATTCATATATTTGCCAAGAAGATTATTAGAAATTAAACCACATGCTAAACATAATCAATAAAAGACTTGGTTTAAAATGGACCTCCCTTAAATTAAATCAAGTTATGTAAGTGGACATACGCATGATATGCCCAAGCATCCTCACAAAATATGCAGCTCCAAGAAATCATCGTAACTCCAAAACGAGAGCAGATATCAACGATCCAACCGTTGAAAATAAAGCCTCATTTTTCCAAAACAATCTCCTAAAATTTCAGCCAAAACCGACAACAAATGACCATTGATCGGGACCATTTTCGGGACTGCTCCCAGAAAAACGTGAATAGAAATTTTTCCAATTCCAAATAATATTTTTCTTCACACTATACAATCTTTCAATCAATACCCATCGAATAGCCATTGAAAATAAATAATTTGTTTTCAAAATTGTTGTAAAATAAGTGTTTCAAAGGCTACAAAAATATAAGAATAATATGTTCCTTTGATAAAAAAAAAACACATTATTCTTATATTTTTGTAAAAACACTTCTTTGTATAGACAAATCTTAAATTTTAAAAAAATCTATTTCGGCAAATTCACGTGGTCAATTTTATTTATACATAAAAAATGCATAACTTCGAACAATGCAAATTCTTAGCAATTTGTCTAACAAAATATAAACAAGACACCTATAACAAAATTCTTAGCTTGCTTATCTTTCACTAAAGTAAAACTGATAATTGGTCCAATTAAAGTTGACTAGATTGAACCCAGTGAGGAAGTTAGCAGAAGTTGCGGAAATTTGAAGTAGACGACTTTTGCGTAACATATTCTACGCTGTTCCTTAACAATCAAGCACACTCAACAACCACATTTAAGACTTGACTGAATGAAATACGAAGTAATGAGTATACGCCGGGGATGAGGGAAGAATGATACAACAAGAAAGTATACGTCTATTTGACGTTTTCGAATTTTGAATTTGATCACATATTTTATCTATTCTTCTCATACAAATAGTCGAGTAATCCGTAAAAGCACAAAAAAGACTCGCAACGGATTTTCAAAACATCAACTTTTTTTTTTTTCCCAAACTCAGGAACGAATAAAAAAAATCGGGATATATATGCTGATGAACAAAAGCCTGCCAATAGTCCAGGAACAGGAGAAACCAAACAGTTGAAGAATTTTTCTAACACAATCAACGCAATGAATTAATTTGACAGTAAATATTCTCCCTATTAAGTTGCCTCCGGAGCTGAAACTGGTGCAGCAGCTGGTGGCTTTAGTAATGGCTGGAGTGCTTTGACAACGATGCTCATGTTTGGCCTAAATTCACCTTCATATTGAACACAAAGAGCTGCCACAGCAGCCAACTGCAAATGTAGGAAATTCCTCCGATCATGTCAGCAATTAGCAGATTGAAGAGCCAAAAAGAAGGAAATAAGAGGAAAGGTAAGAAACAAACCTTAGCAACTCCTTTTGCAGGGTAATCCTTCAATCTGGGGTCAACACACTGCTTAACTTTATCTTCACTAAGCCTTGGAGTTGCCTGAGCAAAAACAAACATATACTTTAGCTATTAATGGAACAACAAGACACTTAGCATGCCGAGGACAAAACAAGCATTATTCTCAAATGCTCTTGTACAGGTTCAGTAAAAAAGGAATAGAGAGTTTACCCAAGTAACCAGACTTTGCTGACCACGAGGCATAGTATGATCAACGGGTTTGCGGCCAGTTAAAAGCTCCAAAAGAACCACACCAAAACTGTACACATCACTCTTTTGCGTCAACTGTCCAGTCATTGCATACCTGAGACAATTATCAACAAAGCAAAGTAAGCGGTCAATTTAAAAAGAAAAATGAAGTGAGAAGAAAATAGATTGTCTATCAATCAGTCAATTTCACAATTTACAACAGTTTCACCACCTATACAGCCTTAAGGGTGCTTTCACAATTGATAATTCAGGATATAAGCAAGTTGATGATCTGGCTACCATAAAGTATTAGTACTCAGAGAACTAAAGTATTCCATACTATACTTTTCCTGCCCCCTCCCCGAATGGTTAGACACCTGACTCAGATATAAGGGGGTAGAAAAATTACTCTGGTGCATGATATCCAAAGGTGCCCAAAACCCTGGTGGAATGAAGACGGGCAGCCATATCAGGAGCCTGATTTGAAAGATTAAAATCTGCAATCTTGGCTTTGAAATCTTCAAACAAGAGAACATTACTAGATCTAATATCTCTGTGAATAATAGCAGGTTGAATCTTCTCATGAAGGTATTCCAATCCCCTTGCAGCATCAACAGCAATTCTAACTCGCTGCATCCAGTCGAGCACTGGACCAGGTTGAGCACCTTGCACACCTTTCCTTCCTGCAACAAGATTATTCCTATATTACTTAATCCATTTCACACAATCTTTCAAATTATTTTCACACTCCAATAATGAATTATCAAACCATAAATCCAGGTAACTATCCATACCATGCAAGATATCATGCAAGGATCCCATGGTAGCAAACTCGTAAGTTAACACCCGCATGTTTCCCTCTACACAGTAGCCTTGCAACTCAACAATGTTTTCATGTTTCAACCTTGATACTCTAGAAACCTACAAGAACCAAAGAACATAACCTGCAGATTAGACCAAAAGCCTAATAGGTATTAAAAGTAAAACTCCATACTAGTAGTTTCCAGCAGTAAATCACACCTGTGTCAAAAACTCCACATTGGACTCTGGTTCTTGGGAAACATCAAGTTTTTTCACAGCCACTGCCTTCTCATTCTCCAAAGTAGCATAATACACTCTTCCATAGGAACCTTCGCCAATTAATGCTTTGGATCCAAAGTTATCAGTTTTTTCCTTTAGCTCATCCAAAGACAAGATAGGCACTTCAATTGGTGGTGGTGTTGACTTCTGCACATCTTCCTTTACAGGTGCTGTTGGCTTTTGGTTCCTTACAGCTCCTAATTTTCACAATAAAAGTAGCAAAGTAAGTTTGGATGCATCAATTCTTTACACAAGTTAGAAAAATATATATATATATTGGTTGCAAGTAATATTCCAACTCAGATCCATCAAACACTAAAAAATTCAAAATAGCACGTTTTAAGATAAGGTTTACTATCTTTAGCCAAGCAACATAATTTACAACACATTTCCCATAACTCTTCCTGCTCCCCCGCCCCAAAATGATCAGATGATAAAGACTGGTGAACAATGCACCATTGACCATGAACAGATCTGACGCTCATTCAACCAAAAAGTGTGATATTAAGTCATTGACCAGAAATTATTACTTCAAAATAGATGGCATCGAAAGTCCATGTAAAGCATGCACCTAGACTACAAGCAAATGACACTAAAGCAAAGTCTTTTAAAAAATACAAAGACAGAAGTAAGAAAGTCTTCTTGGAATCATTAAAATGAATGCAGCTAAGGAAATTTGGCCCATTCATATTTTTTAATCACTAATTCAACTTGGCTGTATTGGACATATTAGAATCAGCAAAAAAATGTTTGAATAAGTCAAGAACACCTCCAAGGTTACAACAATATATAAATATCAGTTGTACATCTGACAGCAAGAGTCCGCCAATGACCAAACAAGGCCACCTCATAAGATGTTAGCTCTGACAGTGTTCAGCAACTAGACTTTAATTCCCTTATATCAGATATTGTCCTGAGGTTCAGCCATCTTACTTTCATGTTTAAATGATTAGTTAAGTAGCTGAGGGGACCAACGACGAGTTGGCAAATTAGTCTTCTGCTTGACCCACCATGTATAACTGTCCATTTAATACCATTGAATGTTTCTATCCAAGCCTTTAAATTACAAGTTAACATCAAGGCAACTAGTTACAACCCTCTCACTTTGATAGTGCTGTTTCACACTCACAGTTCAATATTCAAATGCAACTGCATGCCATCAGAAATTATATACACTATTACACTGCATATGATTATGCATACTGATCAGGACAGACCATTATTAAAGACAAATAATAATGTTCAATGTATAAGAAGAGCCGCAGAAAATAAATTGTCATTTGCAATATTCGAAGAAAACCAATTCTTCCCTCTGGCTAATCAAGTTTTTCCAAAGGTAGTACATAGCATCAATTTAAAGTTGATTACAAATGCATGCATATCCTCAAACATGAATATAGGTTTTGAAGTAAGCCATATCTAGTTTACCCAACAAAAATGCATCATCAAAATTCACAATATCCAGTACTAATTATAAATGAGATGGAATCAATACTCTATTTCTCTAACATGATCAACAAAGCTTAAGAATTCTCAAAAGTGCATCCAAGGCCAAATCCCTTCGAATATCTAGCTTCAATTATGGCAACATTTGATACAAGGATTGCTTTTCGCAGAAATAAAAAGTGATAGCAGGCATTTGGTACACGAAGATAGCATCTTTGCCTCAAACTAAGAAATTGAGGACTGACCGCAGAAACTCAATGTTAATGTAACACTAATCCTACTATTTATAAACATTAAATAGCTTAACCAATAACACCTAAGAAGCTCGAACATCACAATCAAACTCTGTAATTTCTACATTCACACATAGCGTTACGTTATCAAGCATCAACATAATAAGCCAATCACAATTCACAAGTATTTTACATGCTAAAAATCCTCATGTTTCATACAATAGCTCATTAATTTCAATTTACACATGACCATTCCCTCCTCAACACCCCCGCTGCCCTGAGCCCCTGAAAAACCGCATATATTTATAACATTCAAAATAACATCACCAAAGATGAAATACGACATACTTTCCGCATTGTTCCGTGGGCTTTTAAGGGGTTCATCATTTGATGGGTAAGACTCTTCAACATGGCAAGTACAACAAAGCCACCGCCGCATTCTCGATGTTGGCCTTCTCAAACTTAAATCGTCTCGAGAATGTCCTTGCAATCGTACAAAGTGGCCAGGGGGCGGTGCATGTGCCTATCAACCATTACAAAAATTTCATCATTTCATGTTATTGTGAATCAAATCACATGGAACCACCAAAATGTGTCAATTAAAAACAAACTTTTACTATAAAATAAGATACAATTATATTATTCAGAACAATATTATACATAAATTCACACAAAAACATGCAAAATTCCAAAAACCCATTCATTGTTCAGTCAAATTGATTCCATATGTAGAAATTGCAATCAATTGAAAATTAAGCAATTGAATTATAAACAAATGGATAAACAACATGCAAATGAATCAATAACAAATAATCATTATATCAACTAATTGATCAAAGATTTTATGCCAATAATTAATTAATCTTATAAAAATGCAGCCCCCTGATAAAATTAAATGAAGCAAAAAAATTTGAAAAATTAAATAAATTAAATTGAAAGGGATCAACTGATCCTCACCACTAAACCACGTCGGTGAAAGTTGCCGTCCATGAATAAAATATCCAAAGTTCAAATTGAATTAGGGGAAATAATTCCAAATTTTCAAAAAAAAATTAAGAAAATTGAAAATACTTTATAAGAAATTTCACCTTTTAATTAGGTCGAAAGCAAACAATAGAACCCGCAAAATTAATCACAGGAAATGGGAAAATTCCGAAACAGAAAAAAAAACCAATCAAAGATTTTGCTTAAAAAACCTAAACAAAAGGAGAAATTTCAAATTCAATAACAATTCAACAACAAAAAAGAGTCAAATTAGAGAAGAACCCCTTTATACCCAGAAACCAAAAGGCACAAAATAATAAAGGGGTTGTTAAAAAACCAACAACAACCAAAAAATAAAAATAAAAATTAGATCGAGAAATTGCGAAATAAAAGGGAAAGTGACATCGAAAATGAGTTGTTTGATCGAACTTTTAGAGCGAAAAGGGCATTACCTTACCTGGGTTTTGGCCAAGGAGAGAGAAAATGGTAAACAATTTGAATTTTAATTTGGAAAATTAATTTTGATTTTTCTGGTTCACTGTATTTTTGGGTGAGGTGGGAGAAAGAGGAAGAAGAAACAAGAAATGAAGACAGATGTACAAATACAAATTAAAGGATTTTATTTGAAGCAAAATATAAATTATTGCTAACAAAAATATAAGATTTTTATAAAATTAAATAGAATAAAGATTGGGCGGACCAAAAAGGAAGAAATAAGAAATAGGCCGGTGGGTTGGAACCGTGTGGGAGTAGTTTGAGGAATCTTTTTTGGTGTGTTTGATTGATTAATTGAATTGTATTTTGTTTCTTTATACTTTGTACTAGCCGTTATATAGAAGGAATGTAAGAAGATTACACTCATGGTGGAGTATGGTTTAATCTTCGAAATCTACACTTTCTATGTTAAAAAGGGTATTGTGATTTGGTTTTGGGATTTTGTGGTTTTTGACTGGCCGATTTGGAAGGATTGGATTTGAGGATTGGTTGTGAATCAGGGGAGGGGATTAACGGAGTTGGCACTCTATGCTGAGTGTTCTACTCGGGGTCGGTGGTTCTTGGAGGTGGATTTAGGGTTTACTTGCCGAGACTTTGGGAAGGGAGATGAGTGTGGAGAAGAGGCAATGGTCTACTGGGCAAGTTTGGGTTTTGGTGAGATATGTGATTTTTCGATATGCAGACTCGAAATCATATCTCTGAAAGATATCACGAAAAATACTTTGGGTTTGTGATGTTAATTGATTTTTGGTTGGGCTTAATCTTTGAAATCTTTATTTTCTATGTTAAAGGGTGACATGATTTGGCTTTCAGGTTTCATGACTTTTTATTGGCTAGTTTGGGAGGAATGAATTTTGAGATTGGTTGTAAATTGGGAGGGAGGGAAGCTAAGCGTTAATGGAGCTAGTATTTGGTGTTGGGTGTTTTACACGGTGTTTTGCTTTTTGGAAGTGTTATAGGTCTATAGGGTGGATATATTTGGTGCGACATTTGGGAAAGAAGATGAGCGTTGAGAAGAGGTAATGGTTCAGTAAGCAAATTTGAGTTGGTGGGATGTGTGGATCTTTGAAATGTGGATTCAGGATCATGTGTAATAATTGATTGTTTTCATATATTGAAAACTATGCATTGAGACGATTCTTTTAAGTACCCGCATAAATATGTTTAATCTCATATATAACGCACAAACAGTGACCAAAGTGATGCACGTGAATAGTGTCAAAGTCAACCGTAACACTTAAATAAAAATAATAAAATTATGATGCAAGCTGGCCTTTATGAATGACTCTCATGATAAATGTGATAACGGAGCATATATAAGTGTAATTCAAACATGAATAATCCTACCTAAAATGTCCAATATCTTTTAATAACAATGCATTCCTTTTTTGGAAGTTACAAATTAATTGCGAGTAATTATTTGATAGATATTCTATATTTGCTCTCATCATATGAGTCATTCTTTTTTATATCTCCCTATAGCTCTTATCTAGAGGTGATCAAAAAATCGGATTGGACCTTAATATCATATCTCATGCCCAAATCCGTAAAAAAGTAGCAGGCTTATCTGGTCAAAGCAAGCTTTTCGGGTTTTTTCAGGTCAGATGCGGACTTTTAAATAAAAATGCGTTTTTAAACTTGCCTAAAACCGCCCTATTTTCGAATCGAAACGGATTGGGCTAGCAGGCCGAGCCGATACCTCTACGTCTCATCTCTTAAAATGTCGCATATTCCATCTACGTTGCGAAAGATAATGAGAATGAGAATGCTTTTAAGAGTCTTACCCGACTTTATGCAATGGACATAACATAGGTGAAAAATGGGACTAAAATGAGACCAACCAGATAGACTCATAAATGGGCCTTATACATAATTAAATGAAGATGAGCATATGAGATGTAAATGTAACATGGACATATTGTATATGGGCCTGAGAAATATATTTATTGAAAATGGACTCATGAAATAAGCCCCAGGTGGTGTAAAATCAAGAGAACTAACAATAAGCATGCAGCATGCTGCATATAATGGATTAAAGAGTGGAAATGAGTGTAACTAACTAACTACGTGATTATTGGGCGGGGATGGGTCTCGATTTGGTAGGTCGTGGAGCAAGGATGGAGATGAAATTTATACCCGTCATAGGTAATGGGGCGGGGTTGGATTTTCTGTTATACCCGCTCTATCCCCGCCCCACCCGCCCCACTTTATACCCGCTCCGCCCCAACCGCCTCAATTCGTACCCGTCCCATCCCTACCCCATACCCACATCTATATAATTTAAAAACTAAATTATGTACTTTTGTACTATTTTATAAAAAAAATTATGTAAAAATAAAATAATAAATATAATACTTTGTAATACACTTATATTATAAACAAAAAAGTGTGTAATATTGAAATTGATTTTTTTTTTTTAAAAAATTGTATTCTATATTTAATTATGTAGGATTGTGTATATGTGAAGCGGGGATTAGGCGGGTCTTGGGTGGGGATTAGGTGGAGGTGGATATCCAAGTGGGGGATAAGATGAGGATGGAGATAAATTTTGGACCCGCCGCGGGGATAGGGATGGGGATGAAAATTTTAGGTGGGGATGGGGATGGGAAAGTCAACATCCGCCCCGACCCGCCCCATTGACATCTCTAGTGATTACTGTTTAAGGAAAAATACCCATAACATGTGGATTAATGCCACTACGACACGTGTCCCTAAGCGCTCAACGAGCCAATTAGAGCATGACACATGTCACTCAATGATAGAAGGCTAAAAACGGGTTTCAAGCCCATAACCCTAGAAACCGTAAAATGGTGAGAAGCCTATCTATTTAGGTTAAATAACCTAAAAGGCACATGTCCCAATGCACTATAAATACTGATCATTTATAATTAATCAGTTGGGATACAATCAATATTCAAGTGCAATGACTCCCAAAAATACTCTCTCCTCTCTCTACTTTCTCTCTCTAAAATACCTTTTTCCGGCCACTAATTTGATCGTCGGAGGCGAACCTCCGACACACCGAAGGTTCGTTGTTTTGCAGGTGACCAGGCCGTTCGAGTGTTGCATTGCGGATTTGTCTCCCGCGAGAAGCACACACCCCTTTCTCGGGTACGTACAAAAAAACCCCAAAACAATTACAACTTTAAAACATGAAAGTAAGTATATAGAATGGGCTTAAATAGCAAGCTAGAGACGCACAAAAATGAAATTAAACAATAAATCTATAGTTTTTAAGTCAAAGATAAGCTCATATACTTTAGTTCTTTTTTATATATAGTTTTTAATAAAAATATAGTATAAAAACTGCAAACCGCATTATAGTGAGATTTGGTCTAAATATTTTTTGAAATCGCACCGCAGTTTGGTCATTTTCAATAACCGCACCGTAATTTTCAAACCGCAAACCGCACTAAACCGCAAAAGTGCGGTTTAGTGCGGTCTAAACCACACTTTGTACAACTCTATTCGTAATAATATTAAGTTTTACACAATTTTTGATAATTTTTAAGCATAACCCGAAATCGACCCGAAATCTGACCCGAACTCGACCTGCTGACCCGAATTTCCACCCCTAAAATAAATGCAAACTTAGGTGCATCTCGGGCAAGTTTAATAGTTGGTGCATTTTGGGAGAATGGGGCAAAGATTGGTGCATTCTTGTTAAATATTTCTTGTTTTTTAGATATTTTCATAGCATACACAGATAAAGAAAAACCATTAAGTTAAAAAAAATATATTAAAATTTGATTATCATCTTTGAAACCTTGACTTATTATTTTAGTGGTATATAAAGTAGAGATGGTATCGTGTGCGGACTGCCGCACGCAAATTGGTTGAGATATTAAAATTTGGTGCGGCAGAGTTGGTTGAGATATTTTATTTGTTGGCTAATATATTTCATTTGTTGGCTGATATGTTTCATTAATTGGTTGATATGTTTCATTTGTTGGCTGATATGATTTTTGTGTTGGCTATTATATTCCTTTTGTTGGCCGATGTGTTCATTTTGTTGGCAGCTATCAGACATCAGTTAGTTGATATGTTTCTTTAATTGGCTGATATCTTTATTTTGTTGGCTGATATGTATAATTTAATTGTTGGCTTATATGTTTCATTTTATTGGCTTATATATTTATTTTGTTGGCTTATCTGTTGTTTTTGTTTGCTGATTTCTTCCTTTTGTTACCTGATATGCTTCATTATTGGCTGATATGCTTCATTTGTTGGCTGATATATTCCTTCTGTTGGCTGATAAGTACCTTTTGTTGGCTGATATATTCCTCTTGTTGGCTGATATGTATCTTTTGTTGGCTGATATATTCCTTTTGTTGACTGATACTTTTTTATTAATGTCTGATGTGTCCCTAATGTTGACTGAAATCGGACATCAATTGACTGACATGTTCATTTTAATGGTTGATATGCGTCTTTTGTTGGCTAATATGATTAACAACATACATATATACTTTCATTTCCATCTCTCTCTCCTCTTTCCCCATCTTCCTCTCTTTCTTTCTCTTGTTTCAAATGAACCGGACTCCTTTCTTCTCCAACTTCTCAAATCAGCCACAAATCCCACGCCACCCCACCCCACCCACCAACCACCGAACCACCGAACCTACCCACCGAACCTTCCTCTCTTTCTTTCTCAAATCAGCCCCAAATCCCACGCGACCCCATCAAACCCATCAACCACCAACCACCAAACCATCAAACACCCCGCAAATCACCAACCACCAAGTCGCCGCCGTTCAAGGCTACGCAAATCGAAAACCTTGTCTTTTGTTATTGGGGATTTATTTGTTTTAATTTGTGATTTGTTTTGATTTTGGGAATTCCGTTTTTTGTTAGTATTATTTGGGGATTTTGGGGATGTAGATCTGAATTGTGGTTCCATGTGTTTGATTTTGCAGGTGGTGGAAGTTGTTGCTACCGCTACCGTTGCCGCTGCCTTCTTCGCCGTACGAACTATTGGGTGCGGACCTAGTAGTTTGTGTATAAATTAAAGTATGTTAATTGAACTTCTAAACATATCAGTTACGGAGTAATTAACATACATCAATCATAATTAACAAATGACAATAAATGTTTAATACTTTCTCTTTTTTTTTTTTTTAATGCACCACTTTAGTTTTAGAGAAATATAGAGAATTTATCAGTTAAAAAGAAAAGTGATTCAACTAATTTATTCTTCCATTTTTAGAAAAGTGATATTGCTTCGCATTTTTTTTTTAATTTTTTTTTATTTTTTTTTACTTATATGACTGGTTCCTATTTTCATTTTGATTTGGTCTATTAGCTGTATACTAAGTATTATAAATGATTGTACTCGCAAAGTTGCATGGTGAATAGTACTCCAAATTATGGTTGTGAACTTGTAATCGATAATTAGGATAAATGACATATTTATATAATGTAATCAATTAAAATTGTCCCGATTTTGAAATTAAACCGTTAAGAAAATTTTTCTGATTCCACCACAATATTTGAGTAATGTACGTTTTGTATATGACTCTTTCTCTTTTACCTTGTCTTACTTGGCTCATTATCTTATGTTGATTTCATATGCATGTCTCTAGGTATCTTATTCACGGGCTACCCAGTTATTGGACATCAAAATAAGATGCAGGCTTCCGCAAGTTGTCTAAATAAAAATAATATTGTTGATGGTTATTGTGGATGGGATCCAAGAATAAATGGTCATTCTTTTACTAGCAATGGCTTTACTTTGCCTTTAAACAAGGTAACAAGCTTCATTCAATACCTAAAAAAATTGGTTGATATGGACCCTTCATCCTTTTGTGGCATTGAATTTCACTTGGGTATCCTAATGAGGTATGTCAAGGTTTCCTCGGCTTATCTTGGAAAAGACGAGGATGGAGTAGACTTTGATATTGCCTATTATATATCGACCTAAAGAAGAGTTGGGGCCTCGGCTCAATGAGGACATAATGGAAGAAATCGAGCAATTAGCAATTTTTAAGTATGGTGGCGTGCCACACTGGGGTAAAAAAACGCAATGTAGCGTTTGAAGGTGTGATTATATTAGTAAGTATAAGGATGGAGAAAAGTTTTTAAGGGTTAAGGAAAGGTATGATCCTTTGGGATTGTTTTCAAGTGAATGGACTGATCAAGTTTTAGGATTAAAAGAGGGAATAATCATAAATAAAACAGGTTGTGCACTTGAAGGATTGTGTAGATGTAACACATACAATGATTGTGGGACGGGGTACACTTGTGAAAGTGGTAAAGTTTATGACGAGGCTAAAGTTTGCAAGAAGAAGAGAAGCAACCTTATTTTTGATTATTGCTTGATTGGATGATTATCAATAAGGCAAAATTTAATGGATGTGAAGTTTGTAATTATAATATCAATGTGACTAATACTAGATGGATGTTGTATTTTTTTATTTATTTAAATTTAAAAATATGTTTGTAATGATTTGTAAGACTAAGTACAAGTCAATGTATATGTAAATTGGTGTTAATCCACGACCGATGATGTATATGTATGTTATTATCCATGCTTGCTCCTGTATATATAGATGATTGTTTTTCCTGGATGGATGATGTATATATTGTTTATATTCCATGCTTGAAGTTTACAAATATGTTTGTAATGATTTGCAATAGTACTAATTGTCTCATTATAAATTATTTCATGATTTGTTAAAAATTGATAATGTATAAACTCATATGGGTATCCCTATTTGCTTGTTTATTTAATGTATGTATTTCCTCTGTATTTAATAGTTCTTTCAAAACGAGTAAACGGTGATTATTGCTCACAAAAATGTTAATATAAGACTTTTTAGCAACAAGAGAGTATTCCTCTTAAAATTATATTAAGGCCCTGTTTGGTAATTAGTTGGGAGCTGATTGATATAACTGGTTGTATTAGCTGGTTTGACTAGTTAGTTATAATTAGCTGATTGTGTAAAAGTGTTTGGTAAATAGTTGTTAATTGTTAGCTGTTTTAGTGTATTTAAGAATCAAAAAGCTAATTGTCTAATAGCTTGTAAGCTATGTACCAAACACCCAAATTAGCGTTTTTAATGGGTCAAATTTCTAATTGGGCAAAATAAGCTAAAAGCTCTTTTAAAAGCTATTTACCAAACAAGACCTAAATTTTAAATAATTATGGAGTAAGAAGTCTTTATTGGTTAATTGGTATTATCAATATTAAAGATTAGTAAAAAGTCTCTATGGATACCTATTTTTAAGGGTGTGTCATCTAGTTGGCTAGCTACTTGCAAGTTTAGATGATTTAGTTAACTCTTATAATTCATATCTTTACTCTTTTTAATTAAATTGGTTACAATGTTACACGTTTTTTTTTATTAGTATTATGTACTTGTATTACATGTATCACTGTCAAAACGATTTGACAGTTCGGTTTCGGTTCGGTTTGTAATTGGGTCGGTTTGAAATCGGTTTAAATGTCTTACGGGTCGGTTTCAGTTCGGTTTAAATAAATTTCGGTTCGATTCGGTTTCGGTTTATTCTTGAACGGTTTAAATTCGGTTCGGGTTGTAAACGGTCCGGGTAGTAAACGGTTCGGTGCAAACGGGTTGCGGTTCGTTAACGGTTCGGTGCAGACGGGTTGCGGTTTGTTAACGGTTCGGTGTAAACGGTTTTTATCCCGGTTTAAATTCGGTCGGGTTGTAAACGGTCCGGGTTGTAAACAGTCCGAGTAGTTAACGGTTCGGTGCAGACGAGTTGCGGTTTGTTAACGGTTCGGTGTAAACGGTTTTTATCCTGGTTCAAACAGTTTCGCGTTAGAAACGGTTCGGTTCTTTTTTGGTTCGGTTTAATTTTAGTTTGGTTTATAACTAGTTCGATTTGTTAAAGGGTTTGATTCTTCAACGATTTAACATTATTTGGATCGGTTTTATTTCAGGTTTACTAAATTACGATTCGGGTCTGTTTCTGATTTCAAAAAATCGAGTCATTTGGATTCAAAAAATCAGATATTATTTGATTAAACAAGTTGCTCAAAAAATTGTATACAAAAAATCGAGTCATTTCAAGACTAAACAGTATTATATACTTGTACATGCATATAAATCCCAAAGTCCAAACCTTCAATTCGTTAACTTGCTCAAGTTGAATATTATCTTTACATTCCATATTGAAATTTGATCAGATAAAAAAAACTACACACGTTGACCTTTTTCCTTGTGATATGTATGGAAGATGGTTTTTTAGTCTTATAGTACCAATTTGGGTTACTCTCTTAAGCTATTTGATACTTTGCAAAGATGGTGTTAATTGTGATCCTCCCGAAGGACCCATCAAATGCTCTTTCGGAGACTCCGACTGCATTATCACCAATTCTTATGGCTCGTTCCCTGACCGGAGTACTTGCCATGCTGCCAATGCCGTGTACCCGAAAGATGCAACCACGATGAAGAGAAAATTCAAGGTATTGATTGCTAACTTTAGCTAATGTATGTCCATGCTACATTATATTATACATATTAAGTCGATCTACATTATAATCTTGAAAGAAGATTATCCTAAATACTTATGCACGTATGTACCTTTCCTTTAAAAAAGAAATCTGAAGTCGATCTACAACGGTTACTCAAATCCCTTTTATTCAGATCACTTTTGTTCGTTGAAATTAGAAACCGTAAACCTTGAAAGCATATCATAATCAGACAAGACTTATTGGCTCAGTTTTTTTTTTTTTTTTTTTTTTTTTTTTTTTTTTTTTTTTTTTTTTTTTCTTTGGAAACATGGTATATTTCAATTATATATTTTTTATTTTCATTTGTTTGCATTATTGTCATTAGATATCTTTGTATTATGAATAATTATGAACATTTCATGTATGAAAAATACATATTAATACAAATTTAGTAAAATATGTTTGATATATTTTATTTCTTTAAAGCTTAATTAGTGTACAAATGAGATCAAAATTTAGTCAAACTGTGAAACTAGATTGGATTAGATCAGATCAAATTACAGTGGATAAGATGAATTACTCCACTTTGATCGGGACATTTTCCAACCCAAAACTTGACCAATTATATAGAGTATCTTTTTTTTTTTTTTTTTTGAAGAAATTATATAGAGTATCTTTATTAGTAGTAAGTATAAATTATAAAAAAAAAAAAGTTAATGTTCAGAAACTATACATTTAGACGATACTAACAAGTATCCGTATGACTATATACTCCTCCGTTTTTTTAGTGCTACACTTGGGTTTGCACATTTGTCGAGGTACAACTTTGACCATCAATATCTTAGATTAGATATTTGTAAAAATTATAATAAAACAATTTATAAAAGAAGATATTGTGACAAATCCAACAACTTATTGTATGATCATATTAATATATTACTAGTTTTGTGCCCGTGCGATGCCCGTGTTGTTTATTGAATTTTAAAATAAAACTTTTTATCTAAATATATATGTTATATGAATTTTTTACTTATGGATTAATAATCACTTGACAATCATACTTGTCCGTTTATGGGTGTTTTATATTAATAATCACTTGACAATCTAAAAAAATTAGAAGTAATAATGTACAACAAAAAAGAACGGTTATCTAAAGCTGCGATCTCTTTTCATTCTCTGAACATCTAAGAAAAGGCTAGTTGCATGTTAAGACTCAAGAGAACGGTTATATATAATAACATGTCTCTTTGATTTGTTATTTGTTATTTTTTCCTTTTGAACCTCTCTGGATCCGTCATTCGTATAAAAATATTGGTATTTTATTAAATAAAAAATTTAAACCAAAAGTTCTATTGAAAATAAAATTCCAAAATAACTTTTTTTATCCTACTAAATCTATCCAAATTTCATCAAAAATTAAACGCTAAAATAAATATTTTATCCTACTGAATCTATATATCCAATTTTTTTTTTTAAAATCATATTCTACAAAAAATATATTCAAATAAATCCTACGTGTCATATTAATAATTAATTATCGCCTACATGGCTTGACACTTGGCGGAAAGTTAGAAATGCCAAGTATCACTGTCTCGTGACCTGGCTAAAAGTTTAGCTTTATATTAGTTATATGATATATTAGTAAAAAAAAATTAAATCAAAGGCAATATATGAATGGTGTAAAATCTCAAGGTAATTTGAAATAAAAAAAATAAAAAATATAAAAACGGAGGAATTTTATGTGCAGAGTATATTCATTGATTGAGTGATGTAATAAATAGTGCAAAAGTCAATCTAAGACACTAAAAAACAAGCGGAGCGTATGAATGAGATAGGATAGGAGTGAAGACCAATTCAGAGGGGAATGATAATAAAATAATGTAGAATTTATTTATTTTAGAAAGTATTATACTAGAGCAAGATTTCTTAAGACTTTTATCTTATGCCACATAAGATTTTGAATTAATTTAATATATTTTTTAAATTTTATAATTATGTTAAGAGTGTCTATGATTCATCAAGATTTAGCTCTTCATTTCACATATTTGATTTAAATTTTTTTAAAATATGTACCATTTTTTTCCCTATTTTTACATATTACATTATAAATTATAATAAGAAAGTTCCGATTGGTGCCACAAGTTGTATATCTAATTTCAGCAGGTTTTGTGTGTGGCTCGTGTGGCCAGCTAACACACAAGTAACCCTTGACTGACCTAGTAATCTCTGACCGAGTAACCCCTTCGACCAAGTAACCCCTCCGACCTAGTAACCCTTGACCAAGTAACCCTTGACTAACCAAGTAACCCCTGACCAAGTAACCCTTGACTAACCAAGTACCACTGACCGACCTAGTAACCCCTAATCTTACACCACCTCAAAGCCTTAAACTCCACCACACCACCAACTACTGCACCTCCACGCCACCGGCCCCAACCCGATACGCCATGCCACTACCACGATTCACCAAACCCACAACCAAACCCAGATCCAACGACCAAAACAGCAACAGTAACCAGATCCCAACCCAACCCTTTTCCCACCACAACAACAACCAAAACCCTACCCACAACCAGATCCCCACCCAAACCCAACCAGACCCACCTAAACCACACCCAACCAGACCCATCACGACAACACAACAACAAAAAAAAAACACATAACAAACGAAAAAAAAATTAAAACCTTTAAAAAAAATTTAATCGAACAAATACCTTAAAAATCAGCAACGACTTCGAATTTCACTTGAAATATGGCTAAAAAGGCTACATTCGACCATGGAAACTCTAGATCTAGAGTTTTATAACTGAACTTGGCCTTAAAAACCTTTAACCTATTTTTAAAAAAAACCACGACAACACAATTTTTCCGGCAACGAGTACGAGGAGAGAGAAGTACGAGGTGCTCCGGCCATTGACAATTAGAGAGAGAAAGTTGAGAGGAGAGGAGAGGACAAAGAGAGAGAATAAAAAAAAATTGTGGCTCGCCACACGGTGTGGCCAACCACATATCAAAATTTGTAATCTAATTTAGATGTCATAGCTTAAATTAATATCAAACTATTAGATACGTAAAATTAAATAACAATGAATTTTAATAATTAAAAAATAGATGAAATTCAAATAAATAAATAAATAAATAAAATAAAAAGTGGATTAAAATAGTTGCAAATGTAATAATTAATATCCATGTCCAGGACAATGTATAGTTTAGATTTCCCTAAAAATGTATAGTTTTGATTTTTTTTTAAAAGAAATTAATCAAATTATTATTGTGATAAGTTTAGTTAATATTATTAATATCAAAAATCAAAAATAATATTTTTAAATTATAAAAAAATTGTACCAATTAGACTTTTGCACTATTTATATAGACTACTTAATTACACAACACTTTGACTAATATTTGGTTGGTATTTTATACATAATTAAGATAAAATATAATCATGTGGGCAATTGTTGTTAGAATCATGTCAATAAATAATTTTCAAATATAAACTTTTATGATTTATATGTATTCATAATCAAATAAATTATTATTACTCAAAGTTTCGCGTTGGCAAATACGTCAGCCAGCATAGGGCATTTAGGTTGAAATTATAGAATGAATATTATTCGTACTAGGGCTTAGGCTTTCAATTCAATTTACTTTTAGACGAGTTACTCATTTCGAAAGTATGTCCATTTTTCAATTTTAAGATAAAAGAGAGAAAGTTGTTTAAAAACATTAACGATATTATTACATTATTTTATGTGGACCACATGATGAGATAAAGAATAGTGAAAGTGAAAATTTTCTTTACCATAGAAGAAATTAAACAAAAGTAGGAAGTTAAAAAAAAGAAAAGAAAAGAAAAGGAACCGATGGATTATACTCCCTTCAAATTCTTTTATTTCTCCTGTTTAAAATCTTCAGTGAAATCAACGAAAATAAAATATAATATTTTAACGATTTTTTATATATATATAATTTAAAACACAATCATGAATGATTTTGTTAAATTAGTCTTGAATTTTAAAATTGAAATAATAAGTAATTTCTATTGCGTTGAACGTTGTGAAAAAAAACACAGATTAGACAAACATGGAAGAAACAAAGGGAGTCAATGACTCTATTTTTTTTTATTAAAAAATTAATTTATAAATAAAAAGTCAAATAATGACACTATATGATTAATTTATAATAAAAAAAGTCATATAATTATAAGGGAGTCGATGCTAACGAGCGTCCCTAGCGTTAGATAACTAATTAATATATTATGTAAAATGGTACTCCCTCTTGTTTAAATAAGTGAAATTTTTTGACTTTTTGCACTATTCATCTAATTCACTTTGACTAATGTTTGTGATTTATACATATGAATAATTTAGTCTTGTGGATACTTGTTAGAATCGTCTCAACGAATAGTTTATTAATATTCAATTGTTATACTTATTGATAATTAAAGATATTATCCGTCAAGGTTTTGCATTGGCATATGTGCACAAGCGAAACATTTCACTTATTTAAATATATAGAAAATACTAATTTAGGAATGCAGGACAAAATCATGCGTGATCACTGTAATTTATGTTAATTGTACATTAATAATTGGAAAAATTGTTACGAACTACACGCTTAACAAGTCAAATTGTCAACAACTACTCGCTAAATATTTTTATCAAAAAAACTACCTCCTAAATTTAAAAAGTTTGGATAACACTACCCATTTCCATTTTTCCACAACTAAATCCGGTGTGTGGGACCCACTGGTTCAATTCCCTCCAAAAAAAAAATCTCACTCTCGTATATATTCACCCCACCTCCCCTGCTTCCCAAAAACGCAACCTAAAAAATCAAATCTCTCTGAAAATCCCTAATTGAAAAAGTGAAAACAACTTGGGTCTGCAATTCACAGGCATGTACTATTTTTTTATTTCATTAATTATATATTTTGATTCTATTGTTTAAATTAGAGAATTAGGGTTCTTACAAATTGGGAGTATTTCGAAATTGGGGGAATTTGTTAATTATTATTGTAATTGGGTAAGTTAGGGTTATGAATAAACTATTAATGGCTTCTGAATTGCGTCAAAATTTCTCAATTGTAGAATATCAAACTCTTCTTTTCATTCAGCTCAACCATACCCAAGCAAATGCTATTGTAGAATTCCTCCAAAAATGGTGACATCTTGGACAATTACTACCTCGAGAAGGAGGTTTGTTGCATTTAAGTTCTATGATGCTGCAACTGAAAGACGTGGGTGCAATCTGGAAGTTTGAAATTGAATATCTTTGCTGTGTAAGAAAGAGAATGAAGGAAAAATAAAGAAGGAAAGAGATTGAAGGAAAGAGATGAGGGAGAAAGATAATGATGGTGGTCCTGTTGAAGTAGAAATCAAGGGAAGGACAGAAAAAATAATGACAAAGGGAGAAGTAGTTGGAGCAGTAAATGAAGATAAGGGCATAATTGTAATTGCATCATGTTTTTTTTGGAGGGAAATGAACAAGTGAGCCCCCCTCGTCGGAATAAGTTGCTGGAAAATGGAAATAGATAATGCTACCCAAACTTTTTAAATTTAGGGGGTAGCTTTTTGATAAAACTCTTTAGCGAGTAGTTGTTTACAATTTTTCCTTAATAATTCTACTTTTTGCTCTCTTATCTAATGCCCTAGGAATGCTCGTTAGCTTTTGCATAAGAAAAATTTACAAAATATTGACTAAAATATTTAATACATAAAAGATGATTTTTATTTCCAACAGGTAGCAACCAAATATGCCACAGCGCCACAAAGTTGGTGTGCCCTGATGGAGAAGATGGTCTAGTAATAAGCACAGAAATTCTCAACAAGATTATAAACGTCAACATGTTAGAAGAAACTATGACTGTAGAAAGCGGCATGACGCTGAAGCAGCTGATAGACGAGCTGAGGCGGCCAAGGTGAACTTAGCATTGCCCAATTCGCCTTATTGGGCAGGTGTAACTGTCGGGGGAATGCTCGGAACGGGTGCTCATGGAAGCTCCCTAAGCTATGGGGTCGTGGAAGCGCGGTTCATGACTACGTTGTTAGCCTTAAGATTATAGTCCTGGCAAACGTAATGACGGTTATGTTAAAGTTCGGACGCTTAATGTTGGTGATGAAGACCTTGATGCAGCAAAGGCTTCACTTGGTGTTCTTGGTGTCATCTCACAGGTATATATGTTTGCACAACTTAATCTTCTATTGGACTTGATTTATCTCTGTAAATCTACTTTGAGTAACTTTTATGATTTATAGATAAGAAAAATAGGTTCTTAAACTGTCTAATATAATTATTTTACCAAACATCTAATGTAAACTACTTTATTAATTCAGCACTTTATCAAGTTTAGCTACTACCATACATTATTAATTTCAGTTAACTAATCAATTTCAGATCCTTTTTATGTATCATATATTTATTTTTTTGATGAAATTTTATTTATCATATATCAATGAACATAGCTTAAAAATGTGTTTATACAAGTATTAGTTATAAATAAGAACAAATAATATTGAATTGATTTGTGTTAAATAATGGAGTACGTACTTCGGTCATTCATACTATAAAACAAGTGGAAAAATAAAATAACAATAAATATATATAAGAGATCAGATAATATGTTAAACTGGAGTTTGGGAGAATATTGAGTTACCTTTCATTGATTATTATCAAGGTTTATATAATACAATCAAGGGAGACCTAACCAAAGATAGATTAGGAAATTAGGAAAAGATAAATACTAAAGATTATATCTACCATAATTATATCTAAATATATCCTATTACCCCCCCTCAAGTTGGAGCATGACAATCATAAATGCCCAACTTGGAAACAAGATTATCAAACAGAGTTTTGCCAAGTGGCTTGGTGAAAATATCTGCTAACTGCGAACTAGTGGACACGTGTTGTGGAGTTATAAGTCCTTCCTTGATAGCATCACGAATGAAATGGCAATCTACTTCAATATGCTTAGTTCGTTCATGAAACACCGGATTCTTTGCTATATGTAACGCAGATTGATTGTCACAAAACAACGGGATCGCTTTTTGATGATGAATACCCATACTTAACAATAAGGCTTTTAGCCACTTCAACTCACATGTGATCGCCGACATAGACCTGTATTCTGCTTCAGTAGACGATTTTGAGACCGTATCCTGTTTCTTAGTTTCCAAGATATCGGGGATTGACCCAAGAACACTAACCATCCTGTTAGAGAACGCCGTGTGAGAGGACAGGCTGCCCAATCCGAATCACACCATCCTTCCATGTTAGATCACTGTCGGAGCGTAACAAAATTCCCTAACCTGGAGTCCCTTTCAAATAACGAACAACTCTCAAAGCGGCCTCCCAATGGTCTACACGTGGAGCTTGCATGAATTGGGAAAGAATATGTACTGAATAAGCTAAGTCAGGTCTCGTCACAGCGAGGTAGATAAGACGCCCCACCAAGCGTCGATACGATTCTGGATCTTTTAATAGATCGCTAGTGGAGAGAGCTAGTTTATGATTTTGCTCAATTGGAAAATCACACGGCTTTGCGCTTAGAAGACCTGTTTCAGAGATAATATCCAAAGTATATTTTCTTTGACATAAGAATAACCCTAAAGAGCTCCGAGCGACCTTGATCCATAGAAAATATTTTAGGGGACCAAGGTCTTCATTTTAAAACAATCACTGAGATAGGATTTGAAAATCCTGAGAGCAGCGGAATCGTTACCAGAAATTATAAGATCATCCACATAAACTAAGACATTAATTTGAATTTTGCCGTTAGTGTATGTGAATAAAGAGTAATCGGAGTAAGATTGTAAGAAGCCATACTTTTTCAGGGCAGAAACAAGCTTTGCAAACCAACACCGGGGGGCTTGTTTTAGACCATAGAGGGACTTATGTAGCCAACACACCATGGTAGGATCCGAACATTGGAATCCGGGAGGTAACTTCATGTAGACTTCCTCAGTTAGATCGCCATGTAAGAAAGCATTATGAACATCCATTTGATGAATTTCCCAATTTTTGGAGGCGGCAATAGCGAGAAAGGCTCGAATTGTGGTCATTTTTGCAACTAGAGCAAATGTTTCGTCATAGTCAATGCCGGCCTGTTGGTGATTGCCAAAAACCACGAGTCTAGATTTGAGCCGTTCTATTTCTCCATTTGCCAAATATTTGGTCTTATAGACCCATTGACTACCAAGAGCACGTTTTCCAGGAGGGAGGTGTTCTAGAGTCCACGTTCCATTGTCCTCAAGAGCACGAATTTCTTCTTGCATAGATTTGCGCCAGCCATCATGCCGCATTGCTTCTTTGAATGATTGAGGATCTTTACCCTTAATTAATGCTGCAATAAACTTTTGATAATTCACAGAAAAATTGTCACAATTAATATAATGTGCTAATGGATAAGGAGTACCTGAGGAGTGACAGGAAGGGGAAGAAGTAGGACTTTTAGCAAAAACCGTATGTGTCACATAATCCCGTAATCTGACATTAGGAGTTTTAGATCTCAAACCACGGCCCAAATTAGGAGAGGAAGACCCCCCCTCAACCGTGGACTCGCTAGGCTGAACAGTGGGCCCAACGTGCTGATCTGCTGGTACATCTGGGCTAGACTGAGGTGGGCCGTCAGCTGTAATGTTGGGTGCATGCTGCTGAGAAGTGGAGTGGGCCTCACTCTCAAGCCCACCTGACGCATGTTGCTGAATGGGTGGTTGGGCTTGTCCAATGACCTCTTCTTGTTGGACTGGAACAGATTCTTCATAAATTGGTGTAGCATGGTCATGTGTAATTTGGGCAAAATCATCATGAACTATATGGTCCGAGTGTGAATGTATATGAGTATTAGCAACATTTGGACTTTCAAAAGGGAAGACATCCTCTACAAATTTCACATCCCGAGAAACAAAAAAATCCTTTGTATCTAAGTCGTACAACCTCCAACCCTTTTTTCCATACGGATAACCCACAAAGACACGCTTTCTACTACGACTGGAAAATTTATCCCCTTTAGTGTGTTGATTGTGTGCAAAGCATAAACAACCAAAGGTTCTAAGAGTGTCAAAAGAAGGTACTTTGTTAAACAATATTTCAAAAGGGGTTTTATTATTCAATAATGGGGACAGGGTTCGATTTATCAAATGAGCAGCCGTAAGAACACATTCTCCCCAAAAATATATAGGCAGTTTAGCTTGGAAACGTAAAGCCCTCCCAACGTTTGAAATGTGTTTATGTTTTCGTTCCACCCTCCCGTTTTGTTGAGGAGTACCAACGCAGGAGGTTTGAAATAAGATTCCCGTGGCATTGAAATATTCAAGCAAGCAATTAAATTCGGTTCCATTATCACTTTGAACTACTTTAATTTTTTGAGAAAATTGCCTATCAACCATGACAACAAAAATCATAAAAATGCGAAAAACTTCTAGTTTATCCACCAACAGATAAGTCCAAACGGCTCTAGAAAAGTCATCAACAATGGTTAAAAAATAACGAGCCCCACAAGACGATGTATGACGGTATGGACCCCACAAGTCACAATGTATTTTCTCAAAAGTTCTAGAGGCTTTATTATTACTTAAAGGAAATTTAGTTCTCGGATGCTTAGCGTACATACATATATCACAAGCAATGTCTAAATGATCTTTATTACTACTAAGATGAGGAAGCAATTTAACCGCTTTTTCAGAGGGATGTCCGAGACGTCGGTGCCATAGTTCCAAGGTTGATGAAGCTCCTATCCGTGACACAAAAGGCGGTTTGCTAAAATAGTAGAGTCCATCTTTCTTAATTCCCGTTCCAATCAGCTCCGTCGTTTGGTCCTGTATCACACAACCATTAGAGTCAAATTGGACAATAGTTCGTAAATCATCATTAAGTTTAGAGACAGAGAGTAAATTGAAATTCAAATTAGGAACATATAGAACCCCAGTAAGAGTTATATTATCTGTCAAGAAGATAGATCCCATTAAAGTAGCAACTAATTTATCACCATTTGGCAACCCAATCGGGCAATTGAATTTTTCGGTATCAAACAACCAAGAAATTTGACCTGTAACGTGATGAGTAGCACCTGTATCAAGAATCCAAGCCGAAGTATCAAACTTACCGGTCAAGCGATTTTCTGGGATTTGGGAATTACCGACTAGGCCTGAAATTGCCTTCCTACTCGGGAGTAAATAGAGATTCTGAAGAGGAAACGGTGGAAGATGGTGGGCTGGTTACTGCATTTGCACGAGCATTAGAAGTCCCACGTCCTTGGGCCTGCCTCTTAGTATTGGGCTTACCCACCAATTCAAAACATACAGAGGCTGGGTGTCCAAGTTTCTTGCAATGTGAGCACATAACAACCATCCAGCATTTAGAAGTTTCATGATTCGTTCTTCGACACTTTGCACAGGGCACCTTCTCACCAACACGGCCACGCCCCTGCGTCACGGAGGTCCCCTGCACGGACGGCGACGACTCTGCCCCTGCACGGACGGCGAAGCCAACGGCGTCGGAGGTTTGCGATGAATGTTCGATTTTGGTTGAATTGCGCACTCGTTCTTCCTGGACCAACAAATGGTATACTCTATCAAGATTAGGGAGGGGATCTTGGGATAAAATCTGGGTTGTCAAACCAGAATAAAGATCCGAGTTCAATCCCATTAGGAATTCGTGTAAACGACCTTGAGAACGACGATCTTCGTGTTGAGTTCCGGCGGTACACGAAGAACAACAATTGCAAGAAATAATAGGTTCGTGTCTATCCAATTCCTGCCATAAGGTATGCAATCGACCATAATAATCTGAAATTGACATTGTTTTTTATTGTTCACATCTTGCAATTAAGGTTCTTAATTGTTGAATTCGTGGTCCATTTGATTGGGAAAATCGCTGTTTGAGATGATCCCAAAGAGGTTTTGCCTCTCTGAATTTCGTTAATGTAGATTTCAAATTTGGATCTATGGTGTTTGTAATCCATGATATGAGCATAGCATTAATAGCCGTCCAATCTGACTTGGTACAGGGTGGAGACGGTGAGATGATTGTACCGTCAAGAAACTCGAATTTTCTTCGGGCCTCTAGAGCAGTTTGAATATCAGCAAACCAAGAATCATAATTGTCTGTTGTAAGGCGAGTCGGAGTGATAAAATCCCCGGGTCGATCCTGTGAACCGAGATAATATGGTGAGTTTGGTTCAATTTTTGAAGGAGGTGGAGGCGGTGGTTGTTCGTCTCCTGCCATGAGGTTTGAATATGACGATTGTCAATATTCTGTTTTCTGTGATTTTTGTGTTTTGTTTGTTTGTTTTTTTTTTTTTTTTTTTTTTTTTGGTTAAAGAAAAACCTGGCTCGATACCATGTTAAACTGGAGTTTGGGAGAATATTGAGTTACCTTTCATTGATTATTATCAAGGTTTATATAATACAATCAAGGGAGACCTAACCAAAGATAGATTAGGAAATTAGGAAAAGATAAATACTAAAGATTATATCTACCATAATTATATCTAAATATATCCTATTATAATAATATGTAATGAACCACAACTAAACACACAAATTTTACGTAGCTTATTTTGTGAAGGTAACCTTTAAGTTGGAACCACTTTTCAAGCGAAACATCACGTTCATGACAAGAAAAGACCATGACTTGGAGGTTGAAGCCATAAAATTTGGGCTCCAACATGAGTTTGCCAATATAGCTTGGCTACCTGCCGAGGGTAAAGCAATATATTGAATTGACAATCGAGTTCCTACCACAACATCCGGAAATGGTGTTTATGACTACTTGGGCTTCCGATCTGTACCACGAGCTCTTATGGAATCTTCTAGAAAAGCAGGTTAAGTATACGAGACCTTCGGTTCACAAGTTTAAATCAAATTTCAAGGAATAATTAGGAATCATTTAAAGTTGGATATGTCCTATTAGGCCTTGTTTGACAATTAGAGCTTAGCAATTACTCTTTTTGTTCCATTTTATTTGCCTTGTATTCCAATTTGAGGCGTCGAAATTGTTCCAATACCTTACTTGACAATTTTCCTAATAACGACATCATTAACAACCCCACTTGTTCCCTTCCCTCTCTATGCTCTATAGAGCAATATAATCAAAAAGAGACGGTGGGAGTACGTTGTTATCTTTTTTTTTTTTTAGCAAGTTAATTTATTGCATTAGTTGATTTGATTAATCGGTCAAATTAGGTGCTTGTGTAAAAATATTGGATGTTGCTAGCTCATTGCTTATTCATTGGGTAAAATGATCATATGAGATTGAAACAATTAATATTGCTAAAATCTTTTATAAAGGGTATCAAATTGCATAAACCTCTTTTCCAAAAAGCTCCTACGATCGAGCTAACCTTTTTCATTAATTCTATTAACGAGTTAACTTATTGGTTCATTACATCATTCAGAGGAGAATCTAGAATCACATGGTTGCAGCAAGTTAAGATGCATATCAGCTAACGCTTCCGTGACACTATTTACTGAGAGTGCATTTAGGCTCACAAATAACGGTAATAGTCTTATGACTCCTACTCTTTTATTTGGTTTTATTTTCTTATCAAGTTGTTGCTTTGGTTATGCAATTGTGAGGATGTCAATTAACTTCGGTAATAGTCTTATGACTCCTAATTACTGAATTTTATTTAGTTATCTTTTTGAAAAGTGAACTGTTATTCGTCGCTCTCAATTTACCATGCATCGCTCTCATATAAAGTTGTCATTTTGCCCTTTTCTTAATTTGGGCTATATAAGGCTCCACCGCTTTGTCACAACGAATCTCGAGCATTTTGAAAAGTTTCCTGAGCACTTTGACCCACCACTTGCTTTAAAAAATTCCCGAGCCCCAAAATTTCGAGCCCACCACCAAAAATGTATTTTTTTTTAAAAAAAAATTATGAAGCTTTAGCGACGGGTTTTGGACGATGAACGATGACAACGATTGTACACCGAAGGCATCGTCGGAAGAATCTGTAAGTCGTAGAATGTTAACGCGATTGGAACACAAGAGGGGGGGTGAATTGTGTTAGGAACTTAGTTCCAGTGATTTTGCGGAATTTAAAAACAATTCAAACAAAGACCGAAATTAAAAGAGATGCACATGGGATTTTTACGTAGAAATTTTTTGCGGTGAACAAGAAGAAAAACCACGACCACTTGGGATTTACTAACCGATTTCATTAATTAGGAAATTCCTAAATACAACCTAATATGAACTCGATAAGAACGTTAAGTTCTCAAGAACCTAAACTATCCCAAACGTTACAAAGCTTCTACTCCGAAGCTACAAAACTCAAGGCCTATTACTAAGCCTTTACAAAAGATTACCCAACCTTTTGTTACCCAATTACAACTCAATACTGACTCTATGTGTTTGATGTGATAAACTAAGCAATTGGAACTAGTGATTTGCTTCTTAAAAACAGTAAAGAATTTTTCTTATTAGCTCTCTGTTTTTCAGTCAATTTCGTACATTAAAATTGAAGTTGGAAAGTCTTTTTATAGTTCCAAAAATAACTGCTTTAACACCCACGTACAACACTTTCCATGACTTGAGAAAGTGCTCCTAAAATATAGGAACTGCTCCCTTAATAGTCAAGTTGTGGAGAACATGAATGCAATTAGCTTATATTTAGGAATCAAAAACTGACTTGATTGACTAGGAAAAGGATATTCGTTAAAATAAGATAAGTTTAAAAACGATATTTTATTTAAAAGATAATAACAAATATTTATTTATCAAAAATCTTTTTAAAACATTTTTATCCATAATTTAATATTTTATATTTCTGAAAATCCCCTTTTTTAAAAACACTTTCAGTTTTCTTTTGTTTGAAAAAGACTTCCACCTAGTTCCAATTTACCTTACTCACATAAACACTTACATGAAGACCTAAAATAATAATGCAAATAAATTACGATCTTCATCTCATAACTTAAACTGTCTTGGGCGTTGAAACTTTTCTTCCGTTCTTCATTTTGCACATTAAAAGTGGCCTTGTATGGAGATTAAGGACTTCCCTTGTTCCTAATTGCCGGAACCTGTTCTACTCAAATAGAACGTGCCTAAAAACCTGCATACTTAACACACCTTCATTAAACCAAGATTGCTTGTCATCACCAAAACCATAGAGGTCAACAATATTCCCCCTTTTTGGTGATGACAAACTTTGCAAGATTAACAAAGAAATGAAATCAAAATGAAGTAAGGATAGAAAGTTTCCAATTAAATATTTTACTAATTTAAATTAAGTAATATTTATTTTTATATTTAAATAATATTTATGTTTATAATACTTACTGCCGTCTAGAAAGCAAAGAAATAACACAATAAGTAGAGAGTTGGAACTCGTTGAGTTGCTTCAAGGCTTGCACATCTTTTCCCCTTTTGGCATCAACAAAAAGACAAAAACAATATGGCAAACCAAATACAGCACCTTACACATGTATAAGGATCAATTAGAGCCTAATATCAAGCAAAGTTCCAAACATGGCATTGTCAATCAAGCAAATATGATATGCACAGTACGTGAACTAATTAAGCAAATTCCAATTATGCAGCAAAAATCAACAGAATGTAGTATCCTGAACATCAGGGACTTGATCATCCTTTAGGGAATAGGTTGTCCCATTCACAACCTTAAGTTGCCAGGCTGACAGAGTGGTATCCTGTATAACATGAGACACTCCCAATTCGAAAGAACTATAGCAACTTAAATCCACATCAAAGCTCTCAAAAACTGTAGTAAGCAAGTTTCCATAACCAACAATAAGGTTTGGAATACAATGATCAAGGTTTTTTATCATGAGAGAGGGAAAATTTATCTGAATTTGGTTCCCTAAGCAGTAGATTAAAGCTGAGTCAAAAAGGTTTGCTTCATTTCTTTTTTGGGTACGAGGGATAATACCTCGGTGTACTACATTAAACAACAATTTCACAAGGGGTGGAAATTTAGACATGACAGTGGTAGTTGAAACAGAAAAATTTCCCCCTACGTAGGTAACAATTTCTTCAACCGTAACTTCTCCAATTGAAATTGTAAATTTATGTTTAATGTACTCATCAAAGCCAGAGTTTTAAACATCAAATAGTTGTGAAAGATAATAAGCATCAAAGCAAATTGCAGTTCCATTCACTAAACTATTACACACACCATCTTTGCAAGAAAAAGTTCGAATAAACTCAGAAAGCGCATCAGGGTAAATTGGTTTCTTAGCATATTCATCCCATAACAACAGCCATTCTTGATACTCCAATATATTAAATAGTTCAGTGTACTTACTGGAGGAGCACCAATTTATGTCATGGATTGAGTAATTGTGGAAAAGGTTGCTGCTGCCGTCGTTTTGGAAGAGGAAGTGGGGAATATGGATGGCTGGGCTTTGGTCTTGGCGATTTTTCGTGTTGGTGAAAGTGGGTAAAGGGTTTTGGGGTTGCGTCGTTGTGGTGGACGACGGGAGGAAGACGGTGGTTGTTGGGGCTGAACATGGTTTTCGGGTTGTTTGTTGGTGAGGTAGAGGAGTATTGAAACTAGTTTTCACCATTGTTGAAGGTAGAGGTGTGAAGATGGTTTTGAGGATGAGTTATGGAAGATGGACGAATTTGCAGGATGATGGGTAAGGAGGAAGAAGATGCCGTGTATTTTGAGGAGAGAGAAAATCAAATTGGGGATAATTAGGTACGTATGAATGGGTAGGTGAAAGGTAAGTAAGTACTCCATATTACTGTCTAGATACATAGTATTAATTTATTTAGGAAACAAAAGATAAAAATAACAAAACAGAAAAAAGGATGAACTCAAAAAAATATATGTGGGATAAAAGATTGATGTATTATCCTTTTTTTTTTTTTTTTTAATTGATGATTATATGAAAAGATAAGTGAAGAATGAAACAGAACGATATATATATTTGCCACACACAAAAAGATTGGAATTCAGAACAAGTCAACATGCTTATATATTGTAGCTTACGTAAATGCATACACATATTCACAAGATACGATCATGCATGAGGGTCATCCACCTGATAATGCTCTAAATATGTTTTCACACAATAATTGCACTTGATGTTGCCATATGTTAGTCTAAAAATTTTACCTCAGGAGGGATATTACGTGCAATAAGTGAAGTTTGATCATACCAAGTTCTAATCTCATTTTCTCTTTCTCCCTGCTTAAAGGTTTAGTTAAAATATCTTCAATTTGATTGTCAGTTTGGCAGAATTCTAAATTTATTAAACCTTTCTCAACGTTATCCTTTAAAAAATGATGTCTAATATGAATATGCTTGACTCTTGAATGATGTACTGGATCTTTTGAGATGCAAATGGCACTAGTATTATCACAATAGATAGGAATGCAATCATATTTTATGCCAAAATCTCTTAACTGCTGGTTTATCCAAAGTAAATGAGAGCAACATGCAGCAGCAACTACATACTCAGCCTCGGCAGTGGATAAAGCAACAGTATTTTGTTTCTTGGAACTCCAAGAAACCATGCATGGACCAAGAAATTGAACCATACCTGATGTACTCTTTCGGTTTACCAAGTCTCCAGCATAATCGGCATCGGCATATCCTCTTAGATCAAACGTGTCACATCTAGGATAGAACAAACATAAATCGTCTGTTCCTTTAAGATACCTGAGTATTCTCTTCACAGCAGTAAGATGAGATTCCTTGGGATTTGATTGGAACCTTGCACATAGACCTACACTAAATGCAATATCAGGTCTACTGGCTGTTAAATATAATAGTGAGCCAATCATCCCTCGGTATCTTGTTTGATCCACACTTTTGCCATGGGGATCTTCATCTAAACGAGTTGTTGTACCCATTGGAGTGTGGTTCGTCTTTGCATTGTTGAGCTCATATTTCCTCAGTAGTTCCTTTACATATTTTTGCTGGTGAATCATAGTTCCTTTCTCTGTTTGCTTAATTTGTAGCCCAAGGAAGAAATTGAGTTCCCCCATCATACTCATTTCAAATTCACCATTCATGAGCTCAGCAAAATATTTACACAAAGACTGGTTAGTTGCACCAAAAATTATATCATCCACATAAATTTGTACAACCAAAAAAAGAGTTCCTTTTGATTTTAAAAATAAAGTTTTATCGACATTTCCTCTTTTAAAATCATTTTCTAAAAGGAACTTAGATAACCTTTCATACCATGCCCTTGGAGCTTGCTTTAGCCCATAAAGAGCCTTGTCAAGCTTAAAGACATGATTAGGAAGGTTAAAGTTTTCAAAACCCGGGGGTTGTTCCACATAGACGTCTTCTTGAAGATAACCATTCAAAAATGCACATTTGACATCCATTTGATACAATTTAAAACCCATAAAAGCAGCAAAAACAATTAAAATACAAATAGCTTCTAATCTAGCAACAGGAGCAAAAGTCTCCTCAAAATCAATACCTTCCTGTTGGTTATAGCCTTTGACAACCAACCGAGCTTTGTTCCTTACTATTGTTCCATGCTCATCAAGCTTGTTCCTAAACACCCATGTGAGACCAATTACTTTTCGGTGTTCAGGTCTGGGTTCAAGGTGCCATACCTTGTTCCTTTCAAACTCATTCAGTTCCTCTTACATGGCATTGATCCAATCAGCATCTCCCAAAGCTTCAGTATGATTTTTTGGTTCCAGAATGGATAAGTAGGCATAAAAAGCACAGAAATTTCTGATTTGGGATCTTGTTTGGGTTCCTTTGGCTAAATCACTTATGATTTGGTCAATGGGATGTGATTTTTGGTGTTTCCAAGGTTTGGGTTGGAAATTTTGCAAAGTCACCTGATTTGATCCTTCATCAGTGTTCGTTTGTTGAGATTCATCTACTTGATCCACCACTTGTTCCAAATTTTCTTCAGTGTTTTCGTTTGGGGCAGGTGTTCCTGTGTGCTCTTGTTCTAGTTCCTGTTCTGCTACTTCATTACGTACTACTTTGATGGTAAAGGAACTTCTTCATCTTGGTCAGTGGAACGAATCAGACCAATTTCGAAGTACTCTTGTCCCTGTTCAAGCTCACGTTCCTGCATACTAACTAAAGGGTCAGTTTCATCAAAAATAATATGTACATATTCCTCAACACACATGGTCCTCTTATTATATACTCTATAGGCTTTACTCTTCCTTGCATAACCAAGAAATACTGCTTCATCACTCCTTTCATCAAATTTCCCTATGTTTCTTTTACCAATGTTATGTACAAAGCACTTGCAACCAAATGTTCTAAAGTAAGAAATGTTTGGTTTTCTACCTTTAAACAATTCATAGGGTGTCTTGTTTGTTAGAGGTCTAACCATTACTCTATTAATTATATAGCAGGCAGTGTTAACTGCCTCGGCCCAAAAATTTCTAGGAAGATTGCTAGTTATCAGCATGGTTCTAGCCATGTCTTCCAAAGTTCTATTCTTTCTTTCCACTACTCCATTTTGTTGTGGAGTTCTTGGGGCTGAGAAGTTGTGATTCATGCCTTGATCCCTGCAAAACTCATCAAACTTTGAGTTCTCAAATTCAGTTCCATGGCCAGATCTTAAATTTATTAATTGATAACCACTTGTCCTTTGAACTAGTTTAGCAAAATTTACAAATTCATCAAAGGTTTCATCTTTACTAGATAAAAATATTACCCATGTAAAACTGGAGAAGTCATTAACAATAACCAAGACATACTTTTTCCCACTACGACTTTGAATCCTCATTGGGCCACAAAGATCCATGTGAATGAGTTCCAAAGGTTTTATAGAACTAACCATTTTCTTACTTTTTAAAGAGGCCCTGATGTGCTTTCCTTTCACACATGCAGAACAAACTTTGTCACTTTGGAACTTGACTGATGGAAGACCTTCAATCAGTCCTTGTGATTTTAGTTTGTTGATGAGTGAAATATTAGCATGTCCAAAACTTTTATGCCACAGTAGTGGGTCATCCTCAATAACACTTAGGCAAGTTAAATTGTTCCTTGGAACTGTATCAAGATCCACAACATATGTGTTCCCTTTACGAGTTCCTTCCAAAATAACTTCCCTACAGTCATTATTCAAGATTTTACAGGAGTTAGAAGTAAAACTTACAGAGTTGCCTTTATCACAAAATTGTGAAATACGTAGCAGATTGTGTTTGAGTCCCTCGACTAAGAATACATTGTCAATTGAATTGGAACTTGACTTTCCTACTTTGCCAATTGCGATTATCTCGACTTTCATATTGTCTCCAAAAGTCACAGTTCCACCATAGTAGGTCTTCAGTGAGAGAAATTTAGATTTGTCTCCTGTCATGTGTTTGGAACAACCACTGTCGAGGTACCAAGTGTTGTTCCCCCTCACTGCGACCTGCGAGAAGAAATTAGCTGTTAGTTTCAAGAACTCGGGTTTCCTCGAGTTCCTTTCTTTCAGCATTTTTCTCAATCCACGTTAGTTTTGCAGTATTTTCATTTTTATGCAGCTGCTTGTTCCTTTTGGAGCAAGCTTCACTTAAATGACCTGTACTACCACAGAAGGAGCATAGTTTCTTGCTAGGAAGATCTACATATTTGTTCTTTTTAGGATTCTTCTTCCTACTTATGAAACCTATTCCTTCTTTTCTTTTAGCTTGAGCATCAGAAATCCATTTGGGAGTAGGTATTGGTTTAGCATTTCTGTGCGCATTTGCTAAGGCAAGTTCCTTTTCTAATTTTGCCTTTTGTTCCTTAACAGTGGTAAGGTCATTACCTAATTTTTCTAGATCAGCATTAAAAATACTCATGTTGGTCTCAATGGTGCTCTTAGAGTCTAAGTTAGTACAAAACAGTTTAGATTGACTGAGTTCCACCTTAAGCATGATATTTTCATTTTTGACGTGTTCAAAGGATTCTTTAAGCTTAGTGTTTCTATATAACAATTCAAAGAATCTTTCTTGAACATCAGACCTAGTTCCATTTAGGTAGTTGATGTGGTTCTGACTGATTAAACGAGCTTTATCACTATGTTCCTTTAATATGCTTATTTTTCTAAAGTCTTCCAATGTTTCTAACAATAATTCAATCAGTTTATCTTTAGATAAAGTACGAAGGGTTTTGGAACTTACCTCGATGTTTGGAACTTGTTCCTTTTCTTTGGTTTTGGCCATCAAACAGAGATTTGCCGTTTCCTCATTTTGTTCCACATCGTCTTCTGATTTAGAATCACTACCCCAGGTTGCAATCATTGCCTTGCGGTAGTCAGATTTTGTAAAGGATGGTTTGTTGTATTTTTCCTTTTGTTGTTCCTTTCCTTTACGCCCATTCTGATTAGTTTCCCACTGAGGGCATTCACGAATAACGTGATCAGAACTTCCACACTTGAAACATCCAGAATTCTGTTTGGAACTCGACATTCTTTGTCCTGGGTTTTTGTCCTTCTGATTTCCGGTTTTATAGTTCTTATAGAACTTTTTAAACCTTCTTACCAGAAGAGTTGCTTCTTCCTCATCAGATTCAGAACTGGCTTGTTGTTCCTCAACCTTAAGAGCAAGTCCACGCCCTTTGGAACTTTCTGTGTTGCTGGTACCAAGGTGCAGTTCATGTGTCATGAGCGAACCTGCCAACTGCTCAATGTTGAATTTTGTGAAATCTTTTGTTTCCTGTAGTGCAGTGACCTTCGTTCTCCATCTCTCATCTTGTGGTAGGCTTCTTAAGATTTTTCGTACCTGTTCATCAATAGGAATGTTCCTACCAAGAGAAACTAACTCATTTGTGATGTTAGTAAAGCGAGTAAACATTTCCTGAATAGATTCTTTAGGATTCATTTCAAAACGTTCATATTTGGACATTAGTATATCTATTTTCGAACGTTTTACTTCATTAGTTCCTTCATGGGTGATTTGAAGTAAATCCCATATTTGTTTTGCAGTCTTGCATCCCATGACTCTGTTATGTTCATGGGGTCCAAGACCACAATGGAGCAATTTTATAGCTTTAGCATTAATCTCCATTTTATCAAAGTCTTCTTTATCAAAATCAGAGATTGGTTTAGGTATTACCTCATTATCTGCATTTGTAGTATTTACCTCATAGTCTCCCACTTCTATCACTCGCCATACTTGATAGTTCTCGGCCTTGATGAAGATTTCCATGCGATTCTTCCAGTAGGTGTAGTACTTGCCGTTGAACATTGGAGGTCTTTGTGTAGAGTAACCCTCTTCTAATTTCTCGGAAAGTGTCCATCTTCGATTGGAACTTTGTCTCAACAGGGTTGCCTGTTCCTTTTGAGAACCTGCTCTGATACCAATTGTTAACGCGATTGGAACACAAGAGGGGGGGGGGGGGTGAATTGTGTTAGGAACTTAGTTCCAGTGATTTTGCGGAATTTAAAAACAATTCAAACAAAGACCGAAATTAAAAGAGATGCACAAGGGATTTTTACGTGGAAACTTTTTGCGGTGATCAAGAAGAAAAAGAACGTTAAGTTCTCAAGAACCTAAACTATCCCAAACGTTACAAAGCTTCTACTCCGAAGCTACAAAACTCAAGGCCTATTACTAAGCCTTTACAAAAGATTACCCAACCTTTTGTTACCCAAGTACAACTCAATACTAACTCTATGTGTTTGATGTGATAAACTAAGCAATTGGAACTAGTGATTTGCTTCTTAAAAACAGTAAAGAATTTTTCTTATTAGCTCTCTGTTTTTCAGTCAATTTCGTACATTAAAATTGAAGTTGGAAAGTCTTTTTATAGTTCCAAAAATAACTGCTTTAACACCCACGTACAACACTTTCCATGACTTGAGAAAGTGCTCCTAAAATATAGGAACTGCTCCCTTAATAGTCAAGTTGTGGAGAACATGAATGCAGTTAGCTTATATTTAGGAATCAAAAACTGACTTGATTGACTAGGAAAAGGATATTCTTTAAAATAAGATAAGTTTATAAAAGATATTTTATTTAAAAGATAATAACAAATATTTATTTATCAAAAATCTTTTTAAAACATCTTTATCCATAATTTACTATTTTATATTTCTGAAAATCCCCTTTTTTAAAAACACTTTCAGTTTTCTTTTGTTTTAAAAAGACTTCCACCTAGTTCCAATTTACCTTACTCACATAAACACTTACATGAAAACCTAAAATAATAATGCAAATAAATTACGATCTTCATCTCATAACTTAAACTGTCTTGGGCGTTGAAACTTTTCTTCCGTTCTTCATTTTGCACATTAAAAGTGGCCTTGTATGGAGATTAAGGACTTCCCTTGTTCCTAATTGCCAGAACCTGTTCTACTCAACTAGAACGTGCCTAAAATCCTGCATACTTAACATACCTTCATTAAACCAAGATTGCTTGTCATCACCAAAACCATAGAGGTCAACATAGAATTTATTTATTTTTTTCCGTACAGGGGACTTCCGCCAAGAAAATTCGCATCCTCCATGGAGGATCCACCCAAGATTCCGGATCCGCCATGGAAGATCCGGAAATTCCAGGCGGATGTATACCGTGGAGGATCCGGATGTTCTGGCTGGAAGTACCCTGAACAGATTTTTTATTTTTTTTTATTTATGTTATTGTTTATTAATATTAATATTATTTTTATTATTAGTGTTATTACGGTTATTATTATGATTATGATTATTATTATTATGATTATGATTATTATTATGATTATGATTATTATTATTATTATTATTATTATTATTATTATTATGATTATGATTATGATTATTATTATTACGAATATGATTATTATTATTATTATGATTATTAATATTTTTATTATTATTATTTTTGTATGTTAGTGATTATTATTATTATTATGTGTTATTATTATTTTTATTTCTATGATTATTATTATTATTATTACGATTATTATTATTATTATTATTGTTGTTGTTGTTGTTGTTGTTGTTGTTGTTTTAAAAATATTTGTTATTAATATTATAATTAAAATAATAATATTGGAGTGTTTTGTGTGTTTTATTTTATTTTTATAGGATTCGGAGTTCGAAGACGGCGGTGACGATGTGAATTATAGCGTGAATTTTGTCACAGACACGTTTTTTCCAACGTTTGATGATGCAGTTAAAAGGGCGGATGCTGTTGCCATAAATTTGGGATATATTTTGGTTAAATCGTCTTACAACAAAAGCAGAGATGGTCAACCATATCGATATTTGAGATGTGATCGGGGACAAAAGAGCAAGCCGAGAGTTCTTGAGAACGCAATTCTGAAGGACACAAAAACCAAAGCTAATGGTTGTCCTTTCTACGTCAAGATATATTATGAGTTCATCACCGATAGTTGGAAGATCCGAGAAAAAAATGATGCAATTGAGACCCATAACCATGCAATGATTGTGTATCAAGAGGGTCATCGTAAAATTAGTGGCTTGAGCCCGGATGCGAAGAAGGTTGTGCGTGACATGACAAAGTCTAAGGTTTCCTCGCGTAACATCATGGCGACTATTGCAGAGCAATTTCCGGATGATCATCCAAACATCAGACATATTTACAATTGCCAGAATGACTTGAGAATGGAGATATCTGATGGGAGAGGAGATGTTCAGCAATTTCTTCATTTGGCGAGACAGAGCCAGTATATTTACTAGGTCATGTATGATAATCTCGACGTTCTACAACATGCGTTTATGGTGCACCCAATCACGGTAAACATACTACGCACGTACCCACAAGTGATCGGTATGGATTCGACTTATAAGACCAACCGATACGGGATGCCGTTATTTGAGATAGTTGGTGTGACACCGACAAATTAGAATTTCCTCGTCGGTTATGTGTTCATGCGCAACGAGTGCACGACAAGCTATCGGTGGGTTTTGCAGAGATTAAGAGAGTTGATTGGGTATGATAAGGAACCATCGATATTTTTGACAGACCGTGAGCTTGGCCTCTGTACGACATTGAGAAAGTGTTTCCAGGGACGTCGCATTTACTTTGTCGATGGCACATTAACAAAGATGTGGAGGCTCGGGTCACTGATATGTTAAAAAACAAGAGGATCGGTGCGAGTTTCAAAAACGGCAAATTGAAACGTATCGTGGATGCTGCAACCGAGGCGGATTATTATGCTGCTGTAGATACAATGTAAGCTCGATGAGCAAGTTATCCGGCAGTGATTAGTTATGTTGAGAGAACATGGCTTTGTCATAAAACCAAATTTGTGACATTCTGGACGAACCAAGTTCTTCACTTAGGTAACACGAGTACTTGCAAAGTCGTGAGCCAACATTCGGCCGTGAAGATGTGGTTTGAATCTTCTACAGGTTCGTTGTTATTATGTTGTAGTTGATGTATTTACTTCGTATTAGTTATTCTAATTATAAATCACAACGGTTTTTTTATAATTTTAATCAACGACAGGTTCTTAGGATACCGTATGAGCCCGAGTACATTGTCATATTGGTAACCAGATCATTGCGATTCGTAATGGTTTGGAGGCGTCTAGGTCAAAGATTGGTGAGAAGTACATACAATTGCCACTGTCACGTATTAACGGTAAGGTGTCTCAGCATTGTTTGAAAGTTCTCGATGACGAGACGAGAAGGATGAGGGAGCTGAGTTACCAGGTGTATGAGCGTTGTGGATGTGCAATGCGTGTGACCCACGGTGTTTCGGGGTTTTCTGATGTCCTGCGGGAGAGTTACAATTCCGAGACTGGAACCGGACGCCTGTACCTGCAAAATAACGGAGACTCCTGGGAGCTCCGCCTCCAACGGTCAAGTTAGTACTTGCTTAAGGAGTAAATAATGCGGAAATTAAAGTGATTAGGTCTCTCTAGGTGAGAGTGTTTAACGCAGGTAATCTGCTTTGTTAGCGAGATCAGCCGGTTATTACTGTGTGTAATTAATGTGTTTTTTCCGTAATGTTCTCGTAATCCCCCTTAATGAGGATTAAGGGAGGTATTTATAACCTTGGGAAACGTGCCCATCCTAGGTTTAGGTTAACCTAGGGCCGGTTGGGCTTCCCTAGGAAGTTGGGCCTGGGTGGCCGGTTTCTCCATTAGGCATGGAGTATGTCACATGTGATGACATAATAGGTCCAAGGTGGACGAATAAGCGCGTGCCACGTGGAAAGCCCTGACAGTTCCAACTGGGGGGACACTTGGCAGGACCTGATTGGTCCACGTGGCGCATTCCGATTGGTGGGAGCAAAATCCCCTAATCATTTGCCCCTCACAGGTGGCACGTGATTGGTCACGTGTTACCTGTGACAGGTGTCGCACTGTAACAGGCAGCGACCTTCTACAGGTGTCAGTCGGCCAAAGGACGAGAGATTTTCCCGCCCAAATTTTGAATTCTGAAAGTGACCCTTTGCCTTCTCACTTCGCCTATATAAGGGAGAGTTGTCTTGAGTCATTTTCACACTTTGAGAACTTTTTGAGAACATTCGGACCCCTGAACTTGCTCTGACATTTCGGACCTTTTCTGCCTACCGCCTGTTCTGACAAGCCAACTGCACAGGATTTTCAGAACTTCATCAACCGTCACTCGTTCAGGTAACTGTCAGTTCTCTTACTCTTAATTTTCTTTTTATTTTTTGAAATGGCACCACGGAAGCACACGACACGACCTAGGTTAGTGATCAGCCGGTCACCGGGGACGGCTGAATCTAGGACTAGGAGTGCCGCCTGCCCTTTTCCGGACCCATCTTTGCCCTTTATACAAAGTCCGACTGTATCTGTGTCTATGCAGAGCAGGATGGCCAGAACGAAAAAGACAGCTAGGATCTCAAATTCAGACGGCTCCTCCCACAGGGTGCCGCTTAGTGAAACATCTGACCAGGCGCCAGATGTGGAAGTGAAACAAGGCAGCCTGAATGCCGGCAATTCTATGGGGGGAGTCATAGTGACCCCTTCCCATTTAACAGTTAACAATTCTGCTCCTTTTCAAAGAGAGGAGGCGGGCCCCTCCGGGAGAGGGGAGGAGTCGTCCTCTTCGGACTCATCAGAGGGCGATTCCGAGTCAAGCTCTTCTGGCCATGCTTCTTTGGGTACAGAAGAGAAAAACATCCGCCTGCAAGAGGCGAGACTTTCTCACGCAGTTGAGAAGGGGGACAATTGGGCGGAGCCATCCGCCTCTTACCGAGAGCTAAATACCCCCTACTACTGCACGGTACCTCGGGGCCGGATCACAGCCATGCAAGAGAAAGTGGAGAGCTTTATTGCAAACCACACCATGGGCCCTGACTATCTAGTGTTTGTGCCGGATCCAGAAGACACAGTCGTCTGGCCGGCTGGTTCCAGTTATGATAGCGCCTGCTTTGGCTGCTACGAGGCGGCCATCAAGGCAGGGCTGCGCTTCCCATTACATCCGGCTGTTCAGCGGATTTTGGATGGGTATGAGTTGGGGTGATGGAAGTTAGCCCCAAACTCCTGGGTCAACGTACTCGGCTATGTGGCCGGGTGCGAACTGCACGGGGTGGAGCCGAGCTTCGAGGCTTTCGCCCATATGAACTATCTCAGCCGGACCCCTAAGACAGGCGGTACCGGCTGGTATCAATTGACAAGCCACAGGGGCTACCTCATGACAAGAGGTAAAGCAAACAAGTGGAAGGACTGGCGGAGCACCTTCCTCATCATTGAGAGTTCAGACATTGAGCTGAACAAGCGCTTCAATAGGTGGAACAGGAATCCGCCTCTTCTTGCAGGCGGCCGTAGCATGCCGCCTGTTCCCCCCCAAGGCTAAGAAAGAGATCCTTGATAAAGGACTCTTTAAAGTAGAGTCGAGGGTCGACTCTACTTCAGGGGTACGAGAGCAAGTACCCCTGCACTGCGTCCCGAGCTTCAAGTGGCTCTATGACGAGTACTTTTTGGCCGCCTGTGGCCTCAGCATTCGGTGCTCAAGAGGTAGTCGGCCTGTCGAATACTTTGTTGTTCCATACATTTCTTGTAATGATTTATTAACTTTGCTGTTTGTTTTTGCAGCTGACGCCATGAGCAAGATCACTGCCTCCAAGACTGCGGCGGCCATGTTGCGGGCCTCTATCATGCAACAAGCTTTAACCGACTCCCCCAAGAAGGGGGCACCCTTGGTGAGCTCCGAACCTTTCACCCTCTTTTTGGAGTGTTTATGCATATACTGACTTTTTTCTTCTTTTTTAGACGGGTGCTCCAAGAGCTTCATCTTCCCAACAGCCGGACCCCAAGGCCCGGAAGACGACTATTGGGAGCTCTCCTGGTTCTGCCAGGAAACATGTGGCGGCTGAGAAACAGCCGGACACTTCTTCTAAAACTCCAACTAGGCCGCCTAGAAGTAAGAAGTTGTCCTTGTAAATTTTAGACTCGCTCCCTTTTTTACTAGGTCTAATCCGTTTATTTATGCTTGATGCAGCCGGCCCTCAGGAGCCTGACTTGGTAGAGATGGCCAAGTCTATGATCAGGGCAGTTCCTCCAGCTGAAAGGGAGGCGGTCAGGGGTGTCGGCACCCTTGACCTTGACGGGATTGTAGGGGTCCTTGCTAAGGTATACTTAGCATATTTTTGAGTATTTGAATTTCTGGACGCCTGTTTTATTTTTTGTTTGGAAACTGACGCCTGTTTCTTTGTACTTAGGCCCTGCTCCGAGTGAACGGCCTTCGCAAGCCGCCTTATCGGAAGAACAAAGAGGTAAAGGCTGCAAAAGCTATGGCCGCCTCTGACTGTGATAAGGCAATGTTTCAAATTGCCCAAAATGAAGTTCTGACCATTGATATTCTTTATTATCAGGCGCAGGCTACCGCCGCTGTTCGGGCTCAGTTAGAGGCGGCCCAGAAGAAGAATGACGAGCTGGAGGCGACCATCACAAATCTCAAGGCCGAGCTGAAACCTCTTCGCCTGAAAATGTACTCTTACGAAGCCTTGGAGAAATCCTTGGCCAACGTAAAGGAACGCCTGGTGACCCAGGGGAAGAGTCTTACTCAGGAGCTCTCGGAAAAGGCCGAGCAAGAGAAGAAGGAGCTGGTCCGGGAGATGATGGAAGACTCCGCTCAAATCCAGCGCATGACTTGGGGCCGCCTCTTCCCCAGTGCCGACTTTGCCTCTTGGGAAAGAACGTACCGCCAGTGTTCTGATACTTATAATCAAGAGATCCTGGCGGCTGCTGAGGAAGAGGCGTTGGAAGAAGCGTTGGAGGAGGAGGAGCCGGTAGTGGCGCTTGTGCCGCTTGGGGGTAAGGCATCAAAAAAGGATGCAGCTGAAGCCGAGTCCAGCAAGAAGAGTGCTGACCAGGCGGAAGCTGCTAATATTGAAGATCTGCCCCCTTCTTAAGCTTTATGTATTCTTTCCACGGCCTGCGTGCCGTTTGTTTTGTATTTACCCGGCCAGGGGGCCGGGGCTTTGAATATTTTGCCGGTCTTTGATGACCGGCTTCTTTTTAATGAATTTTTGTTTTGCCTCAAATTTGTCTAAGTATTCCATATTCTAATATCCAATTGTTCACTAGACCGACTGTTTTGCATGGCCGATAGTCGCAGACAGGTACGGATAGTTAGTCACGCCGCCTATGTTCCCTGGACGACTGGTTGTCTGTTTCCAGGATAGACGATCAGTCGGCCATTTATCCAATCGGCATTCAAACTATTTTGTCTGGATCCTTTTTAGGCAGGCGGTCTTGTCATTTGTAAATTTAACCAAGTAGGAAAGTGGTCTGACCAAGTAAACATGAGTATTACCTAGTCGCCAAGGAACTGAGTAGTAGAGATAACAAGCGGCGGGTACCGGTTGTTTCCCTTTATTCGCCAATATTTGTTGGCTTTTAACTCGTAATTTGTTAACTTAGCAGGAGTAGTGGTTGAGAGCCCCTGTTTGCTAAAAACAAGCGGACGACTCATACCTTTTAGGCTCCATACTAAGTTTGAGGGAGTGACTATAAGTTAACATAAGAGTTACTTAGTCTCCGTCACACTAGATTGAGTAGTAGAGGTACCAGGCGGCGGAGGCCGGCTGGTCCCCTTGATTCGCCAATGTTTGTTGGCTATTAACTCAATAGGTTACCTAGTAGGAATAGGGGTTTGAGTGCCCCTGTTTGCCAAAAAACAGGCGGTCTACTCAAACCTTTTAGGTTCCATACCAAATTTGAGGGAGTGACTATGAGTTAACGTTGGAGTTACTTAGTCGCCGTCACTCTTGCTTGAGAAGTAGAGGTACCAGGCGGCGGAGGCCGGCTAGACCCCTTGATTCGCCAATGTTTGTTGGCTATTAACTCAAGAGGTACCCCTGCATTTATCCCAAGTAATACAGGCGGTCATCTGACTCAGATGTCAACTGCTACCACTGGTTTGGTTAGTGATAGAGTTATCCTTGTCTCAAAAACGGCTACGTGGTTGCCCTTAGGGGCAGTCGTATAGGTGCCGTGTAATTAGTTTATAGAGCAATGTTCCACCCAAAAGGGAGCTGCTCTCTGCGACGAATTTCATCCGGAGGGATGCCGTCGGACGCCTGCTATGATGTTGGGACAGGTCGTATTAGTTTTGTAGATTTGATCAGTTGGCTTGGCGCCTGGTCTGATCATTCGGCCTGTGGCCTTAGTTAGTTCTTGGTGAACGTAGGTGCTAAGTAAAAGGAGGGTAGCCGCCTGTTAGGCACAGGGTCAGCCAAGCCCTAATCTTTTTAGCTAAGTATTAGGGGGGTGGCTATGTGTTTGGAACCAGTCGGCCGTCTTCCTATGGAGAGTAGCCGACTATATGTCCAGACGACATGCCCCTATTGTGAGTAAAGTACTCAATGGAGAGTAGCCGACTGTAAAGGTACAGACAGCATGCCCCTCTGAAGAGAGTAAAAATACTCAATGGAGAGTAGCCGACTGTAAAGGTACAGACGGCATGCCCCTCTGAAGAGAAAATTAAACATGGAGAGTAGCCGACTGTTTGTTAGTAGGCGTGCCCCTCTTAGTACAAAATTGAATAGTAAGTGCAAACTTTTATTAAGTAGCTCTTGACTATTTACATCATTCAAAAGAAATATTTCTTAAGATTATCTACATTCCAAGTTCGAGGCAACGGTTGTCCATATGGTGTTTCCAGACGGTAGGTACCGTCCCTCACTTCCTCATAGATTCGGTAGGGTCCTTCCCAGTTGGGAGTTAGTTTGCCAGACTCATTAGCCCTACCAACTGCTTCCATTTTTCTAAGTACAAAGTCCCCTACTTTGAGTGGACGCCTGTGTACTTTTTTGTTGTATGATCTAGTCATTCTCAGGCGATAGATTTCATGGCGCAAAACAGCATTGCCCCTCTTTTCAGGAAGTGAGTCTAATGCAAGGCGCATGGCTTCCCAGTTTGCCTCTTCGTCATATAGCATTACTTGAAGAGTTGGCTCGTAGTGTTCTATTGGAAGAACAGCTTCCGCACCGTAAGTTAGGAGGAATGGAGTTTCTCCAGTCGCCCCTTTCTCAGTCGTCCTAATGGCCCAGAGAACATGTGGTAGTTCATCCGCCCATAGGCCGCCTGCTCGTTCAATCTTTTTCTTGAGACCGTCTGAGATGATTTTATTAAAGGCTTCTACCTGGCCGTTTTCTTGTGGATGGCCAACAGATGCAAAGTAGTTTGCAATTCCTTGGTCACCCAACCAGCTTTTGAGAACAGGCGTCTCAAATTGGGGACCATTATCAAAAACCATAGACATGGGAACCCCGAACCGAGTGATGACATTTTTCTAGATGAATGAAATTACATCCTTCGTCTTGATTCCCTTTACAGCCTCCGCCTCTACCCATTTAGTGAAGTAGTCAACGGCAACAAGTATGTACCTCCTTCCGCCTGTAGCAGGCGTATATGGACCCAGAATGTCCATGCCCCACTTAGCAAACGGTAGTGGGCTGTGAATGGTAGTGAGGTCAGTAGCCGGACGGTGAATTAGTTTGCCAAACCTTTGGCACTTGTCACATTTTTTCACCATCTCCATTGCGTCTGCTTCCAAAGTAGGCCAGAAGTAGCCCTGCCGCCTTGCTCTTTGAGCAAGCGTCCTACCGCCTATATGAGAAGCACAGTAACCAGAGTGAAGATCGTCTAGTATCTCTCGTCCCTTTTCTGGAGTAACACACTTTAAGAAGGGTTGAAGGTACCCCCTTTTGTGAAGTTCTCCTTTTATCATTTCAAAACAGGTGGCTCGTTTTTTCAGTGCTGCCGCCTGTTGATGATCATCCGGCAGTGTACCGTTTGTCAGATATGCCCTGATTGAATCCATCCAGGTTGAGCTTCTGTCTAGGATTCCAATAGGGTTTTCCTCGATGCTTCTCTTCTCCATTACTTCCCAAAAAACAGTTCGAGGAGTATCAGAGGAGGCGGATGATGCTAATTTTGACAGTGCATCCGCCTGGTTGTTTTCTGATCTCGGCACTTGGATCAGATGGAAATCCTCAAGGGAGCCGACTGCTTGTCGGACCGCCTGTAAGTACTTGATCATGGCCGGATGGGTTGCTTCGTATTCGCCATTGTACTGACTCACTATCAATTGTGAATCGGAACAAGCGTCTATTTTTCTTGCCCCTGCCGCCTTGCACATGCGGATCCCGGCTAGTAAAGCTTCATATTCTGCCTCATTGTTTGAAGTCTGAAAACTGAAGCGTAGAGCATACTCGTACATGTCGCCCTCTGGCGACTGACATATGACGCCTGCACCACAACCATTTGAAGTAGAGCTTCCGTCCACATATACCGTCCATACTTGGTCTGGAACTTGAGAGTCAGGAGGACGAGTCATCTCTACAATAAAGTCAGCAAAGGCTTGCCCCTTCACTGCTTTTTTAGGCTCGAAAGTAACTTTGAGGCTCTGTATTTCTATGGCCCATTTGATCATTCGGCCTGACGACTCCATGATGGTAAGTGGCCGCTTGATAGGTTGGTCTGTATACACGACGACTGCATGTGCCAAAAAGTAGGGCTTCAATTTTTTAACAGCCATGAAGAGTGCAAGACCAAATTTCTCCACTAGGGGATACCTCAACTCGGCATTTTTCAGTACGTGACTGACAAAGTAGACCGGGAGTTGACAGCCGTCTCTTTCAGCAAGGAGAACAACGCTTAACGCATGATCAGAGACGGCCAAGTACATGTAGAGTACTTCTTTGGGCAAAGGGCTGACCAGCCTCGGCAAGGAATGCAAGTGAACTTTCAATTTCTAGAAGGCGGCCTCAGCATCCGGCCCCCATTCAAACCTTGCCTTTTTCTTAATTGCCTGGAAAAAGTATAGGCATTTGTCGCCTGATCGGCTTAGAAATCTTCCCAAGGCCGCCAGACAACCTGTTAACTTCTGAACCTCTCGGATGGTACGAGGCGACTGCATGTCAATGACCGCCTACACCTTCTCAGGGTTCGCCTCTATTCCTCTCTGATTGATAAGGAATCCGAGAAATTTCCCAGACTCAACTCCAAATACACACTTCTTGGGATTGAGCATGACATGGTGCCGCCTGAGTGTGGCGAAAGTTTCTCGGAGGTCCGACAGATGATCTTTCTGAAGTTTAGTCTTGACAATCATATCATCAATGTATGCCTCGACGTTTCTCCCAATCTGATCAAAGAACACAATGTTTATCATTCGCTGGAAGGTAGCCGGGGCATTCTTAAGACCAAACGGCATGACCGTGTAACAGTATAACCCCTGATCAGTGACGAAGGCCGTCTTCTCCTGATCTTTCTTCCATAAAGGAATTTGATGGAAACCAGAATAGGCATCCATAAAGCTTATCAAAGCATGGCCGGCTGTTGAGTCGACCAGGTTATCAATTTTAGGCAGAGGGTAACTGTCTTTGGGGCACGCCTTGTTTAAGTCTGTGTAGTCTACACACATTCGCCAGGTGCCGCTTTTTAACAAGCACCACATTTGCAACCCAGTCTGGGAAGTAACATTGCCGAATGAACCCTGCATCAAGTAATTTTTTAACTTCGGCGGCTGCTGCCTGACTTCTTTCTTCGCCATGGTTCCGCTTCTTTTGTCGTACCGGCTTCTTTTTCGGATCCACGACCAGTTTATGTACCGCCAGATCAGGACTAATGCCTGGCATTTCATGGACTTCGAATGCAAAGATGTCCTTGTATTCTTTCAATAATTTGTGAAAGTCATCACCAAGGTCTCTCAGAGCAGTCGTCCCAACTTTGACTGTTCTATCAGGACGTGAGTCGTCTAAGATCAGGTCCGCATGCTCACCAGCCGGCTGAGGGCGGAACTCATCCGACCGCTCCTCTGCCACTGATTGCTATTTTCTTTCTTTTCTTGCGGCCCCTGCTTGGGATGCCTTTCTCTTCTTGCCGCCTGCTTCTTAAACAGGCGCACTCTCCTTGACATTGTCAAGGTCTGTTTTTTCACCACTTGACCCAGTGGCCATAACAGTGGGCTTGATATCCGAGAGATAGCACTCTCGGGCCATCCTCTGATCTCCCCTTAGGGAGCCGACTGTTCCATTATCCCTCTCAAACTTGAGCAACATAAGAGACGGGATTATAACAGCCTTAGAATTATTCAGGGTTGGTCGACCCAGAATCATATTGTAGGCCGAGAGTTCTTCTACTACCAAGAACCGGACTACCATGTGTCGTCCTTCCCCTTTTTCGCCCAGGCGGATGGGTAAATCCACTCGTCCCAGTGGGTGGACGACTCCTCCTCCAAACCCTACTAAAGGGTGGGAGGCCGGATGTATGCAATCAGTCTGATATTTTAGCTTCGACAGACATTTGCTACTGATGAGATCTGAGGAGCTTCCGGTATCTATGAGGATTCGGCCAACTCTCTGGTTGGCCACTTTACATTCAATAACGATAGGGTCGTCATGCGACCCCCTTACCACTCCTAGATCTTCTTCAGTGATGACAATCTCAGGAAATGAATATTTGGACGGCCGTTCTTGGTGAACGGAATTTACATCTAACCGCCTGATATTGTCTTTGTTGCCCCTAATAGTGGGGCCGCCTTCTGAGAAGCCGCCTGCAATGGTGTAGACGACTGCATCATCTGTATCGGAGCTGTCGGCCTGTTGATTCTTTTTGGCCGACTGCTTTTTTGAGGAAGTGTTCCCCGTAGATTTCTTGACGTAAGTTTCAAGATCACCTTGCTCAGCCAGGCGGTCCAGATACCGCATGAGACTGATGCAGTCATTGGTGTGCTGACCAACATCATCATGATAAGCACAGAATTTATCTTGGTTCCGGTTGTTTGCAGAACCCTTCATGGGGACCGACTTCTCAATTGAGATCCGTCCCTTGATTTCTTTTAGGATAAACTGGTTATCCTTGTTAAACGCATACTTTGGGGAGTATGGTTTGAATTCTTTTTTCTTTTTCTGGGCCGGCTGTTTAGAGGAATCAGCCGCCCAGACCTCTTTTCTTTTCTCATCTTTGTTTGACGGCTGTTTCTGTCGCCCCTCTCTTTTGTCGAACCTTTTCCCGTCCGACTGTTTTACCGTTCAAAGATCAGTCGCCTGTATATAGGCTTCTGCTTCAATCAAGGCCTCTTGAAGAGTCGCCACCCTCGTTCGAACCAAATCAAATTTGAAGGTAAACCCGTCTTTGAGACCTCTGAAAAAGTCAGTATAGGCTACCTCATCCGGTAACCCTTGAATCTGTATTCTCATCAGGTTAAACCGCCTGATGTAAGAACGAAGCCACTCCTTCTCGCCCTGCTAAATTGTTCCTAAATCAAGGGTCGTTTTCTTCGCAGGGATGTTCATGGCGAAGTTGGAGGTGAATAAGTAAGCAAGCGTCCTGAAGCTATTTACACAACCAGTCGGCAGGTTGCCGAACCATTGTTGTGCGATTCCTTTGAGAGTCGCTGGGAAACACTTGCACCAAGTGGGATCATCCAACCCTTGAAGGTACATTAGGTTGGTGAATGCCATCAGATGGTCTTCTGGGTTAGTAGTGCCGTCATAGGCGCCTACTAGTACATTTTTCACTTTGGCCGGCTGAGCGGCTTCAGTAATTTCCTTGGAGAAGGCCGACGGCTGTTCACCAAGTCTAAGCAACCGTAGCTGCCAGTCCATAGGTCGGACGTTTTTTGCTGCAGGTCCACCAAACGGAGGTGGTTGCAAAAAATACTGTTGTTGCGGCACAAATGGTAAGTTTGGTACCGCCTGGTCGTTATGAAAGCCGGACTGACGGGAGGTGCCGCCTGACTGACTCTCATGATACGACTGAGTATGCCTCATCGAGGCATTTCGCAGACTGTCTTGAAAGTTTGAAGTAGAGGCCGACTCTGACAATCGGTCACTCTTCTTCTGCTCTAGCAGTAGCCGAGCGTCTGTGAATGTTTGCTTCGACCCGTCCGCCTGAATATGACGAACGGGTTTCCTATTTCCTGTAGGAACACGGAATTTTGTGAAATCAAGGGCAGGCGGCTCCCGCTTCCTAGATTTAGGATGAGGAGTCGCCTCTCGCCCTTGAACTGGCTTCCTCTTCAGTGAAGTGGAGGGTTTCTTAGCCGACTGCTCCTTGACTGGAGCAGGCGGCTTCTTGTTGATCAACTCTTGAATCTCTCCCTTGAAGTTCCTCATGAAGGTCATGAGTTCGTTCCTTGTGATGGGAGCAGACCCATTAGTCGGCTGTTGCCGAACAGGCGGTGCGCCTGCTGGCTCACTTCTAGTTTGAAGAGGTTCCCGTTCCCTCCTTTCGGTATGACGGGTACGACGGGCCCTTAGGGTCCCGTCTGAAGCTGTATGAGTTTCAACTTCAAATTCACTCTCGGTATCATGGTCCGACTAAACTTGAGGGTCGTCTAGGGGACGCCTCTCTTCAGGAGTCGGTACAGACTTGGATGCCATCTCAGAAGTACTCTCCCCACAGACGGCGCCAAATGTTTCTGGGTTTTCTGATGTCCTGCGGGAGAGTTACAATTCCGAGACTGGAACCGGACGCCTGTACCTGCAAAATAACGGAGACTCCTGGGAGCTCCGCCTCCAACGATCAAGTTAGTACTTGCTTAAGGAGTAAATAATGCGGAAATTAAAGTGATTAGGTCTCTCTAGGTGAGAGTGTTTAACGTAGGTAATCTGCTTTGTTAGCGAGATCAGCCGGTTATTACTGTGTGTAATTAATGTGTTTTTTCCGGAATGTTCTCGTAATCCCCCTTAATGAGGATTAAGGGAGGTATTTATAACCTTGGGAAACGTGCCCATCCTAGGTTTAGGTTAACCTAGGGCCGGTTGGGCTTCCCTAGGAAGTTGGGCCTGGGTGGCCGGTTTCTCCATTAGGCATGGAGTATGCCACATGTCATGACATAACAGGTCCAAGGTGGACGAATAAGCGCGTGCCACGTGGCAAGCCCTGACAGTTCCAACTGGGGGGACACTTGGCAGGACCTGATTGGTCCACGTGGCGCATTCCGATTGGTGGGAGCAAAATCCCCTAATCACACGGTTTTCCATGTGCTTGCCAGATACATGATTCGCTAGTTTCACAAACAGGCTTGTATATAAGGCAAATTCATCCGTTCTGGAAGACCTTGGTTATCGGTGATGGTGTTGATGTATCGGTGTTCGTTAACGACTCGACCGAGGAAGCTGCACATTTTCGTTCCCTGGTTGATGAGGTTATTGGTAGTGATCTTGCTGTACTTCGAAATGTATCTCGCATCATTGAGGAGGAGCTGCATCCAGATAATTCAAACCTTGAAGATCCACATGTAAACCACAACGTTCGAGGTCGACGAAGGAACAATGATACAAGACGTGATCCCTGTTATTTCGAACATGTCAACCGTCGAAACACTCAACGTGGTGCACATCAAACAGGTACGGTTGGCTATTGTGATTTACACGTATTTAATCTTGTAGCGTTCTAATAACTGAACATTAATTTTGTGCAGAAGCAGAAGATCCATGTGACATCCGCCAATGCAGGTATTTGCACTTGCTTCTAGGACCGATGTTTCCTTACATCACGGCATGGAAGAATGTCATTGGCGATGGTAACTGTGGCTTTCGTTGTGTGGCTGACTTCTTCCTCGGTGATCAAGCGCAATGGTTTAACGCTCGGGAGATAATAGCAAACGAGGTCGCCGCTCATCCATTCCTGTATGAAAGGATTTACGAGATTGGAAGGGTTCAGATGAATGTGGAACGTATTCGATGGGATGGTGGGGCGATTGATTCACGGCATTGGATGGTTGCAATTCGAGATTTATTTCCTATTGCTAATTGGTTCAACGCAAAGGTTATTATTCTTGGTGTAGGCACCGTACCAACCTGCTACTACCCATGCCTCACGATCTTACCGTTGCAGGCACGAAACACGGTCAGGGCACCCGCCCGAGAGTTTGTGATTGCTACAGTTGGAGGGGTCACATTTCATCCGTATTGATCTTGCAAAAAATTCACCTCTTCCCTCGATCGCAGAATGGTGGACCGAGCACCACGAGCCAAGTGTCGACGGATGGGATCAACAATATGAAGTTAAAAGGAACATGTGGAATGCATTAATTAGGCAGTGAACTGATTTATGTACTTTTACTTAGGTTGAACAGTTGTAGCTATGTAATATAAATCAATCAATAAAAGTAATTAAACAAAGTTTCAACAAAACCCAATATTATATTAGTTTGTAGTTCTTAAATTACATGCCGAATACAAAGTAGTGTAAAACAATGACTACTAGCTAATATAAAACTAAAAGATAAGTGATTCACAACCCCATCATTGCCTTCTAGTCAACTATCAGCTGCTCAGTCATTGCCCTTGTTTCACGCAACATGCTGGGTTACTTCTCCAGTGATCTTCGGTGAATCTCCATGGACCGACCCATCCACTGCAAATAAGAAAACAACATATTAATTATAGAAATTACAATTTGTTTATGTGGTATTTGAAGTATAATAAAACACAACTTCTTACATAGTCCGTGTTAGTCCTCTCCGGTAGTCTGGTACTCCCATTTGATGACCCACTAGGAGAAAGACGAGGATGAGAAAATCGGTACAGCCACTACATGTAACCAGGAGTGACTGTAGGAGCTCCACCACCAAGTCTGGTGAGGGCACCTAAAACAACACTGAAAGACGAACCAAGGACAAACCGAGTCCACACCACAGATGTCATCTCGGTCGAAAAGTCTACCCGATACATCTTCAAGTTCGTTGGTCTATTGGCCTTCTCAGGCCTGATAATGGTCCTTGGACTGTCCTACACGATTCCACGTTGTCGTACCACTCGATTAGGCATGTATGGCTCAATGATGCTACAGTACTAGATGCAGCCAATAAATAGAGTGGCTGGCACGCGTCGCGCAGGATCAATTTCGTACGGTAGCCAGTTAACCTCATTGTCAGTCAGCTGATCCAATCTAGCACGAAAAGCGAGGAGACGCTCCATGCTCTTGTTGGGGCATCCCGGTCCCACATCCCAAGCAGACGCACGAGGAATACTAAGCTCCCTTGTCAAGGTACCCTGCTGAGGCCGGAAGCACGGAAAGTACTCGTCACTACAAGAAAACAGCTTATTTTCGACGGAATTTATCCGTCGGAATCAGCGCAAAATTCGTCGGAAAGTACCTTTCCGACGAAATTCCGTCGGAACGGATCTGTCGCAAAACACTTCGTAGGAAAGTTGGGGTATTCCGAGGGAAATTCCGTCGGAAGGCACTATTCCGACGGAATTAACTCCGTCGTAGAAGGATTTGACTTTCAACGTCAGTCCGTCGGAAATTTCCGACAGATTGTTCCTCGGAATAATTTGTTGGAAAAGTAAACCTCCGACAAAATATTCCGTCGGAAATGTATTCTTCCGATGGAGTATTCCGTCGGAAAGTGTGCTTTTTCCGTCGGAATTAATCCTGTTTTATTTTACAAATTAAACGATTTAATTTGTATTTCGTAACCTATAAATCCTGCACCTAATTTAAAATAAATTTGAATTTATAATTTAATTACCCAAATAATTTTATATATTAATTTGTAATAATGTATACATTGGTTCCTAGTGTCCTACTATACAACATAATCTAAATACATCTACATATATACAATATAAACAAATTCTAAGCTACAGCTGGAGTACCTTGCCTTGCATCGTCGCTATCCGGGTCGGGGTCTCGAGGCTGATGCAGAATGTTGGAACATTGGTCGGTGTTGGAGAATCGACGCATCATCTCTTCAAACCTCTCTTGGTTTTTCCTTTCTATTTCAGCCAATCGAACCTCCATCTCGAGTTCCATTTCACTGAGCCTAGCTTGCACCCTTTGCTCCACCCTCTGCTCCACCTGATCTTGCATCTGGGAAAGAAGGGAAGGCGTGTAATGCTGGGAAGACTTGGAACCTGTACCCTTCCTGTTGGCATAATACAACTCAGAACCTTCGCCAAGTCCCTTCACACGACCCTTCTTGTTGCGACCACCTACAGTTTCCCAGTACAGCTCATTTGGAGTCTTCTGAATCCCTTGGGTGCTTGCTTCTTCGGCTTTCTTCTGGAAGGCCTCCTACAAGATACACATTTGAAAAGGTGCACAAAGATGCAAGTTAAATTCAGCTTTCTGAACAAAATAGAACCAAGTAATGCCTTTGTGACCTATTCCTTGCCTATTTCCTACATTTCTAACCAAATAAACCATTTCTTTCTCATAACATGTCTATTATAGGTAGTTATAGGTGTACATGCATTGAAAACACAAAAACAATCACAGAACCAAGTTTTGGGAACGAATTGGACCGAAAAAGGACCAACTGAGGCCTATGTGACCTATTCCTTGCCTATTTCCTACATTTCTAACCAAATGAACCATTTATTTCTTATAACATGTCTATTATAGGTAGTTATAGGTTTACATGAATTGAAAACACAAAAACAATCACAGAACCAAGTTTTGGGAACGAATTGGACCGAAATAGGACCAACTGAGGCCTATGTGACCTATTCCTTGCCTATTTCCTACATTTCTAACCAAATGAACCATTTCTTTCTCATCACATGTCTATTATAGGTAGTTATAAATGTACATGCATTGAAAACACAAAAACAATCACAGAACCAAGTTTTGGGAACGAATTGGACCAAAAAAGGACCAACTGAGGCCTATGTGACCTATTCCTTGCCTATTTCCTACATTTCTAACTAAATGAACCATTTTTTTCTCATAACATGTCTATTATAGGCCCTTCTAGGTGTACATGCATTGAATTCACATAAACAATCAAATAAGTTCAAATCCAAAGTGTTATTGAAGTTATTACCGCAATTTGCTGTGCTTTGGTGTTGGCTGGAACTGTGCCTTTCCCGGGCACTTCCTTGAAGTGCGTCTTCAGAAACAGCTCAGGAGCTGTCGGGAGCTAGCCTTTGTTCTTCGCCGCCTTTGGTTGAACATACAGAAAATGATTAAGATTCAATGTTAAAGCACCTTTACACACAGTGATACACAATATTTTATTTTATCTGCCTTTTCAACAAACTTACCATCCGTTTTGCATGTTGTACAATAGATATCGACCCTTGATAGTGGGTAGCTTCAACCGGATTTTCCATTGAGCCGCCCCTCCTATTCTTCCTGTTTTGGGCCGATCGCTTCTTGAAAGTAGGATCACTGGAAACAACTTCCATTATTTTCTTGTGGACGTCCTCATTCAGCCACCCTGGCTTGGCGCCTCTCATCTTGTGCATGACTGTGTAGAACATGTCACGCAGCCGAGTAGCAAACTTCTTTTCAAAAGTTTGCTTTACATCCTCGGTCAGCTCAGGTGCCTAGGTGAATTCTTTCTGCAAATGATGAACTTGATTAGTCATATACGCAACTTCATTATCTCATACTTCAAACTAAAACGTGTTAATTAACTAAGTTTAAAATAGCTTATGCTGAATAGGCTCCACCAGTGTTGTTTTTTTGCTTCATCCACCTCTCCGTAATTTTGCCAAGGCTCGCGGTAGTACCCAGTCAGCGCCCCGGATACCGCACTCCTCACCTTGTTATCGTCAAACCTATATTTAAACAACAGGGTTAGATGACCACCATCAAAAAAGTTGTATAAAACTCGTTAACAGGTAATAACATTGAGTATATAAAACCAATTCATTGAATGTATGTACGTACCAAAGCATAGTAAGGTCTAAAACCGGCTTCTTAGAATGCTCCTACGTCTGATCTCGTGGTGAGCTGGAAGTGGGCACCTGAGTATCATTATTAAACATTAGCTAATTAGGAACAAGCTTGAAATATTGGTGCATAAATGTAGAGATTGGACTAAGGCTGAAATAAGGCTGAACACAACTAAAGATATAATCAATATAGAGAGCATACATACCTGAGTAGTACCCAAATCATGTGCATCCGCCATGTCCTCATCCGAGTAGTCGGGCTCCATTGCCCGTTTACCTTAGTTGTACCGCTAGCCATGTTCACCTGAAATAGTTGTTAATAACATGACATCATATTAAAAGTTACAAGTGTAATACAATGAAATAAAATTTCAGCGTAAAAGTAATGATTTATTAAAAGACCATTGAATTGTCTATTTTACAATAACAACCAAATTGAAAGAAGGAAAGTAATATATCCTCCTATTCATTAATGTCATCACTACTATCACTACTGGAATCATCACTATTATCATCTAATAATACATCGATATCATCATCCTCGTCACTATCACTAGAGTTGATGCTAGATTCATCATCTGAATCGCTTGAGACAATAAAACCAACGTCATCATCCTCATCATCGTCATCCACAACGTAGTCTGGAATATCATTCGGCGGGCAAAGCGTTGCATGTACTTGTGGAGATGGTGCCTGCAAAAACTCTAAGTCCGCCGGAGCATCCACCACTGACCTTGCTTGTGATTCAAACACAACCCACCTTTGAACTCGATCCCGTTTCAGGCTAGGGTATGATGCGTAGTACACTTGAGTCACTTGGTAAGATAAAACAAAGGGATCATACTTGGGGTATTTCTTAGTATGATTCACTTCGACAAGCTTGTACTGTTCATGTATGTTCATTCCCCTACCACAATGCATCCAACTACACTTAAACAAAATAGTTTTGTACTCTTTTTTGGGACCAGTGTAGACCAGTTCAATAATGTCGTCTAGAATGCCGAAGTACTCTCCACCATCCTCACTTGATACACACACGCCATAATTCATCGTAGATTTGTGCTTGCCATGGGCATGTGTATGGAAATTAAAGCCACCGACAATAATCTGCTTCCAAGTTCGAACACGCTTGAAAGGGCGCATGCACAACGCTCGCAACACATCAGAATTTGTGTCCTCCTCAACAACCTATCCACGTTTAGAATATAATAGTCACAATTCCCTAATTGAGTAAATTGAATAGCAAGGAATATTAAATCATAATGTATGTCATATTTAGACAATTTATATCACCTTGCGATGAAACCAATCGGAGAATTCAGCTTCGCATTTCTCCATTACTTCTTCTCTACGCAGATAAGATCGACTATTAAGAATGTAGTCCTCGAACTTCCTACGAGGCCAAAAAAAAAAGTAAATCAACATTGTTATCATTTAAGTTGTTCACAACTTTGAACACAGTTCAAAGACAAACATTTTCTACCTTTCCTATTCCCCAAGAATCCTGGTGTTCCGTAACACGAACAAATGAGCGCACTCGAGTTCTTTTTCATCTAAAAACCGAGTTTTTCCCTCATTAGACACACGACTGCTATCCTCCGTGAACAACTCTGGAATTTCAGGGTCGTCCACTGTGGAGTCCACGTCGGCATTCACATTACGACCGAGATCTCGTGTTTTAGTGTCAACCGTCGCCTGAAAGTATTTATTGCAGAAGTTTGCTATCTCTTCGGTGATATAAGCATTGCAAATGGATCCTTCAACTCGAGCCTTGTTTCCAATTTTTCGTTTCAAATGATTGAGGAACCTGCAATCATAGTTATGTAATTATATAAACACGACATGACATTGAATCTGATGTAAGAAATAGGAATAGCATGGGTCTTTGATTTACCTTTCGAAGGGATACATCCATCTATACTGAACAGGACCACATAACTACATGGCAAATGAATAGGTAAATGCTCCATGGAGTTAAAGAATGCAGGGGGGAAAACCTTCTTAAGCTTGCACAGGATCTCAGCTATGTTTTTCTCCAATCGCTCCATGTCACCAACTAATGTTGTATAGCAACACAAATCGCGAAAGAATTGGCTGATCTCTGTTATTGCATTCCAAATATGGCTTGGGAGCAATTGCCTCAGAGCATTAGGCAACAACCTCTCCATGAACACGTGACCGTCATGGCTTTTCATTCCGTGTAGCTTACATGCTTGCATGTCTACGCATCTGCTCAGATTGGAGGCATAACCATCGGGAAATCGCAGCTGTTTTACCCACTCACACAAAACTTTCCTCTGAGCCTTGTCAAGAGCGAATGGAGCCCTAGGCATGACCTATTTTCCGCTGTCATCCTCCTGAAGATGAAGCTGCGGACGTTTACAATATCTGGCAATGTCATTTCGAGCAGATGCCATGTCACACTTATGTTTTTTCACATCCATTATAGTGTGAATTAACTGATCAAAGAAGTTCTTTTCAATGTACATGACATCTAAGTTGTGACAAATACGCAGATGCTTCCAATACGGAAGCTCCCATAGGATGCTTTGCTTGAACCACCCCTTCTTTTCTTTTTTGAGGCGTTGAAGTGACTCGGGCCCATCTGTAGCCTTCGGAAGGTCTTTCACACATTCCCACAACTCCTCCCCTGACATAATGTGTGGAGGTGCACCCTTTTTGAATTTGTTTTTGCAGAATGCAGTCCTACTCTTCCAAAATGGGTGATCAGTCGAAAGGAACTGGCGGTGGCAATCAAACCAATAAACCTTACAACCATGTTCGAGCCAGAATGCTTTACATTTCCCCATGAAATATGGACAAGCCTTTTTACCAGATGTGGCCCAACCGAACAATATACCATAAGCTGGGAAGTCACTAATAGTCCATAGGATGGCTGCTCGAAGAGTGAAATTCTGTTTCATTGCTATATCGTACGTATGCGCGCCTACTTCCCATAACTGTTTCAACTCCTCAATCAATAGTTGCATGTACACATCCAAGTTGCCCTTAGGGTTTTTAGGATCAGGAACGAGCAACGAAAGGAACATAAATTGTCTTTTCATACACATTGAAGGAGGCAGGTTGTAAGGGGTCAAAATGACAGGCCAACAAGAATATTGTCCCCCAAACTTGCCATGAGGAGCAAAACCATCTGTACACAAGCCAAGCCGAACATTACAGGCTCGGAGGAAAACTCCGGAAAGAAACTGTCGAGGTGTTTCCAAGCTTCACGATCACTAGGGTGTGCCATTATGCGTTGAACTCGGGGATTTTTGGAATGCCATGTCATTTCCTCCGAAATGTTCTTGGTTGTAAAGAGTCTTTTCAACCTGGGTGTGATCGGGAATTAAAATAAAACGTTCAAAGGCACGTCACTACCCTTGGAAGTCTACTTGTATCGGTCTCTGCCACAAGCCCTACATGTCGACAGCTGAGCATCAGCCTTCCAAAACAACATACATCCTTTCGGGCATGCGTGAATCCTTTCATGAGGCAGTTCCAAGCCCTTCACAATATTCTTCACCTCATAGAATGTGTCGTCCATATGGTTGTTGTTAGGAATTGCTTCACTGAGCAAAGAAACAAATCCATCAACACATCTAATTAGGGTAAAAAATACCCTAGCCACATGGCCCAATCAGAGAGTGCCACGTGTCAGTCCCAGAGAGGGCAAGTAGGAGCCAATCCCAGGCTGACACGTGGCACATCCTTACTGGTGGGGATACAGTTCCCCAACCCTATAAATAGAGGAAAATACCTCATTTATTGGGCATTCACAAATTCCAAAACACAAACACAAAAGCAAAACCAGCATTTATTCTCTCTGAATCAGAGAGAAAACCATTTAATTCCGCACTATTCACTTCGAACGAATTCTAATTTGATCGTCGGAGGCGGAACTCCACCCAACCGGAGTTTCGTTGTTTTGCAGGTACACAGCCGGTCAACAAGCCAGTCTCGGAATTGTAACTCTCCCGCAGCCCCGAAACATTTGGCACCGTCTGTGGGGAGAGTACTTCCAAGATAACTTCCGACTATGTACCGCCTGCTGATGGAAAACGGCCTATGGTCGAAGCCGAAGTCCACACGGACCCAAGCAGTGGTGACGATAATGACGTCGACACCTATATGGCCCCAGACGGGTCATTCAGGTCGCGACACACCTGTTCTCGAGAAATAAGGGAACGGGGATTGGATGCAGTCCATGACCCCCCAGCCGGCCAGCCTGCTGGGGTACCCCAGGCGGCGGAGGGCTCAGCCCCCGTCACCCGAGACGAGCTCATGAAATTCATGACTAGTTTCAACGGGGAGCTCACGGACATCATCAAGAGGTCTACTGGCTCCAACAGGGATCAGGCGGCCAAGAAGCCTTCTCCCTCAAAGAGGGGGCAGGCGGCAAAGAAAGCTTCTCCCTCCGGGAAGAAGCAAGTAAAAGACCGGGTGCCTACTTCGCACCCTAGCCGAAGGGGGCGGATGGGCCCCAAATTGATCTTTCAAGACTCCGTTTCCCTGAATCAGGGCAACGGAAAGCCATCCGGCAAGTACAGCCGGATGGGTCCAAGAAGACTTACTCCGACGCCTGGATTTTAATCCAGGAAAGGAGAAGTCAGCAGCTGCCTGGGTCGGCTTCCACGTCGACCTTCCCCGACAGCTTCCGGAATACTTCAATGAAGCATTCGGAGACAAATCGAGGAATTCAGTCGCTCGGAGTGTCCGCGCGCACTGGCCCTCAAGTGATCCAGCCGGCACTGTATGCGCCCCAGCCGCCATACATGCCCTATGGATCCCCATACATGCAGCCGGGCCTCTTCGGAGGTCAGGCGGCACCCATCCAGTCAGCCGACTGGCAGCTCCGGCTGCTCAACCTAGGTGAGCAGCCGTCAGCCTTCTCTCGAGAAATAGCCGAGGCGGCTCAGCCGGCCAAGGTTAAGAATGTGTTGGTAGGTACCTTCGACGGTACCACTAACCCGGAAGACCACCTCATGGCATACACCAATCTCATGTACTTGCAGGGGTTGGACGATGCCGTCTGGTGTAAGTGCTTCCTGGCTACCCTCAAGGGCATAGCCCAGAGGTGGTTTGGTAACCTCCCAGCCGGGTGCATCAACAACTTCAGAACATTGGCGTATCTCTTTACGTCCAACTTCTCCATGAACATTCCCGCCAAGAAAACTAGCCTCGATCTAGGGGCAGTACAGCAGGGGGAAAAGGAAGGACTTCGGTCCTACGTCAGGCGGTTCAATCTGACCCGAATTCAGATAGCCGGCCTGACGGATGAGGTTGCCTATACAGACTTCTTCAAGGGTCTGAAGGACGGGTCAGCTTTCAAGTTTGACCTCGTCCGGAAGAGGGTTGCCACCCTTCAAGAGGCATTGATGGAAGCTGAAGCCTATATACAGGCGACAGAGCTGTGTTCCATCAGACAGCCGGCGGACTCTAAAAGGTCCGACAGAAAAGACAGCCGGCCTGCCCAGCCGGCTGCCAAAGATAAGGGCAAGAGAAAGGAAGTCTGGGCAGCCGACCGTTCTGGTCAGCCGTCCCAGAAGAAAGCAAGAGAGTTGAAACCGTACGTCCCAAAGTACGAGTTCAACAAAGACCCATCCTCTATCCTCGTGGAGGTCAGGAACCGGATGACCATTGAGAAGCCGGCTCCCATAAAAAGTACCGTCAACAGCCGGGACAAGAGCAAGTATTGCCAATTCCACGAGGACATCGGCCATGACACCAGTGACTGCTATACCCTCAGGCGGCAACTGGACCGTCTGGCTGATGAGGGGGCCCTGAGGTCCTATATAGTGAAGCCCAAGGGCGTAGCCAAGAAAAGCAAAGGGCATCCGTCCAAGAAACCGGCTGCCAGCTCTGATACGGATGAAGAGCAAATCTTCACCATAGCAGGCGGCTTCGCCGAAGGGGGTCCAACCATCCGGGGGGCTAAAGACAACATCCGGCGTCTGGTCAACTCAGTGGATGAGGGCCAGGCGTCGCCGGATACCTTCCCCGAAGTCCTCGTTTCTGAGAGGGACCAGGGCAAGGTCAGGCGGCCTCATGACGACCCCCTGGTCGTAGAGTGCAAGGTCGCCAATCAGCGAGTGGGCCGGATCCTTATAGATACCGGGAGCTTGTCTGATCTCATCAGCTACCAGTGCCTAGCAAACCTGAAATACAAGCCTGGTAGCATGCAGCCGGCTCCTCACCCCCTGGTTGGTTTCGGGGGAGGAGTGGTACATCCGGTGGGGAGGATTGACCTACCCATCCGGATGGGCGAGAAGGGGGAAGGACGGCATATGGTGGTCAAGTTCCTTGTAGTTGAAGAACTGACCGCCTACAACATAATCTTGGGCCGTCCAACCCTCAATGAGTCCAAATCAGTCATCATCCCCTCACTCATGTTGATCAAATTTGAGAGGGATGATGGGACGGTGGGTTCCATGTGCGGTGATCAAAAGACGACAAGGGAGTGCTACCTTACAGCCGTCAAGCCGACTGTACACTCAGCCGGCATCAATGAGGAACCCCCCCTTGTTGGAGAAAGCATGGAAGCCGGGCCTGTTCCCTTAGCAGCCGGCCAAAAAAGAAAGGCGGACCATCCTTTGGCCGCCAAAAAAGGCAAAAAATAGCAATCACTAATTGGGGAGCGATCAGATGAGTTCCGTCCCCAACCGGCTGGTGAAAACACCGACCTCATCCTGGATGACAGTCGTCCAGAGAGAACCGTCAAGGTGGGGACGGTTTCCTTAGGGGAGTTGGGCGAAGCATTGCACCAACTTCTCAAAGAATTCAAAGACATCTTTGCCTTTGAAGTGGACGAGATGGCGGGTATACATCCGGATCTTGCTGTTCACAAACTCGCTGTGGATCCAAAGAAAAAGCCGGTTAGGCAAAAGAAGAGGAACCACGGCGAGGAAAGATCTCAGGCGGAAGCCGCCGAGGTCAAGAAGCTCCTTGATGCCCGGTTCATTCGGCAATGCTACTACCCGGATTGGGTAGCAAACGTTGTTCTTGTCAAGAAGCCGAATGGTACCTGGCGGATGTGTGTAGACTACACAGATCTGAATAGGGCATGTCCGAAGGATAGCTATCCGCTTCCTAAGATTGACAGTCTGGTTGACTCAACAGCCGGCCATGCCTTGATGAGCTTCATGGATGCCTACTCCGGCTTCCATCAGATACCCTTGTGGAAGAAAGATCAAGAAAAGACGGCCTTCGTCACTGATCAAGGGTTGTTCTGTTATATGGTGATGTCGTTTGGGTTAAAGAATGCGCCTGCCACCTTCCAACGGATGATTAATACGGTCTTCATTAATCAAATCGGGAGGAATTTGGAGGCGTACATTGATGACATGATAGTCAAATCCAAGCAACAGGCGGATCACCTCGCTGACCTCCGGGAGACTTTCTCAACACTCAGGCGGCATAAAGTGATGTTAAATCCCAAGAAATGCGTCTTTGGTGTTGATTCTGGAAAGTTTCTCGGTTTCTTGATTGATCAAAGGGGAATAGAGGCAAATCCGGACAATGTACAGGCGGTGATTGACATGAAGTCACCCCATACCGTCAAAGAAGTCCAGAAACTCACTGGTTGCCTGGCTGCCTTGGGAAGATTCCTGAGCCGGTCAGGTGACAAATGCCTTTACTTCTTCCAAGCTATCAAGAAGAAGACGAGATTTGAATGGGGGGAGAATGCCGAGGCGGCATTTCAGAAACTAAAAGAACATCTTCACTCGTTACCCCGGCTGGTTAGCCCCTTACCCGATGAAGTGTTGTACATGTACTTAGCCGCCTCGGATCATGCCCTCAGTGCCGTTCTCCTAGCTGAGCGAGACGGCACACAGCTCCCGGTCTACTTCATAAGCTACGTCCTACGGAATGCAGAACTCCGGTACCCCATGGTTGAAAAGTTTGGTCTCGCTTTGTTCATGGTTGTCAAGAAGTTAAAACCATACTTCTTGGCACATCCAGGGGTGGTCTATACCGACCAACCCCTCAAGCGGCCAATGACAACCCTGGACTCATCCGGTAGGCTTCTGAAATGGGCAATCGCCATTCAAAGCTTAGAAATCACATTTAGGCCAAGAAAGGAAGTGAAGGGTCAGGCGTTTGCCAATTTCATTGTAGAAATGACAAGGCCACCCCAGCCGGATAACTTAGATCAGGTCTGGAAGGTGCATGTAGACGGGAGCTCTACGATGAACGGCTGTGGTGCAGGCGTAATTTTCAAATCCCCGGAAGGGGATACCTATGAATATGCACTACGGTTCAAATTTCAAGCCTCGAATAACGAGGCAGAATATGAAGCCCTGCTAGCCGGTATCCGCATGTGTAAGGCAGCAGGGGCAAGAAAGATTGACGCCTGCTTAGATTCTCAATTGATCGTCAGCCAATTCAATGGTGACTTCGAAGCCACCCATCCGGCAATGATCAAATACTTGCAGGCGGTTCAAGAAGAGGCCGGGACACTTGACGAATTCAAACTAAGTCAGGTGCCCCGGTCAGAAAACAATCAGGCGGATGCATTGTCCAAACTGGCCTCATCCGCCACCTCTGATGCGCCTAGGTCAGTCTTCTGGGAGGTCATGGAAAAAAGAAGTATTGAGCATGATCCCATTGGAGTTTTGGACCGAAGCTCTACCTGGATGGACCCCACCCGGGATTTTCTAGCACACGGCATCCTGCCGGAGGCTCCTGCTGAGGCGGCTTTGTTGAAAAAACGGGCTGCCAGTTTTGAAATGTTCCAAGGAGAACTCTTCCGGAAAGGTTATCTCCGGCCGCTCTTAAAATGCGTAACCCCTGAAAAGGGAAAAGAGGTCTTGGAAGATCTGCACTCAGGCTTTTGTGCATCCCACATAGGCGGCAGATCCCTAGCCAAGAAAGCCAGGCAGCAGGGATATTTTTGGCCGACTCTTGAATCAGATGCCATGGATTTGGTGAAAAGGTGTTGTTTCTGGGTTTTCTGATGTCCTGCGGGAGAGTTACAATTCCGAGACTGGAACCGGACGCCTGTACCTGCAAAATAACGGAGACTCCTGGTGGTGGGAGCTCCGCCTCCAACGGTCAAGTTAGTACTTGATTAAGGAGTAATTAATGCGGAAATTAAAGTGATTGGGTCTCTCTAGGTGAGAGTGTTTAATGTAGGTAATCTGTTTTGTTAGCGAGATCAGCCGGTTATTACTGTGTGTAATTAATGTGTTTTTTCCGTAATGTTCTCGTAATCCCCCTTAATGAGGATTAAGGGAGGTATTTATAACCTTGGGAAACGTTCCCATCCTAGGTTTAGGTTAACCTAGGGCCGGTTGGGCTTCCCTAGGAAGTTGGGCCTGGGTGGCCGGTTTCTCCATTAGGCATGGAGTATGCCACATGTCATGACATAACAGGTCCAAGGTGGACGAATAAGCGCGTGCCACGTGGCAAGCCCTGACAGTTCCAACTAGGGGACACTTGGCAGGACCTGATTGGCCCACGTGGCGCATTCCGATTGGAGGAGCAAAATCCCCTAATCCTTTGCCCCTCACAGGTGGCACGTGGCTGGTCACGTGTTACCTGTGACAGGTGTCGCACCGTAACAGGCGGTGACCTTCTACAGGTGTCAGTCGGCGAAAGGACGAGAGATTTTCCCGCCCAAATTTTGAATTCTGAAAGTGACCCTTCGCCTTCTCACTTCGCCTATATAAGGGAGGATTGTCTTGAGTCATTTTCACACTTTGAGAACTTTTTGAGAACATTCGGACCCCTGAACTTGCTCTAACATTTCGGACCTTTTCTGCCTACCGCCTGTTCTAACAAGCCGACTGCACAGGATTTTCAGAACTTCAACAACCGTCACTCGTTCAGGTAACTGTCAGTTCTCTTACTCTTAATTTTCTTTTTATTTTTTGAAATGGCACCACGGAAGCACACGACACGACCTAGGTTAGTGATCAGCCGGTCACCGGGGACGGCTGAATCTAGGACTAGGAGTGCCGCCTGCCCTTTTTCGGACCCATCTTTGCCCTTTATACAAAGTCCGACTGTATCAGTGTCTATGCAGAGCAGGATGGCCAGAACGAAAAAGACTGCTAGGATCTCAAATTCAGACGGCTCCTCCCACAGGGTGCCGCTTAGTGAAACATCTGACCAGGCGCCAGATGTGGAAGTGAAACAAGGCGGCCTGAATGCCGGCAATTCTGTGGGGGGAGTCATAGTGACCCCTTCCCATTTAACAGTTAACAATTCTGCTCCTTTTCAAAGAGAGGAGGCGGGCCCCTCCGGGAGAGGGGAGGAGTCGTCCTCTTCGGACTCATCAGAGGGCGATTCCGAGTCAAGCTCTTCTTGCCATGCTTCTTTGGAAACAGAAGAGAAAAACAGCCACCTGCAAGAGGCGAGACTTTCTCACGCAGTTGAGAAGGGGGACAATTGGGCGGAGCCATCCGCCTCTTACCGAGAGCTAAATACCCCCTACTACTGCACGGTACCTCGGGGCCGGATCACAGCCATGCAAGAGAAAGTGGAAAGCTTTATTGCAAACCACACCATGGGCCCCGACTTTCTAGTGTTTGTGCCTGATCCAGAAGACACAGTCGTCTGGCCGGCTGGTTCCAGTTATGATAGCGCCTGCTTTGGCTGCTACGAGGCGGCCATCAAGGCAGGGCTTCGCTTCCCATTACATCCGGCTGTTCAGCGGATCTTGGATGGGTATGAGTTGGGGTTATGGCAGTTAGCCCCAAACTCCTGGGTCAACGTATTCGGCTATGTGGCCGGGTGCGAACTGCACGGGGTGGAGCCGAGCTTCGAGGCTTTCGCCCATATGAACTATCTCAGCCGGACGCCTAAGACAGGCGGTACCGGCTGGTATCAATTGACAAGCCACAGGGGCTACCTCATGACGAGAGGTAAAGCAAACAAGTGGAAGGACTGGCGGAGCACCTTCCTCATCATTGAGAGTTCAGACATTGAGCTGAACAAGCGCTTCAATAGGTGGAACAGGAATCCGCCCCTTCTTGCAGGCGGCCGTAGCATGCCGTCTGTTCCCCCCAAGGCTAAGAAAGAGATCCTTGATAAAGGACTCTTTAAAGTAGAGTCGAGGGTCGACTCTACTTCAGGGGTACGAGAGCAAGTACCCCTGCACTGCGTCCCGAGCTTCAAATGGCTCTACGACGAGTACTTTTTGGCCGCCTGTGGCCTCAACAGTCGGTGCTCAACAGGTAGTCGGCCTGTCGAATACTCTGTTGTTCCATACATTTGTTGTTATCTTTTATTAACTTTGCTGTTTGTTTTTGCAGCTGACGCCATGAGCAAAATCACCGCCTCCAAGACTGCGGCGGCCATGTTGCGGGCCTCCATTATGCAACAAACTTCAACCGACTCCCCCAAGAAGGGGGCACCCTTGGTGAGCTCCGAACCTTTCACCCTCTTTTTGGAGTTGTGTTTATGCATATACTGACTTTTTTTCTTCTTTTTTAGACGGGTGCTCCAAGAGCTTCATCTTCCCAACAGCCGGACCCCAAGGCCCGAAAGACGACTGTTGGGAGCTCTCCTGGTTCTGCCAGGAAACATGTGGCGGCTGAGACACAGCCGGCCACTTCTTCTAAAACTCCAACTGGGCCGCCTAGAAGTAAGAAGTTGTCCTTGTAAATTTTAGACTCGCTCCCTTTTTTACTAGGTCTAATCCGTTTGTTTATGCTTGATGCAGCCGGCCCTCAGGAGCCTGACTTGGTAGAGATGGCCAAGTCTATGATCAGGGCAGTTCCTCCAGCTGAAAGGGAGGCGGTAAGGGGTGTCGGCACCCTTGACCTAGACGGGATTGCAGGGGTCCTTGCTGAGGTATACTTAGCATATTTTTGAGTATTTGAATTTCCGGACGCCTGTTTTATTTTTTGTTTGGAAACTGACGCCTGTTTCTTTGTACTTAGGCCCTGCTCCG